>NW_006208084.1:545073-559654 GCF_000334495.1 Tupaia belangeri chinensis | reverse complement strand
CACTCTTTCTCTTCCTCGCCCTCCTTAATGGCTCTCAATAATTTGTAATTCTAATCCTTGAGCTGTGCCCAGGTGCCAGGGGAAATCTGGCCACCGGCTATTCATTCTTCTGTCCCTGGGTCAGAAGTTCTTGAATCTTGAGGACATGGGAGCAGAGTGTTAATAAGAGAATAGATGAGCTAAACTGTGGTGCAACTGAAGGGGAAGAACCTAGCAGGGATTACGGGAAAGAACAGAAGTGATCTTTTTCATACTCCAGAGTTCATTCTGAGATTGGTTTCCTAATGAGGTGTTTATTATCCACAGTCTGAGAGCATGTTTGGAAATATCAATACTATAATTCCAAAAACTAGGCCAACTGTCTCAGGCTGTGCATGTAAGATGATTGTAAAAAGAATGGGGAAGACAGCAGGGAAGAGGAGAGGCAAGTGTCTTTAAGTCTCCTGCTTTGCATGCATAAATCCCTATTTATCAGCATGTGGATTCCGGCCACAGCCAATCGACACTGTCTGCCGAAGGCCAGAAACTCAGGGGACTAGAAGAACATCCCGTCACAGAAAGACCTCTTCCCCTTCTGCTCCTGCCTCAGCCACTCAGCACCAGATACACTTTGGTAATTCTGTCTGCTGGTTTCTGATCAGATGAATTTATCAGCTCTCAATGTCTCCCCTCCCTCACTAACTGCCTCTTCCGTGATTAAGAGAATAAGCTAAGCACGGACATACAGACATGGAAATGCATTATTTTTTTTTTTTACCACAGTTAAAAAAAAAAAGAAAAAAAAAAGAAAAAATGCACAATCTTTGGAACAAAAGAATTAAAGGCAGAAATTTAAAGGAAAAATACATATTCAAAGAACATAGTGAGGTATAAAAAAGTATTCTCTCTTTTTTTGTGTTTTTTTTTTTTGTTTGTTTGTTTGTTTTTCCTCTTCATCTTGCTATAGAGTTCCTCTACTAGTAAATATTGCAATAGCCAGGCCTCATGAACTGGGGGCTGTCCCACTTGCAGGGGTCTCACGTCACTTCAGTAGGGGGCAAATCGGCTGTAGCCACCTCGGTATAAACTCGCCTGCAGTAATTAAAGACATAAAAATAATTAAATGGTTGATAAAAGAAGCATTAAAAATGAAGACAAATGTTCTAAGAAGATATTTGGGAAAATTTAAAGTCTTAAAACAACTGGTGAAAATGCTGCATTGAGCAATAAAGCCAAACCCCAGCTTCGGCTTTGATAGAGAACCAGAGCCCACTATCTGCATTGCTGACTTGCTATTCTTTCTTTTTTTTTTTTGGAGAGGTTTTTGCTATAGTTTTTTTTTTTTTTTGAGAGCCATTTTTGCTATAGGGAAGTGTGCATTCGCCAGAGAGAGAAAGCGAGAAATCACCCTCCAGGGGGGATGGACACGCCACAATCCCTTGTCCTCCATTCTCCCCTCAGGATCTTGAGCATGCATGCACATGTGCCTGGCGTCAGTTTAAGCCACCGGGTCTGGGACTTGAACCGCGGTCAACTACATGGGAGTCCAGCAACATAGCCATTACGCTAACTGCTGGTCCCCTGACTTGCTATTCTCAAGGTGAGGATGAGGATGAGGACAAGGACGGTTTATTCCATCATTTACACAAATTAGTACAGAAGGGAAACTTAACATGGTTTAAAGCCAGTTCTGGGGACCAGCAGTTGGCATAATGGCTATGTTGCTGGACTCCCACGTAGTCAACCGTGGTTCGAGTTCCGAACCCGGTGGCTTAAACTCACGCCGGGCGCATGTGTGTGCGTGCCCAAGATCCCGAGAGGAGAATGGAGGAGAAGGGATTGCGGTATGGCCATCCTCCCTGGGGGTGATTTCTCGCTTTCTGTCTGTCTGTCTCTTTCTGGTGAGCGCACACGCCCTATAGTAAATACCTCTCAAAAAAAAAAAAAAAAAAAAATTAAAGCCAGTTCTGTAGCAGTCTGATTTTTAAAAGCATGAGTCTTTGTTTACCTTGACACATCATTACAGTCCTACCCGAAAACAGACTCCCCTTCTTTTTTTTTTTTTTTGGAGAGGTTTTTGCTATAGGGCACGTGTGCTCACCAGACAGAGACAGACAGAGAGACAGAAAGTGAGAAATCACCCCCCAGGGGAGATGGCCACGCCACAATCCCTTCTCCTCCATTTTCCTCTCGGGATCTTGGGCATGCATGCACACGCGCCCAGCGTGAGTTTTAAGCCACCGGGTCCGGGACGCAAACCACGGTCGACTACGTGGGAGTCCAGCGACATAGCCATTACGCTAACTGCTGGTTTCCTCCCCTTCTTAAATATAACCTGTGAGCAATATCTAACCACTATCTCTGTCATGTGTTTGAGCTGGTGGCTATATTTAAACCTGAGTCAATCTTTACCTAATAAAGTCTTTCCTTCTATAATCAATATAAATATGTCAACTGTGTTGTTTCTTGGCACACTGGAATTTATATACCTAGCCGCACTTTTTTTTTTTTTTTAACTGCCAGAGGGTACATGTGCTAACCAGAGAATGACAGCGACAGAGAGATGGTGAGGGAGAGGGAGAAAGTATCTCCCAGCAGGGCATAGTCATGCCAGAATCCTTCTGCCTATCAGGATTTGGGGCATGCATACATGCCTAGCACGTCTTCTAAGTTGCTGAGGCTGGGATTAAACCTGGTGGGCATGTGGAATCTGCTCTGATGCACTGTGCTTAACCACTGTGTTGCTGGGTTGGTTGGTTTGTTTGCTAGAGGTACTTGTTCTCGCCAGAGAGAGAGAGAGAGAGGTGACTTAATCTAATAGCCTATCTCTTTCAATCAGAAGTTCCCCAGGAATGTATCATTCCTTGGGTCATTTAATTTTAGAATAGGACTTATCTCACTTTTGCACTAAATACAACCTTATGATCTTCCACTCCTTTATATTGTATGTCTCCACCTCCATTCTAAACATGTAAGGAATTCAAGAGTGTGTGGAGGCCTAGCCTCAGTGGTGCAGGTAAGTAAGTGGTGGGTAGCATGCTGAACCATGTTGCTGGAAACCACATGCCAACCATGGATTCTGGACTGGTCAACCTGGAAACATACTGGGGGTGGGATGGGGTGGGATCATGGTATGATGAGACTTTGTTGAAAGTTCCTGTCTCTGTTCATCTCTTGTATGTGCTCATGTGGTGTCGTGAATAAAATAAACTTTTAAAAGTTTGTGGAGGGGTCAGCAGATGGCATAATAGTTATGTCACTGGATTCTCACATAGCTGACTGCAGTTTAAGTCCTGGACCCGGCGGCTTAAACCTCACACTGGGTGTGTGTGCATGCCATGCCCAAGATCACAAAAGGTGAATGGAAGAGAGGGAATTGCAGGGTGGCCATCCCCCCAGGGCAGTGATTTTTTGCTTTCTGTCTCTCTGGTGAGTGCCCGTACCCTATAGCAAAAATCTCTCTTTAAGGAAAAAAAAGTTTGTGGAAAAATGGAATTAAAGTATGAACTTTATTTTGGTGCAAAAATTTTGAGATTCATTTCAGAAGGTGAATTTTTCCATTTTTCAGTTTCAGAATAGCATTTTCCCATGAACTTTTTAAAGACCCCATGTACATTTCCTAACGATCCTGTTACTTCCTTTCACAGATCTTCGTTGGTAAAATTTAATGTGAGACCAAGTCACTCTCCCACAGTCCTCTGAATCTTGGGCTGCACATGTCATTCTGCCTCGGTCTCAGCTCTGCACACGTTTGGAGCCAGGTCCTGCTGTATTGGACTGGAGAGAATGCCAGGTGTCAGATGTGTCACCATGGACAGCTTGTCTCTGCTCAGGGCTGGAGGCATCCAAGCCAACACAAGAACATTGTGATGAGGATTTGGGTGAGAGGGTTATTCTTGATTAGCTCTGTGGATCTTTTCTACATGTACATCAAAGCCCCCAGAATTTGCCACAACTGTCAGCAATAAAATAACCTCCTAAAGTGTTTGCTGGGAGATTTCTCGTACTATCGACCAGGAGGCTTAGGAATAGATGAGATCTATTTTAGCACCTGCATTTGAAACTTATATGCACTAAGCATTTTTTTTTTTGGGGGGGGGGAGAGGTTTTCGCTATAGGGCACGTGCACTCGCCAGACAGAGACACAGAGACAGAAAGTGAGAAATCACCCCCCAGAGGGGATGGTCACGCAGCAATCCCTTCTCCTCCATTCTCCTCTCAGGATCTTGGGCACGCACGCACACGTGCCTGGCGTGAGTTTTAGGCCACCGGATCCGGGACATGAACCGCGGTCGACTACATGGGAGTCCAGCGACATAGCCATTACGCTAACTGCTGGTTCCTTGCACTAAGCTTTTCGAAACAACTTACTTTGAATGGAGAGCTTTGCGCTCCCAAGTCCACTTAATAAAACTGCCACAGGTGTGCAACTCGCATTTGAACCAACATAAACCATCGACCTGTTCTCTTATTTCTGCCATTACTCAGGGTCAACTGTCACTCTTCATTCCTTTCTGCTGCCTGTAATTAGGCCATGTGGCTTGCACCACCACAGATAAAGAAGGCGACATGGGATTTCCAGATAGACCTCACAGGTCTTTACTACTCTGGCAATGAACAAAGGACCGAATTTATTACCTCCCTAGATCTTTTGTTAGTCTGTAGGTAAACGTTAAAGGAAATGAAATAGTTTAAGACAAAAAGGTACATATACTTACCACAGCGCCAACTCCATAGCTAGCGGCAGGGGCAAGGGCATGGTAGGGGTCGGCTGTGTACACCCTGCCGTAACTGAAAAGAAGAAACACATAATCAGAGCTCACAGAAAGATGTTCTTAAAAAAATGAAAGGGCTTCCTGTGCTAACGGCTTGTGAGTTAGTCTTGGATTATTATCAGGAAACTGGCAAAATGGAAAAAAAACTTTCTACTTCTAAATGTAGTAACAGCAAAATTCTGAAGGATGGCTCTAGAATGGAAAAGAAAGGAGCTGGAGATGAGGAAGGGAAAGACTGTAGTTAAAGCCAAAAAAGAGACAGGGAAGAGAGAGAGAGGAAGGAATGGAAGGAGTCAGTGCTTCGTGCTGCTAGCAGGGAAGATGCCATACAGAGAAGGCCTGCAGGAAACCTAGGCCGGCAGGAGGCCCGATGACTATGTGCTCCGTTGGACATGGCGAGGACAGGAAAGGGGGGTGATGTGGGGCAGCAGAGTGCTCACCCCAGTCACCCCCAGGCTCACCTCTCGCTCTCCGTACATACCCGTCGCTGTAAGCTGCTGCAGCGGCTGCAGCAGCTGTGGCTGCGGTTGCAGTAGCAGGCTGTGCATATCTGTAGGCTGCATATCCACCCTACAGGAGAGAAGAGAACTGACTTTACAGCTACCTCTCCCCCGGGGACAGATAAACACGCACCCACCCACACGCAGACATACACACACGTGTAGACACAGGGACGGACACAAACACAGACACACACATGGGAAGGAAATGTTTCAAACTGCATCAGTCTGCATGTTATTCCTCTAACAGAAAGTTAGGCCCCATCCAACACAGGGATCTGCTTTCCAATTTGTGACTATCAGAAACTATATTGGTAGTATCTGTTCAGTTTAAGAAATAAAGATAGGATTTTGGATCTGTCTTACTCCATAGACTTTGAATTTTAAACAGGGAGAGTATTCACATGTAGCTGAGAGAATTCTGACTGATAATGACTGATAAGGAATGTAAGTTAAAGTTAAAGCATATTAAGTTTTGCATGTGTAAACTTCAGATTCTCTGATGTTACTCAGACTAACTTATTACTAAGAGGCTAAAGTATATACAGGGCGGCCTGACACAGGCCTGTTCTATCCGGCCTGGCACACTTGCCAAGAGCCAAGGTAATCAGACAATATTTAGAAGGAAAAAACCATGTAGACTGGGGGTCAGCAAACTTTGGCCTGTGAGCTAATGCAGCATGCCACCTGTTTTTGAAAGTAGTTGTGACAGAGACCATATGGCCTACAAAGCCTCAAATATCTATCCCTTGGCCCTTTCCAGAAAACGTTCGCCAACTATGATCTATATTTCAGACTCGGGCAAGTCAGATTACAAATGACTCAAGATCCTATGGCTGGATTTAGACCCCAGGAGCCCTGTCCCCAGCATTTCACTGCATTTCTTTATTTTCTCTAACAGGTTTTGGGATTTCTGCACACTAATCTCGTGCGAGACCTGGAGCTTTTCTTCCATGACTCAAATTTTTTCTGTCCTAACGAGTTTCTGGTCACCGCATCGTGCTACTTTACCTCAATTTATTTGAACCAAACACCCTGAAGATTTTCACCTTGGGTTGGTCCATATGGATTCCCTCAGAAAGTATCCCAGACCATCATGACAACAAATGCATGCTACACTGGCCATTTCAAAATGGAAGGCCTAACTTTCTGTTTTCTTTGCCCTTTTAGAATTAATCTGTTCTACTTAACTCTAGGTGAGACCTAGGGGCACTGTTTACTGAAAGCGGCTATGGTCTGTTGGTCTATCTGGACACCATCCTAGCAGTGGACAGTGCAGTTAACTTCTGTAGGTCGAGTGTCCACATCTCAGGGATAGCTGCAGCTTCCCGCCCTGTGCTGTCACGTTCTAATCCTTCCATTGTTCAACTTTTGCTAAATCAACACAAAAATTCAAATTTACTTCTGTGCCACTTCTTGGAATTGAAACAAGTATTTTCTCATGGGACCTCTGCTCTTTATAGCCATCTTTTACAGCAGCGTCTAGCTTTCTTTGACTTCTGTTAACTTTTATCCTGGAAACGCCTATAATTTCTTATAGACTTCTAAAGGTTTCTGCATCTTACATAGTTTATCTTTTTTTTTTTTTTAGAGGTTTTTTTTTTTTTTTTTTGCTATAGGGCGTGTGCGCTCGCCAGAAAGAGACAGACAGAGAGACAGAAAGCGAGAAATCACCCTCCAGGGGGGGTGGCCACGCCGCAATCCCTTCTCCTCCATTCTCCTCTCGGGATCTTGGGCACGCACGCACACACGCCCAGCGTGAGTTTAAGCCACCGGGTCCGGGACTCGAACCACGGTCGACTACGTGGGAGTCCAGCGACATAGTCATTATGCTAACTGCTGGTCCCCATAGTTTATCTTTAATCTATCTAAAGAAACTGCACTGTGAGGGAGACTACTATTGCTCTTCAAGTGTACATAGCCTGGAGTCGTCAGAAGTAGGACCAGATGTACATTAAAAAAAAAAAATCTGATTGGCTCTCAGTGTGTCATATATTATTCCATCTTTGTTTGTTAAGCAAGTGACTCGGAAAGCAACTATTTCCTTCTCAATTATAAATTCTCCTGCAGAAATTCATATAAATAACACAATTCTAACTAATACTACCAAATGCTAGCAATGAAATGGTAAAGAATGAATAAGCCCTGGCAGGAAGAATCCCCCTAGGGGCTCTTGGTTAGAATTCTAGTCAGATCTAGGGAATGGGCAGCCAAGTGATCTGGGCATCCTGGCCACGACATACATGTAACCAAAATATTTCTTTCTTTACCTACTTTTTTTTTTATTTTATTTAAAGCTTCTACAGAAGAAATTAAGCAGGAAAAGCATCTGTTAAAGCAAAAACTGATCACTAGAGTGGACACTGTAAGCTTTATGTGAATCCTGAAGACTTAGTGTTCATTATAACTTGAGTTGGTTCTGCAGGTTTCAAAAGTAAGAGTGTGCAGGATGAAGCTACAGCAGGGCTATCTTTGTAAACAAGGAGATTCGGATTATGTAGCCTGTCCCTTTGTACTGCTCTAAACTACAAAATAATCTTTAAAAATTCAAAAAGTTAAGTTATTAAAAACAGTTCAGGTCAACTCACGTTTAACCTAAGTAAAACATTTAGAAACAGACGTCCTCTGCCTGATAGTAAAGTCACCAGTTCTCACTATAGGATTCCGGGGCTCAGAAGCACTCATCTGAAGGTAGGCTTCAGACCAGACTCTCAGGAAGTCCTGGGGTTACAATCTCCTAAGTATTCTATAGAAATCACAGCTTTGAGTGTAGTTCATGCATACTGAAAAAAAGAGGTTCTAAGAGGAGTTATGAACAGAACCGTTTCCCCTCATGGGGAAATGGATCAGCGAGAAGCCAGCTACCCTGTGGTTTAGGAGTTATGTTACTGCTAACCAGAACCACTCAAATGAATCAGACTGTGGGGGAGAACCTTCCTTCCAACCCAGAAGGAGATGGAGTTTGAAACTGATGAGGTTCTCTGTTGTTCAAGTTCAGGAAAACAGGACAGGGGTGCAAATATTCTGACAACAAAAGGCTTGATAAGAATACCAGCATTAAGAAAAACTGCATTAGGCCCAGCCATGGTGGTGCACTGGTAGTATTACCACTTGAGAGGCTGGAAGCCATGTGAGGCCTGGGTTGGGCTTCTGGGACAATCTGAACATGCCAGGTTCGGTCACATGGGTTTGTAATCTTAGCTAATTGGGAGGCCGGGGCAGGAGGATCATGACAAGGAAGACCCTGTCAGAAACAGCTACATCTCTCTCATAAAGGGAAAACAAAACAAACATAAAATATATATAAATAATTTTTAAAAGCAGATAAAAAATCACTCTAATTATTTTACAAAGGGCATGAGAGAGGGCCCTTTAAAGAGGCTATATTGGGGTTGGCAGGTGACGTGGTGATTAAAGATGCTGGATTCCCACACGGCCGACCACAGCTCGAGTCCTGGACCTGGTGGCTTGCTTTCTTGCTTTCCCTTTCTCTCTCTGGTCAAATTAAAAATAATAATAACAAATGGAATCAAATAAATAAATAATTATCAAAAATAAAAGAGGCTATATTTAGGATGGATAGGTAATACTATCCACTAAACTAATTTGGTAATTCACTAATGACTATCTCCTCCCCACCCCCCAAAAAATTAAATTGTGCAGGCCAGCAGGTGGCGTGGTGGTTAGGGTGCTGGGCTCCCACATGGCCACATGGCCAACCGTGGTGAGAGTCCCAGACCTGGAGGCTTGTTTTCTCACTTTCCCTCTCTCTCTCTGGTGAGTGTGTGTGCCCTGCAGGAAACTGGAAAACAGTAATAATAATAATGATTAAGCAGGAAAAGCATCTGTTAAAGCAAAAACTGATCACTAGAGTGGACACTGTAAGCTTTATGTGAATCCTGAAGACTTAGTGTTCATTATAACTTGAGTTGGTTCTGCAGGTTTCAAAAGTAAGAGTGTGCAGGATGAAGCTACAGCAGGGCTATCTTTGTAAACAAGGAGATTCGGATTATGTAGCCTGTCCCTTTGTACTGCTCTAAACTACAAAATAATCTTTAAAAATTCAAAAAGTTAAGTTATTAAAAACAGTTCAGGTCAACTCACGTTTAACCTAAGTAAAACATTTAGAAACAGACGTCCTCTGCCTGATAGTAAAGTCACCAGTTCTCACTATAGGATTCCGGGGCTCAGAAGCACTCATCTGAAGGTAGGCTTCAGACCAGACTCTCAGGAAGTCCTGGGGTTACAATCTCCTAAGTATTCTATAGAAATCACAGCTTTGAGTGTAGTTCATGCATACTGAAAAAAAGAGGTTCTAAGAGGAGTTATGAACAGAACCGTTTCCCCTCATGGGGAAATGGATCAGCGAGAAGCCAGCTACCCTGTGGTTTAGGAGTTATGTTACTGCTAACCAGAACCACTCAAATGAATCAGACTGTGGGGGAGAACCTTCCTTCCAACCCAGAAGGAGATGGAGTTTGAAACTGATGAGGTTCTCTGTTGTTCAAGTTCAGGAAAACAGGACAGGGGTGCAAATATTCTGACAACAAAAGGCTTGATAAGAATACCAGCATTAAGAAAAACTGCATTAGGCCCAGCCATGGTGGTGCACTGGTAGTATTACCACTTGAGAGGCTGGAAGCCATGTGAGGCCTGGGTTGGGCTTCTGGGACAATCTGAACATGCCAGGTTCGGTCACATGGGTTTGTAATCTTAGCTAATTGGGAGGCCGGGGCAGGAGGATCATGACAAGGAAGACCCTGTCAGAAACAGCTACATCTCTCTCATAAAGGGAAAACAAAACAAACATAAAATATATATAAATAATTTTTAAAAGCAGATAAAAAATCACTCTAATTATTTTACAAAGGGCATGAGAGAGGGCCCTTTAAAGAGGCTATATTGGGGTTGGCAGGTGACGTGGTGATTAAAGATGCTGGATTCCCACACGGCCGACCACAGCTCGAGTCCTGGACCTGGTGGCTTGCTTTCTTGCTTTCCCTTTCTCTCTCTGGTCAAATTAAAAATAATAATAACAAATGGAATCAAATAAATAAATAATTATCAAAAATAAAAGAGGCTATATTTAGGATGGATAGGTAATACTATCCACTAAACTAATTTGGTAATTCACTAATGACTATCTCCTCCCCACCCCCCAAAAAATTAAATTGTGACATTTCTTTTTTACTTTTAAAAAATCTTTCCCCTACATCTTGCAATATATATTTACATCTAAGCTAAGTCCACTTTCACTTAATGCTATGCAATTCTGTGGATAGTATAGTACCTCATGATTAGTCTAATTAATCCCAATTTATCCCTCATGATCATTATCATATTGCTGTCATTGATTTTCCTGTCCTTCCCTGCCTTCCTGAGAACTAATTCCCACTGGTCAGTGTCCTCAGATTGAAAGGCTTCAAACCAGGGCCAGCAGATGGTGTGGTAGTTAAGGAGCTGGACTCCCATATGACCAACTGCAGTTTGAGTCCCATTCCCATTAGCTTGAAACTCACACTAGGTGCTTGTGCATGAGTGCCCAAAATCTCAGGAGGAGAATGGAGAAGAATAAATTGCTGGGTGGCCATCCCCCCAGAGTGTGTGTATGTGGGGTGTTTTCTCACTTTCCCTCTCTCTCTCTGGTGAGTGTGTGTGCCCTGCAGGAAACTGGAAAACAGTAATAATAATAATGATAAATAAAATTAATAACTAAAAAAATAGATTGTGTATTATGGACTTAACTCCTTTTAGATAAATTCTTACTCCAAAGTTATCCTGCTGCTGCCTAGTTATTCAACAAAATGTATCATAAAATGTTAAGATGAAAGAAATTCAGATACATTTATTTTTATTCCAGATCTCAGAGTACATACATTTTTCAGAGTGAGAATCTGTTTTCTCAACTTTCACTTCTGCTAGCCAATCTGCGGGCTTTTATGAAACATGAGAACACAGTGCAGTTTGAAACACCAAGGTTTTCATTACTGTTTCTTAAGTTTTTCAAAAAGAACAAGAGTGGGGAGGAGGTAGGAGAGACAGGGCTCAGGCGTGGGGAGGGAAGATGGCGCCACATTTATTAATCACATTAAAAACTAAGCATGCCAACATCTGGAGCTAAAACAACCAGCAAAATCACCACGTTCAGACTCGAATTGGCTAACTCTATCTATCCCAGCATTCTCTTGGGACAGCGGTTTGCCCTAGGCTCTACCACAAGCTCGGTGAAGTACACAGCCTCAATTACTAGAGCGTGCAGCCACAACGACCTGGTATTACGGAAACAGTCAGTCACCACTTGAGTTAACATTCCAGACCCTAACAGCTGGCCCCTCCCCAGCCCAGAGAAATAGTAAATCTTGCCCCCCCTAGCCCTGGCCCACACCACAATGTTAATAATTATAACAAGCAGTAACCCATCTGTTATATCAGAGAAGGGAACAGAGACTCCACTGAGAGATTTAGAGTGAGATGTTAACATTTCTTCAGCTGACTGCACAAACAAACAAACAAAAAAAGAGGAGAAATAATTCATTTGGAGATATGAAGTCATGAAATAGCTGATGTATATTGCTTTTAACCATGCACTGATGCAAAACTGAAGCAACCATTAATAATAAAAATTAAAAAGGACATATGTATTTACACACAATCAGACCTGTTTGATCTGAAGCAGTTTGCAGATTCTATCTGTGTGTGATTTGAAATAAAACAAAAAATGGGGATTAGCATGGCCACAGCACACCCTGATGTAGGAGGGCACACACGGACAGCTTTTGAAACTCTAACCGCTGGGTAAATTGGGCACGGCTAAGCCTGATTCGAATACACACAGGCCCCTTGCAAGCAATGACTTTCTTACTCCCTTGTCATTTACCCTGTATGTCTCCTGGCATTCCCAGTTGGGGCAGCCCGGGGCCTACATCACTCCCCTACCCCACCTGCCTGGCCTGACAATGGAATGCGGTACCGGTACCGACCCATAGCACTCACTTGCGTGCTCGCCCTCTGTCAGCGACCACAGATCCTGATCCAGTGTTCTTCTCAAATGGTTCCTATACTTAGGAATTTCATTTTCTCACAGTATAACATAGCGCTGCCTTCACCTTCTAGCTTTTTCCAAGGAAAATGTCTTTGTGAAGTTGCCTTTATGCTCCTTTCCTGTAGTGTTGCCTGAAGTTGTTAAAGTCTTTGTTTCTAAGGCTCAGTGTTACTTCCTAGGGAATTTTTTCCTAGTCTGCTCTGAATCTATTTTATCATCTAATTATTTCTGTAATGTTGCCACGCTGACCACATGGCTTTTCTGCACAGGTCTATAGCTGTGTTTTACAAAACTGCAAGACAGAAGGGTTCCAGATATCATCCCTCCTCTATCAGACTTTTATCTGCATATCTCTTAGTCTAATCTTACACTGGAAGACTTCTGTCTCATCTTGATTTTAAGTTAGGCTTTCATTTTATGACATTTTTTGTTTTGGGTTTACATTAAAACAGGACTTTGGTGAGCATGTGATGTCAAGACAACTTCTTTCTACCTGGAAGACAATGACATTATGTGACACTGAGGAGGAGAGTGTGTGTATCAAGACCAGCAGACAAAATGAAAGCTCTGTTACCTACATGTAGTGTCTGGATCAATAGGGCAAGCGGGGATGGCCGGTGCAATGCTTGAAACTGCTACAGCAGAGCAGATGCCTACTAACTGGCGTGGACCTACTGCTGGGCTTCTGGGAATCACTTGACCTACTCTTAGATGCTTCAAATTCCCTCTTTTCCCTTACCACCTCCCCATCCCAGCTAAGAACCACTGTTCTAGGAGACATTATAGAGATCTTATACATAAATATGGTACCTTTGATTAAATGGGAATAACACGGATGGGAATACAAAACTTGTGATAACAGTAATATTGTTACTGCTTTGACTGAGAGACTTATCTACTTTGAAAAGTAGTTATTAAAAAAATTTAAAAGAGAAATATTTAAAACTTATCTTATTATTTAACACTGGGGTTAAGGGAAGAAGCTGTTATGATTGATTTGTATCGTTCACTTACTACATCCAGGACAGATGAGGGATGATCTTTAATGAATCAAATCTCTCAAATACTTTACTATTCTCTATCTCCCTAAATTAATTCATTTCCAAAATCATGCTGATAGCCACATAAACAAACAAACTGAATTGTGAAAGTCACTGGCTGTCTTCTTCCTCCTAGAATCCAGTTACCAGCAAATCTCTGGCAAGTGCACTATTTTCTGGAAACACTCACTGGTCTTCCCAGGGAAAGGAACAGTGGGTGAGGGAAGTGCACACCTCAGTTTAGAGTCCTACCCGTCTGCTTGCTAGGGCAACTTCAACCGTGCAGAGCTGCACAGGCCGATGACAGCTAGGCTCTCCCTGCAGGGCCAGTGTGGGCTCAGCGGTGCTTACTAGGCAGAGGCCCTCCTCCCTTTCCTCATCGCATTCACACTATGCAGGAAGAAAAGGTCCCGACTGCTCAGATCTCTGATATCAAAGACCAGTTTAAATACCGCAGGCAAATGTGATCGACAAATTAAGAGGTGGCAGTGATGGGACAGTGTGTAGAACACGCCTGGTAGGGGACATGTGGCAATGGGACAGGAGCACTTAATTTTAGAGGAAGTGCCTTTATGTACGGACGTGACTGCGTGCGCTGCTGACATAGCAGGGCTTAGCTCACACGCTCGCAAGTCGCGATTGTCCAAAAAAGCCTCTGTTCCCATCTCTAACGTGGAGCTGGAATGGTTAGTATAATTCAATTTTTTCACTGCAATCCACAATCTGATTGATTGGCAGGTCACACTGGCACTCCTACCTGAGGTATTTTAGCGCTAATGATTGGTTCCTGTAAGACTATTCTATAACAGAACACAGGAAGAGCAGTTCAAAAAACACAGCTGTGGAAGGAAAACAATCATACAAAAAGCCCACTAAGGGGCCCACCAGCCTTTTCTTTCCTTTGGATGCAAGCATGCTTTTCACAGGATGAAAATCAGGAGTTTGTTATCCCATTGGAAAAGTGAATTAGGGGAAACTATGCCTTTCCTACTGGTCAAAAAAGGAAGAGAGGTGAACCCAGTCTATCTGCCACACGCCAGGCCGTCACGGCAGGAGGGACAGGGTGTGCTGGTCTCTCCAAACTGTGGACACGATCACTAGATCAATTCCCCAGAAAGGCATGTGCCATAAAAGCAGCAGAAAGGAAGAAAGTGGCTAGCAGGGATCACTGTCTAAAAATGGAGGCCTCCACAATTCGCCTAATAGAATACAACTTCAGCCACACTAGCAACTTAAACTCTTTCC
>NW_006208084.1:527742-544789 GCF_000334495.1 Tupaia belangeri chinensis | reverse complement strand
TCCCCTGTGTCTTTTCTTTAAGCTCTGGTTGGTGTACTTTTAAATAACAGATAAATCTTCTATTTTTTTGTATTTCTAATATGCACTTCTGAGAAAACAAGCACTAAATGTGTATCGACAGATTTCCATAGATGGGAAAGTACAGAGAAAGCAGAACAAACTCAAGGCAAAAGGCAAAAATGACAGGTGTTTTTTGGGTGTGTGTGTCTGTGTGTTAAGAAGAATCCTTTGCTTCCTCACATATGGAATATGGAATACACAGTTTTAAAAGCTATAATTACATCAGGCTTAACTTAACAGCTACCTCATACTGTATGCTTGCATCTCATTAGTGGGCTCAGATATTATTTTGAGATCAACTTTTTTCTCTGAGTAACTCTGTCTTAAGGTAGGAACTAAAGAAACTTAACGGCACTAATCACTACTCTGGTCAACAAGGGTTTGCTGGTCAAAAAAAATATTCCAACAAGATCACTGACTTACTTCTGTTTAGTCTGACAAAGTGATCCAATTAGTAGATAAAAAATTCAAGTGTATTTTCTTGACTAGTACAGAAAAATCATCAATCTCAAAAAAACATATTGCAAAGTTAGTAAATGAGAGAACTATAGAGAAGTATTTGATTTGTTGACTTAAGATGAAAGGAGGCAAACCTTAATAAAAGTAGGCTGTTATTTAGAAAAAAAAAGAGACCCAAATAAAGAATATATTAGAGAAAAACTAATTTAAGAAAGAATTCAAATAGAAGTGCTTGTTTTAATAGATCAGATTAAAAAAACTTAAATAATATAAAGGTCAGTTATATGACAATATGGATAATCATGTATGTGGGAGAATACACTTTTTAACATCATATGTCTATTTAGAAATGTGGAATTTGATGTAAAAGTAGGACAGATTTTCCTAATTCTGAAATTTCACTGTAAACATGGGAAAAAAAGATTTCCTTCATTACTCCTTAAACACATTCTAAGGAGAAAGGAGGATTTTAATTAAAGCACAAAGAGAGGTAATGAAATATGGGTTAGTTGGGTTTTATGCTTGGCTATACAAACAAGTTACGTGATCCTGGGTAAGTCACAATCTCTCTAAGAAACACAGCCATGAAGTTAGAGTGTTGGTCATGATAACGGCTACAGCTCCTTGAAGCAGTAGTTCAATTACAGCATACTCTGATGGCCTAAAGAGTACAGGTGTGTCGAATCACCTGCACCTCTGAGGACTGTACTGTCCTATCTGCTACCTGCAACACACACAACCTCTAAATGCAATACAAAAAAAGTGCGTTAACGTTTTCGGATTGTCAGAGAATCTCTGACAGACTGGAAATAGTTCACTAAAAATCTCTTACGGATTTTGGGATGTTGTGGTGGAGAAAGCATTTCTAGACCACTTTAACGTATCCTTACAGAATAATTTCATACTGATAAATCTTTCTCATAAAATTGTTTCATAATGATTTGGGTGATAAGACCAAGCTTGCATTCAGAAAAAGACCATCTGAAGAGGGCCTAATAAGACCTGAAAACTCAAAAACTTGCACTGTCAGTTAGATCACTTGGTCCTTATTTAAAATATTATACGACAAGCCAATTGTGGAACGTTAGCTACAGCCAGACAGTGAGTAACGGATCACATGTGAATGTGACCGGTAGCAACACACCGTGTGGCAGTCACTGACTGAAGGAGAGCCAGGTTGCTTGTTAATGCTACTCATTTCCTTCTGCAGAGTCTGAAGAACAGATCCACGGACTGTGAACCTTCTGACTGAAAAAAGTTCTTCCGAACTGACTCTCTGGCAACCTTTCATTAGCACACTGTTCAGTGGCATCAGCCCCTTATTCCATTTTTACAAGATAATGCTCTCTCAAAGTATAAAAAATAGGAAGCACACAATTCAGAAAGCTTATTGCCATCTACATAAATCAAAACTCTAATGATCTAAAGAGGGATGTGAAATGAGAAGAAAAGCAGAGAAGGCAGAGAGTTGGTAAGGCTAATCTAGTCCTGTTATTTATGCGTGCAAATACGACAGCAAATGACACGACTTTAAACCTGCTGATCATCTCAGGAATCAATCAGTGATAAACACAGAACCTCTGTGGGTATAGGGAAGGGAAAAGAATATGTCCAGTAGACTGACCCTAGCAATGATCAGGAAACCTAAAGGCTTAGTTTTTGCACCCAGGGGCAAGCGCAGTGGCAGAGAAGCATGCTTGCATTCTTAAATATATAAATATATATATATATATGTCCACAAGGAAAAACGAAATAAAAATTAAATAAATTATATTTGGAACCTCTAAATGCAATACAAAAAAAGTGCGTTAACGTTTTCGGATTGTCAGAGAATCTCTGACAGACTGGAAATAGTTCACTAAAAATCTCTTACGGATTTTGGGATGTTGTGGTGGAGAAAGCATTTCTAGACCACTTTAACGTATCCTTACAGAATAATTTCATACTGATAAATCTTTCTCATAAAATTGTTTCATAATGATTTGGGTGATAAGACCAAGCTTGCATTCAGAAAAAGACCATCTGAAGAGGGCCTAATAAGACCTGAAAACTCAAAAACTTGCACTGTCAGTTAGATCACTTGGTCCTTATTTAAAATATTATACGACAAGCCAATTGTGGAACGTTAGCTACAGCCAGACAGTGAGTAACGGATCACATGTGAATGTGACCGGTAGCAACACACCGTGTGGCAGTCACTGACTGAAGGAGAGCCAGGTTGCTTGTTAATGCTACTCATTTCCTTCTGCAGAGTCTGAAGAACAGATCCACGGACTGTGAACCTTCTGACTGAAAAAAGTTCTTCCGAACTGACTCTCTGGCAACCTTTCATTAGCACACTGTTCAGTGGCATCAGCCCCTTATTCCATTTTTACAAGATAATGCTCTCTCAAAGTATAAAAAATAGGAAGCACACAATTCAGAAAGCTTATTGCCATCTACATAAATCAAAACTCTAATGATCTAAAGAGGGATGTGAAATGAGAAGAAAAGCAGAGAAGGCAGAGAGTTGGTAAGGCTAATCTAGTCCTGTTATTTATGCGTGCAAATACGACAGCAAATGACACGACTTTAAACCTGCTGATCATCTCAGGAATCAATCAGTGATAAACACAGAACCTCTGTGGGTATAGGGAAGGGAAAAGAATATGTCCAGTAGACTGACCCTAGCAATGATCAGGAAACCTAAAGGCTTAGTTTTTGCACCCAGGGGCAAGCGCAGTGGCAGAGAAGCATGCTTGCATTCTTAAATATATAAATATATATATATATATGTCCACAAGGAAAAACGAAATAAAAATTAAATAAATTATATTTGGAAAAACAAAAACAAAAACAAACCAAAGAAACAGAAAAAAAAAGGCTGGCTTGTCAGGGGATGGGGTCAAGGCGGCCCCGGTGTGTGTACTTACATAGAGGTCAGCACCGTAAAATCCGTCCTGGTAAACCACACTGCAGAAAATCCACACAAAAACAAAAACAAAAAAACAAAAGAACAGAAACACATTCCGGTTATTGAGGACGGCAGCATGCACATGCGCTCTACACAGGCAGGTGATGTATGAACACAAAACCTGGGCTGGAGGCCACAGCCAGTCACTGAGAAAAATGTGAAAATGCACACACATGTTACACAGCTCCAGGACATGTGAGGAGAGGGAAAGGTGTGCAAAACTGCAACGAGCAACCTGGATCTCTGGTTATTAAAGTAACATTGACACAACAGAAAAGCACTCACAGGAGAGCCTAACACAGCTACTGAAAATCTGCAGGACTGGAAACATCACCTTTTGGTGTCTGGTATATTTTTTAAAATAAGCTTGCTCCAGCAGGAAGATTTCTTTATAGAGCTTATAAAGTGGGGTGGGTGTCTGAATGGGCTTAATGCAAGAAAAATGAACCCAAAGAATTTCACTGGGGCAGGACGTGTGTGTAAAATGTTTGAAAATTAGGTTTAGTATTTTGTTTTTGGTTTTGTAGCATATGTAAACTTTTTTTCTGATATCCATACATCACCTGCTTTTTACCCTGCACATTAGACATGCGATAAGATTTGGCTGATCACACAAGCATGCAAAGTATTATTATTCAGCATTTTAAGAACCAATGCAACACCTCAGAAAAACAAGTCAATCAATTCTGACCAAAGGAAATAGAGGAATGTAATTAAAAAAACAAAAAACAAAAAAAACACAACCAAAAATACCCACAATGCATTGCTTTCACAAGCAGAGATAATGAGCTAAAGGTTAAGGTGATTGGTCCAAGGTCCAAGAATTGAAAGGTGCAGTGGGGATCCCAGATAGTAACAATATAATCCAGAGTGGGAGGAGTAACTGGAGATCTTAAGGGTTCTTTTTCGACCATAAGAATACTTATGGAATTCTGAGAAATACAACTGATAACTGAAATTCTGGGAATGCCTAAGGATCATGTCTTATTTAAAAGAGTAAAACTGAGAAGGTAGTGGGTTAGGAATAAAAGGGTTTATTTTCCTGATTAGATAATGAATTTGTAGCAGACAAATAATGCATATGACCCTCCCCCCTTTAAATCCTCAGCAGCACTACGCTACTTTTCTTTTTTTTTTTAAAAAATAATTATTTATTTAATTTTATTTATTCATTCATTTATTTTAATTTGACCAGAGAAAGATACACAGAGAGAGGGAGGGAAAGTGAGAAAGCAAGCCACCAGGTCCCGTACTTGAACCGCGGTTGGCCATGTGGGAGTGTCCAGCACCTTAACCACCACGCCACCTGCTGGTTCCCACTACACTATTTTTCTTAAAATACAGATTTCCAACCTTGTGAAGTATTTTTGTGCATATAGACTTTCCCCAGAACGTCATTCTGGGACCAAAAGACATGGGATAGCAGTAGAGATAAAAGATAAGACTTTCTTGTACATATCTGTAAGCCAAGATTTGGCTGTTTTAAATTAGATGATCTGTTAGTTTATTCAACTAAAGCTAGAAATTTTCACTACTACCTTCTCTGTTATAATAAACAAGCTGGCAAGTAAGGTTGTCAAATAATATTTTTACCTTGAATATGAAAATCTGTTTCTTATGGTGGCCGAAAAGTTTCTGAATTCTACTTCTAATGATATTCTGTTGTATTTATAGGATAGTTATGGTCACACTTTGCAAAGACCCTGATACTGTATTACACAACAGGCAAATCAAGTTCATCTTTAATGCTCATTTAGCTAAGTACTATACACCTTACAGTCTCTGAATGCAGTTAAAATCTGGTATGAGAAAATAATTTGCCTCTCAGTTTCATGTTAGTAAAAAAGAGACTTGTTCACAATGAGGAGGCTAACAAATGGGAAGCACACTGAGGCCACGTGATGGCTACTTAGCTCTCAGTGATTTCAATAAGGGGATGTATGCAAAGATTTAAAAATATTCCTTCTCTAGAGAAGAGTGTCGGCCTTAAAAACCTGAATACATTTACCCTAAGTCAATTTCCAACTTACTGGGAATATTCACATAAGTTCTGGAAAAATTCCAATATTCCTTGTAACAAATGCCCCAAGAAGGCTAGAACACAATGATTAATGATGGAATTATTCTACTAAGCTGAAAAGCGATTCTAGGCCATTCCCCATAAAATACTGGACTTATTCCTTGCCATCTTCCATGTAAACAGGTGGTTTAGTTAATAAAAAAGAAAACATGGGATATTAGTGTTCAATGTAATGCACAGAAATCAATGTGATTAGACTTAAAGATAAAATATTTTTGAGCAAATATTTAGCTGACACAGAGTAGGCAGAGAATGGGCTCTCAAGTCTGGCCAATTTACTAACTGACCTACATTGAATAGGAATGAATTCAACCACTTTAACTCAAGAATGTTAAAAAATAAAGATGTCCCATGTTTCTGGTGAGCGATCTCTTTGCAAATATGATGACAAACTCTCTTGGATTGAAATGGAAGACACCTTATAGGCACTTTTCCTAGTTTATAGAACTTCCAAAGGTTCAATTTTATGTTCCACTTGAATTATTTCCTGATGAAATAATACTGCATCTTTATTCACGTCTTTAAAGAGATGTCAGAGGTTGAAGGTCAAAGGTCAAGTTGAGAGGAAAAAAGACAAAATTAAAAGTAAGTAATGGCAGAAGATGGAGATGATGGGATGCATGGGAGTTTCAACATCTATAAACTGCACATGAAAGTTAATTTCTGAAGCAGTTCCCTTCTAGTGTCTTTTGGAGCCTGCCTACGTCGACATGCATACTTGCATTCTCTAATAAGAATGCTTTAATTCAGTGGGATAGAGGACTCCTAAAGGTATGTCCATTTAGTTTATGAATGAATGAACGCTAAGTTAGTACAATGCAAGGTTAAGCCAATTTTGCTATTAGAAAAGGACATACAAATGAGGCTCTCATGTTTCAGTAAGTAGCAGCTCATAGGCTTCTCTGCCACTGTCTATTCCTTAATGAGACTACCAGAAGAAAAAAGCCTATCACAGCAGAGAAGAGATGAAGAGAAATGTCACATCTTTGAAGAGAGTAAGTTCTTGGTACAGCTGACTTATAAAAATCCACTCTTCATGAAAATATACATTTCAGGCTGACCCTGAGAAACAACTAAAGACAAAACCTGCCATCTTCACTCCTTCTCCTCCATTCAATAACAAAGGATTTATTTGTTGCTATGGAATCATTCCACTGCATGAGACACCCTCTGTATAAAAATCACAGAATTGAAGGATGCTCAGCTACATTAGTTGTTTTACCATCATTCAGAAGCCAACTGCAGTTTAATTCCTCCTACTTCTCCCTTTCTCCCTTGATTCAATTGGACTTGGTTCATCTTTGAATTAACCTCTTTTAATCCGTTTCCTACAAAGAAAGCAAATCCATTGTGGGTAACTAGCTCTGCTGCTCACCACCCAGGCAGTGGAACCAAAGGGGAGGGCACTGAGTGCCTCAGCCCCCAACAGGGTGGTGACAAGGGGTGAACACAGCAGATGCCACCTTTACTACAGTCTTGAGCTCCTCTTTTGGTTCTCTGACGTAGTGTTAATCCATATTCGTGCGCTGCTGAGTGACAACTCCATGCCGACACACTGCTAGTAAACACAAGACGGTTCTGGCTGCTGTCTTAAGCCATTACCACAAGGGCTTAAGGTGGCCCAAATGAGGATTTATAGAATGAATTACCACTTTGAAACATTCTCATGATGACAGAGTTTGGTTCTTGCCATTTAATCTGTTAATTTGCAAATATTCATCGAATGTCTAGCATGTGGCATGGCAACATCCCAGAAGTTATGAGAGGGCCATGGTATTCTTTTTTTTCCAGTTGCTTATTATAGAAACATATTGATTTTGGAATCTAATGCTTACCCTGGATAGGCGGGGATGGCTGTTGGAGGTACCGCTCGGACTGCACCGTATACCGTCCGCCCTCTGCCCCTCAGATGGGCTCCTCTGAAAGCCGCTGCCGTGGTGGCCGCAGTAGGGTAAGGAAAGCCAGGAACTAAAGGGAGACCCAAAATGTGACAGAAATGTCAACTTTCATTCAATAGCAACTTGTGAACCAATTGTAAGAAAATGAAAACTGGTACCACATCCTTCCTGAAAAGGTGGCACATCTATTATTCAATGGACTTCCTACTCTGGGTCTCTGAGTGAGAAAGAAATGGAAAGGGAGACCCAATATACAAATGCAAATGACTCTATGTTTCACTTATCACAAATCTTTATTTTCTGGAGAGGTTTTTGCTATAGGGTGAGTGCACTTGCCAGAAAGATAGATAGATAGATAGATAGATAGATAGATAGAAAGCAAGAAATCACCCCCCAGGGGGAATGGACATGCCGCAATCCCTTCTTCTCCATTCTTCTCTTGGGATCTTGGGAACGCAAGCATATGCACCCGGCGTGAGTTTAAGTCACCAGGTTTGGGATTTGAACTGTGGCCGACTAGGTGGGAGTCTAGCAATGTAGCCATTACGCCATCTGCTCGTCCCACTTATCACAAATCTTGAGTGAATTTTCTCTGGTCCTCTCCAATTTTAGCATTAAAATGCAAGTTGGTGAGAAATGAAGTCCAAAAGCTCTGAGAACTACTGTCACAGTAAGAATATAGCTTTTAATTTTTGTGGATATTTTAAATCAGAGCAATATACACTCTTTAACTGGCCAGTTATCAATCTTATTCCCAAACATTATTATGTACATATAACAATTATTCCTTAAAAGAAAGAATATTCTTTTCTTTTTTTGGAGAAGATTTTTTGCTATAGGGTGCGTGCACTCGCCAGAAAGACAGAGAGAGACAGAGATGGAAAGCGAGAAATCACCCCCTGGGGGGATGGCCAAGCTGCAATTCCTTCTCCATTCTCCTCTTGGGATCTTGCGCCCGCATGCACACGCGCCCCGTGTGAGTTTAAGCCACCGGGTCCAGGACTCAAACCGCGGTCAACTACGTGGGAGTCCAGTGACATAGCCATTACCCTAACTGCTGGTCCCAGAAAGGATATTCTTTTCATATTTTTATGTGGTGCCAAACTCCAAGTCTTACAATAGCCTTTAGATATTTCATTTTGTCAATTTCATTCCTTTATCTATTGTGTTTTAATCCTAAAATGGATGGTAAGAGGGAACCCACTCCTCTCCTGTTGCCTTGTAGCCTTCAGAGAGGTGAATGTTTTCTTTTTTGTGTGTGTGGTTTTTTTTTTTTTTTGGGAGAGATTTTTGCTATAGGGCGTGTGCGTTCGCCAGACAGACAGAGAGAGACAGAGAGATAGAAAGCGAGAAATCACACCCCAGGGGGGATGGCCATGCCGCAATCCCTTCTCCTCCATTCTCCTCTTGGGATCTTGGGCATGCACGCACACGCGCCCGGCGTGAGTTTAAGCCACCGGGTCCAGGACTCAAACCGCGGTTAACTACGTGGGAGTCCAGTGACATAGCCCTTACGCTAACTGCTGGTCCCGTGAGAGGTGAATGTTTTCTGAGGGCCCATTACAGGTGTGTCATTCTCTGGGTGTACAGAGATGTGCTGAGACACAGCTTCCCTGTTCACTGAATTCTGTGTGATTATCTCTCTTACTGGAGCAAAATGGTTCAGATAAAAATGACTGTAGTGTTATCAAGAGAGCTGAGAATAATCAGTAATACTGCCAGTGCTTAAAGTGATCCCCTCCTGAAGAGCCTGAAGTTGACTTGCAGAGGAAACACATGATGTATGCTATATAAACTTCTTTTGTTTCCGTTATTATCAAATACAGACTAAAATATTCTTTCTTTTGTTCTTTGGGAGAGGTTTTTGCTATAGGCACATGTGCTTGCCAGAAAGACAGAGAGACACAGAGAGACAGAAAGTGAGAAATTACCCTCCAGGGGAGAAGGCCACGCCGCAATCCCTTCTCCATTCTCTTGTCAGGATTGGGATCCTGGGCATGCACGCACCTGCGCCTGGCTTGAGTTTAAACCACAGGGTCCGGGACTCGAGCCGTGTTCTACTACATGGGAGTCTAGTGACATAGCCATGACGCTAAATGCTGGTCTCCAGACTAAAATATTCTTCATATGCCCCTCACCATCTCTACCATTCCCAGCTATTTTTGCTTGGTGGCACTGTTACCTTGGTCAGGAAGACTGTGGCACAGGTTAAGCAGGACAGGGCCTGTGACAGTATATATTCTCTCTCTCAGGAGTGTTCTCCTTTTCAGTTATTATAGTAGGAAAACACAAACAATGATGACAACAACAACAAACTAGCATACCACTGTTTACTCACGACATCGAAACCTATGCCAGGCCAACATAGGCTACTTACTGATTAAAGGAATGTAAGTGTTGATACCCCCTCTTCCTGACAGGGGCACTGCTGCATCATTGCCTAGGGATACATCTGCTTGAAAGCTGGATGCTGGTTGCATTTAAAAAAAAAAAAGAAAAATAGAAAAATTAAAGATTAAAAAGGAATAGCAGGATACAAAACAATAAAAGCTATAGCTCAAAAGCACAAAAGGAAACATTAGCTTAAATACTACCTGCATACAACTCGGGGCCATATACAGCTCCAACTACTGGGCTTAATTTCCAACCTGTAACGGCAAAGAGGACAGCAAGTGTTTCAGATCATGTGAAGTAACGGGGTGACCAGCGCATGCAATGCTGGCTTTGACAGTGAAGGGCTTATTTTTGCCTATTATCAACTTTTCCTTGTGTGACAGATTGGGATGTGTATGAGAATAATGGTATTGTCTTTATCACAGTGAAGAGATAAAAGGAGGGCTGAGAGTGGGTGGGCATGGGGAAGAGGGGATGAGAATAGAGGGAACTTGGGAAGCAGAGAGAAAGATGGAGAGGAAATGAGAGGAGGAAAAAGAAATATAAATAAATCAATCCTGGGGTTTATAGCTTATTTCTCTCATAGGTTACCTAAAATAGGCTTGTTTGTTTATTTATTTGTTTGTTTGTTTATTTATTTATTTATTTTAGTTTAGAAAAAAGGGAAGAAGCCTGTCACTCTGTATCGCACTGGTATATTTTTTCTTTTCTTAGTAAAAATACATGCTGAACTAGCTGATGGCATAATGATTACATCACTGTGGTTCAAATCCTGGACCTGGCAGCATAAAACACGCTGGGCACGTGTGTGTGTGCACCTAAGATCCTGAGAGGAGAATGGAGGAGAAGGGATTGCAGAGTGGCCAATCCCCTTCAGGGTCGGGGGGAGGGTGATTTCTTGCTTGCTGTCTCTGTTTCTGTCTCTCCGATGAATGCGTGCGTCCTAAAGTAAAAATCTCTCTAAAAAACAAAACAAAACGAAATATGCTTCCTAGGGTTTGAGACCCTAATATTTACTTATTTATTTTTATTTTTAAAAAGAACTATGTAACTTTATTTATCTGTCTTTAAAAATTAGACCAGAGAGGAACAGACTGAGAGGAAGTGAGAAAGCAAGCACCAGGTCCAGGACTCCAACCATGGCTGGTCATGTGGGAGTCCAGAGTCATTTATTTGTTTGTTTGTTTATTTATTTATTTATTTTAGTTTAGAAAAAAGGGAAGAAGCCTGTCACTCTGTATCGCACTGGTATATTTTTTCTTTTCTTAGTAAAAATACATGCTGAACTAGCTGATGGCATAATGATTACATCACTGTGGTTCAAATCCTGGACCTGGCAGCATAAAACACGCTGGGCACGTGTGTGTGTGCACCTAAGATCCTGAGAGGAGAATGGAGGAGAAGGGATTGCAGAGTGGCCAATCCCCTTCAGGGTCGGGGGGAGGGTGATTTCTTGCTTGCTGTCTCTGTTTCTGTCTCTCCGATGAATGCGTGCGTCCTAAAGTAAAAATCTCTCTAAAAAACAAAACAAAACGAAATATGCTTCCTAGGGTTTGAGACCCTAATATTTACTTATTTATTTTTATTTTTAAAAAGAACTATGTAACTTTATTTATCTGTCTTTAAAAATTAGACCAGAGAGGAACAGACTGAGAGGAAGTGAGAAAGCAAGCACCAGGTCCAGGACTCCAACCATGGCTGGTCATGTGGGAGTCCAGAGTCCTTAACTACCACACCACCTGCTGGCCCAAATATTTATTTATTTTTAAGGTTAATTTTTCTTCTGGGGGAAGAGGGGCGAGAACCCCCAAAAGGGTCTTCATGTCATGGCCCACCCCCGGCTCAGTCTGCCCAGATTACGGGCACGTGTGCCCATAATGGCATGCTCATGGAGGTCCTGAACAAGAAGCCAGGACCTTTCCCATGTGGGTCCAATTGCATCACCACCAAGTCACTACGTGGCCCTGCACTTTTTTATCCATCACCTCAACACTGCTTACTGCTCTAGTTGTTTTAAGAAGGCATTCTGTGGCTGAATTTAAATGTGACCTGGATTTTTGACTCCATGATCGATTATGCTATACTGGCATTCTGCGTACACTGAGACTCTCTCTCACTGAGGTTTCATCAGTGCTCACCAAGTGAAAAAGGAAAGAAAGACATGCAATAATAAAACTCAACTTCAGTTCATATTTTTTCAAGATTTTAATGTGTAATGAACACATTTAAGTCAAGGACACTGAGCTGCTGTCTAACACTAAATTAAACTAAATATTAAGAGTTTCCAAATACATTTGATGCCAATTTTATTTATTCATATCTTTTGAATATGGTAAGTGTTACAAAAAAGGAGAGAGCAGTTGGTGTGCGGTTAAGACATTGGACTCCCACTTGGCTGACTGCAGTGTGAGCCCCGGATTCTGCGGCCTGAAAAATCACACCAAGCACATGTATACGTTGCCCAAAATCCCAAGAAGAGAATGGAGAAGGGAATTCAGCGAGGCCATCCCTCTCAGGGGTGATTTCTCACTTTCCCTCTCTCTGTTTCTCTCTAGCAAGCACATGTGCCCCATGGAGAAATCTATTTAATAAAAAAAAAAATAAAAAAAATAAAAAGGAGAGAAAAATATACCACTGCTCACTGAGAGCGAATAGAATTCCATACAAAAGCTTTAATCAATAAATATTTCTTGACTGTTACACATAACGAGCACACGTCCTATTTTTTTCTGAAAGATAGGTTCTTTTGCTGATTTGTATTATCTCAAGTCCCTAGCTAGCACCATGTCACTGCTCTCTATAGACACACAAATAGAAGAAAAAGCCAATTCTACTGAAGTAACCAGATTTAAATGGCCACAAGCAAAGATATTATTCAAGGAAAAAATTTATTCTTTCTGAATCAAACCAATCTCCTACTCATCATCTTATGTGCTCATGATAGTGATGTCCATTATTTTAAATTAAATTTTGACAAAATATGGGTCAAATCCTACTTAAATTGTAAGAGCACTAAAGTTCTGCAGTGTCAAATGTCTGCAAATTGCACAAATATTGTTCGGTGCTTCTGCACAAATTAAGTGATCGCAACCAAAATAAATGAAAATGCCGACCGCGAATTCATCAGAAGGAACCCTCGGCACTGTCCTTAGACCTTCGACACAGCAGCAGGCTTCCTGAATGCCAATTTAGAGCAACATGCAACAAGTGACCTTTCTTCCACCAATGGAACTAATCCCCGAGCCCACATTTTAAATCCATACGATGGTGTAGACTGATGTGCTGGTACTACTTGAGGATTTTCAGTTTAGTACAATTTACAGTGTATTTTCACAGATGCCGTTTAACCTTCACAAAACGCAGAGCGGGACATAATACTGGTACTGCATCTGCAACTGCGGTGAGGACTACACTTCTCTGGGCCTCATTTCCTAAATAGTAAGCTGAGAGAGACTGTGTTTTTGAATTATTTAATTAAATTAATTAATTTATTAAAATCTGACCAGAGGGGACAAAGCAAGAGAACACGAAAGAGAGAGAAAGAGAGGGAGAGAGAGAGAGAAAGCAAGTCACCAGGTCCGGGACTCGAATCGTGGTCGGCCATGTGGGAGCCCAGCGCCCTTAACCGCCACTCCACCTGCTAGCCAAGAGTTGGGTTGTGATGGTTTGTGAAGAACCTCAGGGGCTGAAATACTGCGGCCCAGCTTACAGAAACCAAAATAGCATTGGACAGAGACTGGCCTGCTGTCAGAGCAAAGCGAGGCTGGGGCACAGGGGAGCTGGCCTTCTGGATGCCAGTCTGGCTCCTGTCACAACACTTTCTGGATCTATGACACCCGTGGCTCTCCTTTTATTTTGGTCACACTGGGTTTTTAGTGCGGAACTGTGTTTTTACAACAGTAGGTAAGAGGTAAGAAAACCATGCATAAAGTGCATTAGTCCGAGCAGCTCCTCATTCGCTGCTGTATATGTTAGGGTACTGTGTAAGAATGTATCTAGAATAAAAGGGAGAGGTGTTTGTTTGTTTTTTTTTTTTTTTTTTGAGACATTTTTGCTATAGGGTGCGTACGCTCACCAAAAAGAGAGATAGAGAGACAGAAAGCAAGAAATTGCCCCCCAGGGGGGATGGCCATGCTGCAATCCCTTCTCCTCCATTCTCCTCTTGGGATCTTGGGCACATATGCCAGGTGTGAGTTTAACACTAGGTCTGGGACTCAAACCACAGTCGACTACATGAGAGTCTAGCAACATAGCCATTATGCCAACTGCTGGTTCCTAAAAGGGAGAATTTTGCTGCTTTGGTAAAAAATTAGAACCCACTGTGCTAGAGTGTGGGAGATCTCAGGAACCAATCCATTTGATTTTTTGTTTTTCTCCCATTTGAGTGATATAAAAGCTCTGTTTTTATTGGGACAAATCATTCACAGAAAATTTCATTGTCAATGAGAAACGTTTAAAAAACTTGCTAAATAACATGCGATCATAGACTAGAAAGTTACACACACACGAGCGTGCGCGCGTGCACACACACGCACACACAGTTGCTACCTCTAGGCCTTATAAATAGAAAAGTGAGGGACTGGGACTTACAGAAGGAATTAAGACATACTCACCCTTCCCACAATACACTCGTGCTCAGAGGAGCAGGAATTGGTAGTGAAAGTGAGAACTGATGGACATCCAGGGAGGGGTGTTGTGAACAAGTCTAACATATTACAAAGAACGACAGAAACTAAAATAGAGAGTGCTTGGATGCAACTTTGTGTCAGGAGGCAACCCCCAATGACATGTTTGTACTGTGTAGAAGATAAACTTTACTGAGAATACAATAATTTAATAACTAGAATCCTAAGCTTAATTCTAACAAAAAGCCAACATGCAGAGAAAATATTCTCTTAGATAAAAAGGCTATCTCGACATAAATAAAAACAACCGTCTTAACATTCAAAGAAAGATACTTAAATATTTGTAAATAATTCATATATTTATATGAAAATAAATGACAGCCTTCCGAAGGTTTCTTACCATTTGCATATGGTGTGACCATCTTTTTATTGGTCATTACGCGTGCTGTAGCATTATTCACCTAGAAGTAACAAGTGGAAAGAATGGGCAGGGAGATGAAGACCAAGTTAGGGAACACGCAGTGCTCATCCAATAACACAGTACTTAGTTTAAAATGTAAATTTCTGAGAGCTTTAAATAATCAATACAGCAATATAAAATATTAATTTACAGTGTTTTAAAGCACTTATTAAAGGAGGCTAACAAGAGTAAAATGTAGTTTTTCAGTCTCCAAATGGAAAACTAGGGCTTCTTTGCCACTCAGTACTCCAAAGAAAAAATATATTTCAAGTTCTTTGGAGATCTCTTGAACAGAGAAGTCTCTGTATCAAGGAAAATATGAGGGAAAAGTAAACAGAAAACAGCATTTGCAAATGAACACTAACGTTCATGAATAAAACAGAGGCTTACCACTTGGGTTATGAAAAAGACTTAGAGGGAGATAATTGGTAAGTGTCCACGATTTTACTGTCTGAGGTTAGTAAACAAATAAAGGAACTTAGATTCCCATGTTGACAGTCTTCTGGACCACTCTGAATTTCCTAGACTATATATAGTCTATACACTTAAAAATAAAGTTTTCAGAAGGCCTTTCAGTAGGCACTTCAAAGAACTGAGTAAAGGGGCCAGCAGGTGATGTGGTGGTTGAGGCACTGGACTCCCACACGGTCAACTGCGGTTCGAGTCCTAGACCCAGGGGCTTGAAAACCATTCTGGGCACATGTGCGAGGAGGCCCAAAATCCAGAAAGGAGAATGGAGAAAGGATCATGGTGAGCACATCCCGTTGGGGGTGATTTCTCACTTTGCCTCTTTCTGTGATGGCAAAAATCTTAAAAACAAAACAAAACAGAAACCTAAAGAAAGAAAGTGCGTCTTTGTTTTGTGGCACTCTCCAGCCTCATTAGAGAGCTGCATGCTCTAAAGCATTCTGAGGGCGAGGGTAAGCAGGATGGCACAGATGGTGCTGCCGCAGCCCCTGACAGAACTGCCCTCCAAGTTCTTGTGAGCAGCATAAAGCCTCACCAGAGAACCTGATTATCCACTGTGCTGTCAGGTCACAAAACATGCCAATTAAAAATGTATATAAAATAGAAATGTCTTATTTTGCCTGTTGGAATTTACATTGTGCTAGATTTGCACAGTGCTCAAGTTGTGTTATAAAAAGGCCAATTTCAAGTCGAGTAGAATTGGGACAAAAAACCCTCTCAGTGTGCCATTTAGGATTTGTATAGTGATATGCCTCCTATATGAGGACAGAGCTTGAAACTCCATTTACTCTAGTTTGACCCACCAAATAATATAAACATTTCACATTTAAAAAGAAAGAATGGGATACAACAATGATGAGACTGAGAGCATGCAGTTAAAACACACACACACACAAAACAAAAAAGAAAAGAGAAAGAAAAAACCACTCAATTTTGGAAAGGAAGGAGAAGGTGGAAAGCAAGGTCTCACAGACAAGGATCAGAATGGAGCAAGAGCGTAAACTGGCTGGGAGAGCAGAATGCAACCAAGCACTGAACAGGGACCATGGCCAGAACCAACCAGAAACCACCAGTCAGCGAGAGAGACCAGCTGCGGGTGAGGGAGGGACAGGACAGGAAGGGAGAGTGGGAAGAGGATGGGTGAGAATGTGGGTAAAGAGGACAGGAAGGTAGGGGAAAGAGAAGTCAGGAAGGGAGTCACGGGCAGGAGAGAGGACTGTTACGGGCAAAGAAAGGACAGTCCAGAGCTACAAACAGGGGAGTGAGGAAAAGTAGGAAAGGCATGGGGGCAGGAAGTGCATTAATAAAACCAGCCAAACTGGAGTTCAGTAACTCTGAGTAAGATGTGCGAGGGGAAAATCACCATGAAGTCAGTAATCAAACAGCTCAGACGGCTACAAAACAATATGTACATCCAAAGTCCAGGAGGCATTACTCAACAGCATTGAAAATAAAAAGGGGGAGGGAAAGGAGAGGAGCGACAAGTCAATCACATTTTGTAGTGTTAATGTGAGATGGCAGATGGACTTTTTCTTTCTTATTTAATTGTTTTGTAATTACATTTTTAAAAGCTTCTTCTCTAGTGCTTTTGTTTCACTTACCGCCAACGGGCACCATCGCCAGCATTGTGTATAGTTACCATGGAAAGAG
>NW_006208084.1:449504-527400 GCF_000334495.1 Tupaia belangeri chinensis | reverse complement strand
AAGGGCCCTAAATGCTAAACCATTGGAAAGGGGGGAAAAAAGCAAAATATGCAGACATCTTACTCAAAAATGGTGGCTTTTATATTTAATACTCTTAAAAAATGGGAAAGGGGGAAAGGAGCCAGTTAACCTTCAATGTGCTACCAGAAAAGGCTGGTGAACTCCATCTGGCTGACTCGATCACCATCATGGTACATTTGCCAGCCAACAAACCCTCTGTCTGAGAAAGAATTTAAGAGTGAACTGCTGAAATTCTTGGCATTAGATATTTGAAAATGACATGAGTTTTGGATTCTGTCCTCCCTCCCCACCTCCTCTGAAATCTTTTATTTTGTGCTCATCACACGCACATGGAGGGGAACTGGCCTCCTGAGAGAAAGAAGATATTGGCTGGCCCCTTGATTCATCACAGAACACAGCGGTATATACTGGATAGTTTTTAGACACCTTCAAAGTTAGTTTTGTTTAGGCCTGATCACAGGAATTCAGAGAATCGCAAACTGAAGCAAAGGAAAAAAATCAAGAGAGCAGAAGTATGAATATCTTGGAAGAGGAAAAAAGTAAATGAAAAACATACACACGCACACAAAAAAATTCAAAATCAATACCCCTGAACAACCAAAAAAATGGGGGAGGAGGCAGACAGAAATGTTAATTTAATACATTTTAGTGCAAGAAGGTGAAGAACACAGAGATACAAACACACATACATGTGCGTGCGCACACACAAACAAGACAGGGTTCCAAATGTGAAATAAGTGAGGCAATACAAAAAAAGAGAAATAAAAATATAAACCAGAAATTGAATTATTGAAGACATGCACCTCGATTTTACGGCCCTCTACCATGGTGCCGTGTAATTTCTCCCTGGCCCTGTCTGCATCAGCACTATTCTCGAAAGTTACGAACCCGAATCCCTGCATGCAGCGGGAGAAGGGGGGAAAACATGCACATCGTTATATTGAAATACTGATCTCTTGGTAAATAGAGAACAAATATCACAGTATGAAACTGACATCAGCAACAACTCAGCAATACTCTCCCAAAGTCACATTGTTGGTCCATGCATATTTTGTAAAGGTAAATTAAATACAATAAAAGAATAAAGAACTGTAATAATAGTAATAATGGTATAATTAACAACAATAATAACAATAATAAAATAAAATACAAAGCATTTGAGGCCAGACCAAAATTAAGGTACAGAGTTACTCGGTACAGAGTTATTCATCTAAGAATTTGAACATTTTTTTAATGTCCTACCTTTCTCAATTCACGCTGTTAATTTACTGTACGTGTTCTTTTCATGTAATACTCTAAAAAAGACTTAACTAAATGAATTCTCTGACATTCCAAATTTATTATTCCCCAGGAACTGCTACATGAAATCTGATATTCAGGTTCAATCACTATATAATGAGATTTTCTTTTTAGGCAGTCTAATCATTTTAATTCCATTTTGCTGGTTGCTTCTATCAGTATTAATTCCTCTGGGACTAGAATAACTTAAGATACAGTCCTGGCCCAGTCTGGGTAGTACAGGCAATAGTGTCACTGTTGCACAATGATGACAAACAACTATGTCGGAAAACTCTGGGCTCACTTCCATGGCTGGGCTGATCGTGAGCTTGGTTTTGCTGCAGTGTTTGAGGGAGAACTGTCGGTGAGGAACCCGCCAAAGGTATGTCCTTCTTCTCCCCAACCCTCAAAATATAAATGAATTTTTTTTTTTAAAAGAAATTGCAGGACCAGCCTGTGGCATGGAGGTTAAAGTAGCTAGATCCCACATGACTGGCAGTACAGTTAAAGTCATGGATCTGGTGGCTTCAGAAACACACTGGGTGCCTGGTGTGCCCGGAATACTGAAAGGAGAGAGACATGGAGGAGAAGGAATTGTGGCATGGCTATACCCCATGGGGGGGGTGCTCTCTGGTGAGAGTACGAGCCCTATGGCATAGTTAAAAAAAAATTATGTTGCTTGGAATAAAATATTATAGGGGTGATTTTAGTTGAAACTCTCCTAAAGAAAGTATACATTTGTTGATGGGGTCTGCAGGTGGCATGGTGATTAAGGGTGCTGGATTCCCACATAGCTGATGATGGTTCGAGTACCAGACCTGGCAGCTTCCTTTCTCACTTTCTCTCTCTTTCTCTTCTCTCACTCTGTCCCTCTCTGGTCAAATTAAAAAAAAAAAAATTAAATAGTTAAACAAAATAAGTCTTTAAAAAATAAAGAAAGTTGAAAATGTCAATGGGAACACAATTTTCGAAAACGAATTTGGAGGGACCAGCAGCTGGCGTAATGGCTATGTCACTGGACTCCCATGTAGTCGACCGCGGTTCAAGTTTCGGACCTGGTGGCTTAAACTCACACCAGGTGCGGGTTTGGGCTTGCCCAAGATCCCAAGAAGAGAATGGAGAAGGGATTGCAGTGTGGCCATCCCCCTTGGGAGGTGATTTCTTGCTTTCTGTCTCTCTGTCTCTGCCTTTTCAGTGAGCGCACACTCCCTATAACAAAAACATAACCAGAAAGACAGAGGGAGACAGAAAGCGAAAAATCATCCCCAAGGGGGGATGGCCACGCCACAATCTCTTCTCTTCCATTCTCCTCTTGGATCTTGGGCACACACGCACACACACTCGATGTTAGTTTAAGCTACTGGGCCCAGGACTTGAACCGCGGTGGACTACATGGGAGTCCAACAATGTAGCCATTATGCCATCTGCTGGTACCACTGGTTTTATTTTGAAGGTAAAGAAATTGAGTCAAATTAAGGTTAAGTACTCAAGTAAATACAGCTAGTGGTGAAAAAAATCTGAAATTAAACTCTGTAAATCCAAGCTCAGTGTCCTATTCATTAAACTATGTTAATCCTAAAATAATTATAGTTTTCTTTTTCAAATCTAATTGTCAAGTTGTATAATATTTCATTCTAGAATATGTTGACCAAATGCTGGTGACACAATAACTGCTTCCAAAAGAATGGAGGTTCAAAAGTGCTGAAATTTTAAAGTCAACAAATGACCATGTTTAACCTTAATGTCTGCTTGTATAGATTTTCTCAATAATGACTTTTAATATTCTGGGACAAAATTTCATTTTCAAGTGTTTGAAAAGTGTTTTATACAGAAAGATGATTACACACCAAAGGAAATGCTAATCAAGACACCAACCATAAAAATAAAGCAATCTTTGCAAGCATCTTGTCCTAGGGTAATAGGAGAAAGAAGGCCTCGTTGGGATTCTCTAATAGGAAGCACAGAGGTAAGAGGATTTCCTTCTTTCCTTTGAAGATAAATAGACCTTGTGGTAGGCAGAATCCCCAGAACCGGTGCATATGTTACCTTACAGAGCAAAAGGGATTTTACAGATGTGATTTAGTTAATGATCGCGAGATAGGGAGATTATCCTGGATTATCCGGGTGGCCCAATGTGATCACAAGGGTGCTTGTAAGTGAAAGAGGAAGCAAGAGAATCAGAATCAGAGCAGAGCAGTCTGAGAAAGACTCGACTGGCCACTGCTGGCTTTGAATACAGAAGGGAGCTACAGTCCAAGGAATGTGGGATCCTCTTGAAGGTGGACAAGGCAAGGCAATGGATTATCCTTTAGAGGCTCCTTGGCTTTAGCCTAGCAATACTTATTTCCAACTTCTGACCCTGAGAAGTGTAAGGTAATAAATGTGAGGTTTCAAGCCACTAAATTTGTGGTAATTTGTTGAGAAGCAATAGGACATTAATATATATCTTACAGAATTAAATAAAGTCCATGATTAGAAAGGTGAGAAGTATAGTCAGTATTTTTAGAGTACTGTTAGTTTTTTTTCTCATGTTGAGACTTTCTCAAACTTCATGCTTCTTTATCACATTTACAATTATTATTATTATTATTTAAAGAGAGACTTTTGCTGCAGGGCACGTGCACTTGCTGAAGTGACAGAGAGACAGAAAGCAAGAAATCACCCCCCGGGGGGATGGCCATGCCATAGTTCCTTCTCCTCCATTCTCCTCTCAGGATCTTGGACACACACACACACACACACACATTTCCTTAAAACTCTCAGCGTGAGTTTTAAGCCACTGGGTCCAGGACTTGAACCATGGTCGACTACATTGGGAATCCAGCAACTATACCACCATCTGTTGGTCCCAAACAACTGTCAGGACTCGAACTGCGTAGTCAGACATGTGGGATGCAGACACCTTAACATTCATGCCACCTACCAGCGCTATACTCCTTTCTAAGGAAGGCTCTCAGGGCTCCCAAGTCCTTCAATATTAATAATTTAAGTATGTCAGTATCGGTGTTATACTCCCAGCTATCTTTGTTGAATTCTGGAAACTGAGGACAGGTGTGTTTCCTAGGCGTTTGGTTGTGATTAAAACTTTTGCACAGTGTGACAGCAATCTCATCACCTGTCTGGATATCCATCCATTTATCAAGGACAGATGGAGCCGAGTAATGTCATCTTTTTAGTCTGGCCTCAGACTGTAATAAATAACAAGCAATAGGATGAGCATTGTAAAAATATTTAAAATTTTGTATAATCTTTGAATTTTTCCATCTCAGAAGAATGAGAAAGAAAATTTACCATGTAACTTTTAAGGGAGAAATCAAAAGCAGACGGATCTCCTGGGTATGGCCAGAACACAAAAATTAAAAAATAAATAAAAGAAAACTAAAACCCATAAGATGGTAACAAAATAAAAATAAACTTAAGCCTTTTGGAGTTACATGCACTGTTAATTCAGTTTTAAGTGTAAATGAAAAACATTTCCTTTTAGCATTACCTATCAAATTTTATTGAAAATCATAAAAGGCCCACTTAGTGCGACTTCAAAGTATTTAACGATATTTTGAAAGCAACAAATAATTTCCCTTTGCATGAAATCAAAAGCCAGGATAATAGACACGAAACTACAGCACATTATTTGTGTCTGACAAGTGGGGACAGACATCTTATTCCCAATTCAAGCCTAAACTCAAGCCTAACTAAACCCAGAACCCCCATCATTCTAGAAATCCACCTGAGAGAAGTAATGAGAACATGCTCATTTAAAAATTGCTGGAAATCTCCTAGTTGATGCTGTGCTCTGCTATGCAGTCCTTTGGTGGATTTAATAATTGCCACTGTCTGAAGAGGTCAAGAACTTCTGAGTATTTAGTGTTTATGGAAAAATATGTTGAAAGTATATGGAAAACACAAGTGTTATAATCTGTGTCTTTTTTAGTTTAATAAACTTGAAAATTATGGAAAATTATGTGCCTGAGTAATAGTGAATAGGATCATAAAAATTTGAAGTTCATTTGAAAAGCAACAAGGTCTTTTTAAAAATAATTATTTATTTAATTTATTATTATTGTTATTCTTCTTCTTATTATTATTATTCTTTGCTATAGGGCACGTGTGCTCACAGAGAGAGAAAGAAAGGGAAAGTGAGAAAGCAAGCTTCCAGGTCTGGGACTCGAACAACAGTCAGCCACGTGGGAGTCCAACACCTTAACTACCATATTACCTGCTGGCCCCAAGCAACAAGTTCTTAATTATTGAAAGTTTCCATCAGAGAATGCAGGGTCAAGAAAACTGGAGGTTGAACCAGGTGACCATCATTTAGGATTCTCTTAAATATTCTATGTGAGAAAAATGACTAAAAGTAAATATATCAGAATATCAGTAGTAAATATTCTCTTTAATGCTTCTTTTCCCTTTCTACTTTTCATTAAGCTTCATGTTTCCTTTTGGGCCCTCGTGGTGTGATGTGTGTGGTATTTTAGACAGAGCTTCGCTGTGTAATGACTGCCTGTAACAACAGCAACCTCCTAGTCGCTGACACTACAATAAGGTGTTACTGTGCACGGCTTTTTAGGGCAGGCCAGAATCAAACCTCAGCCTTCCATGTGGCCTTGGCCTGCTGATAGCAGCGTCCAGCGCACACAACTGCCGCTAGGCTCATACTTTCTCTCTCAAGGCTGTTTTTACATTGTTACTCAAGGATCTAAAAGGACAGGAACATTATAGCTTATTGTTCTAATCAGGATATTTTGAAGAAGGGGACATTATTAATAATTATGCTAAATGTCCTAGGTAAACTGGGACACACGGCCGCTCTAAGCATTACTTATTATTTACATTAATAATCTGTAATTAACTGATGAAACTTGGACGTTTCCAAATTATTTGGACTTACCAAAATATTTTACCAGGGGTACCATTTTCCATCATATATCCTGATTGCACATTTTCAAAAAGCTAGTCTTTCAGTTAAGTATTAAATATTAGATATGGCTATGCTTTTACAATGGAATAGGGAGGAAAAAGAAGACCAAAAAAAAAGTGAAATAATTTAAATATATATGCACACATGTGTGTGCATGTATACAATATATATTCATCCATAATCTAGGTAAAGCAAATCTAGACAATGAAGGTTAAAGAAGAAAAAGGTGGCCAGCTCAACGGCCTGGTCAATTAAAGCAGCCAGATCTCACATAGCTGAGGCATAGTTCGAACAGAGGACCCAGCAACTAAAAAACACATCAGGTATGTGTGCGTGTATGCTCCAAACCCCAACATGGTGGAGAAACAGAGTAGAAGGGACTGCAATGTGACCCTACCTACTGGGGAGTACTTTCTCCCTCCCTCTCCCTCTTTGGCTCTCTCTCTGGCCAGCGTACATGCTCCCTGGCAAAATGGGAAAAAGAAAAAAGAGAGAGAGAGAGAGAGAGAAGAGAAAAAGAAATGATCAACAACAAATAAACAAGTACTCTTTGGAGGACAAGCAAGCTGAAAGGGCAGAATATTGGCAGGGAGGGAGGGAGTGGGTTTGGCAAATGTAACAGTTTTCATTTAGGTATATTCTCAAACTTTGGGTCCACAGTCTTGTTCTAAAAAATAAGGCAAGGTAAAGAACTGCTTTTTATTTCAGAGTAATTTCATTAAATCTTGTTTCATTTGTAAGTATTGCTTATCTCAGAATTATTTTGTGAATAGTTTTTCCAATAGTGCTTAAAAAATAATTCAATAAAGCTAAATTCTGCATAGAAAAGTGCTCTGTTTAAAAGTCAGAGCAATCTTAACTAAACAATAGGACCAAATAAAGTCTCCTTTTCTATAGTTCTTTTCAAGACATGCTGTAATTTTATAGTCAACCCTGAACATATAAAAGAAATGAGAAACTAAACTTAATTCACAGAAAGTACTCATTAATTTATCTTAGGTGGATCCCAAATGAGGCATCTGTGGGTCTGACTCTAAAATAAGTCTCTATTCGGAGCCTTAGAATAGTTCCAGGGGAACTCATTCCAGGAAACAAGTTTAGGTAACAGTCAAGGTCAAAGGATGAAAACAAGGTTCTGTATTGAAGGCAGATCCAGGGTAATTCTGAATTCTGTGCTTTGTTTTTAAAACACTTCCCAACCATATACAGACTATACCCGAACAAGGCAATGAGCATCAAACCGAGAAGAGCAACGTTTGCTTTTAGATTCCCCAAAGTGAAAAGGAAGGCTTGTGCCATTACTCTCAAATGAAAATTACATGGGAGAAGTAACTGGATCAGGTAAATGTAAAGATTTTGGGTAGAAGGCTAATCCTTGAAGTCAATGAAAGAAGCCTCAAGAAAGATCAGTTTCCTTTGCTTCGCAATAATTCTCAACCAAATTATTTTCTTGGTAAGGAGCATGTCCTCGATGTCAGATGAAACTATGCTAGCCTTTTGGTTGTTAGTGTCTAGTTACAAATACTTTAGTTATACACACTTATATAATAAATATTTAAATATTTAAACTACTACTTCAGATGAACAGTGTGGTCAAGAGTCTTCACGCACTTATTTTACATTGATGTGCTTCCCATCTCTAAACCACTGTCATCTTCCCACCTTGTAGCTAAAAAGATCAAAGACAAATAAATGCAAACTATACAACAAGGGGTTAGAAACCCATTATGAGGAAATTACGAGCATAAGTAGTCTCACTGGTTGCAGTTAAATAAGATTTCATGTTTAAAATACTTACCAAGGTAAGTGCTGGAGAAAGCTCTGCATAGACATATTAATCTTTTGTGTTTTAACTGAAAGCTGGAAGCTTAGAGTATAATTACCTCTTTAATATTAACAAAGAATTTTTATAGTCAGAAGTTGATATATCCTATATGGGAAGGGACGATAATCAGGAGCATTAGGACAGTGCACACCTCTGGATCAGGACAGGCGGGGACAGGAGACAGACAGACGACTCTGTCCATGGTCTACATATGTTATAAATTCTCAAAGTACGGTGACTTTGGAGTAGGAAATTGAAGAGCGCTAAATATTAACTTATTTATTGGCTTTATCGTGCCTTTTCTCAAATTTTATTTTTGAAGAATTTAATCATAGCCAAGAGATATTTTCAAAATTTAGCAGAGATGACCACATAAAAATTAAAGAAAAAATTGCTTTAGCCTAAAGATAGAAGTACAGGTGAATACAGCAATAACATAAGTTTGGCTTTCCTAGGGTGTATTTCAGATAAAACTTCCCCAAATTCAATTCATTAAATATTTTTTCACAACATCATTGTAAGACTTTGCCATTCCCTCATTCCTAAAACCATAGCTGCTTATTTTGATGCATGGAAACTAAGTCATATAGAGTAGAAATTTAAAGTAGTAAATTAATAGGGTAAAACACATTTTAGTTAAACATTTCAGTTCTTATATAGAAAACATTTAGATAAGAATACATCAAATTATAGTTACTACTTTCATTCTTTTGTAAACAACTCACTATGTTTATAGTTTAAGTGACTCGACATTCTGAAGTTTAATTATAACTTAAAGAAGAAAATCAGTTCATAGAAAATTCCTGAGTCACTTCAGTTTAAGCCTTGTGAAAATCTGTTCAGAAGAGAGAGCAGATCAACTGAATCATTGAAACAGTAAACTGGCTCCAGGTATGCCACTCTGAAGTTGGATTTTAAAAAGCTAAATTGTTCTGACAGAAATTCAGAACAGAATTCTCATAGAATTACATTTTTTTTCAGTCTTCTCTCTCTTCTTTTACTAAGAAAGCTGGGGTCAAAATTAAGGCTGTTAAAGGCCTGCAGTCTCCTATATCCTAGAATCCTGACTGCTACATTCTCAAACTTCTTTGTCTCTTAACCCATCACCCTCCCAATTTAAGCATGAGGATAAAGTTTGTTCTTGTGGTAACTTATTTTTAGAGATAATCTAACCAAGGTGGATACTTCGGTTTACTTTTATGCAGGCTTAAAACACGGCTTATCTTTTCCAAATACTTTCTGTTTAGGATCAAACAAAATTCAAAAACCAACACACTTGATATTGAAATGGAGCTTACCTTGGAGCCACGTTCATTAAAGATTATTTCTACATCTAGGATTTTGCCAAACTGCTGCAGAGAGAAAAATAAAAACGTTTATGTTTGGCTTTTTATACACATACTTTACTTTCTTCTGAAAAAGGGGTAAATTTTCCCCCTTTTAAAACTGTTTATTTAATTTCCATGTTTCTATCTGCTAGTGGGTACCAATACTAGTTTATGAATTTTCCTCATCACTGAGGTGATAGTTTCTCCTTTTTGATACACAATTTCCTTTCTCACTCACACATTACCCACCTCTACAAGGAGAAGCTACTGTCTGAAGATAGTGTCACCCATTACACATATACCTCTTCTAGACGAGGCAAGAATTTCCTAACTACATATATATTTCCTTTCAGTTTTTGCAATAGGGTGTGTGTGCTTGCCTGCCAGAGAGCGATGAGAGAGAGAGAAAGAGAAAGAAACAGAGACAGAGAGAGAGAAAACAAGAAATCACCCCTTGGGGGGATGGCGACGCTGCAATTCCCTCTCAACTCTGATTTCAGGATTTGGGGCATGCACGCACATGCGCCCAGCATGATTCTCGAGCTGCTGGTATGGCACTGGAACTGGAAGCTGGCTGTGGGATCCAGTGCCTTAACTTCCACACTACCTGCAGGTCCTATGTCTCTAATTTTTAAAATGTCTTAAGAAACAAATCCTAATAAGTCGAATAATACAGACCCACTTCCTCTCCACCTTTTACAAATTACACAAGCAAACCGTATTCATGTATAAAAATTAGAAAAAATTGAAAAAAGAAAAGGAAAAATAGAAAATAAAAGTCATCTGCAATCCCGCTCTCTCACCATTTTGATATGTAACCTTCTAGGCTTTCCCTCGGGCACACACACAACTGCAGATAGCGGATACATTCCCCAGACTGCTTCTATTTTTTTTTTATTACTTAGCAAAAGACTATGAAAAACTATCCGATTCAATGAAAAAAGTCACCATTCCTTTTTAAAAAAATGATTATTTATTTAATTTCATTTATTATTATTATTTTAAAATTTGTTATAGGGCATGTGCATTTACCAGAGAGAGAGTGAGCAAGCAAGCCACCAGGCCTGGGACTGGAACTTTAGTCAGTCAAGTAGGAGTCCAGCACTTTAATCACTATGCCATCTGGTGGTCCCTGTTACCATACCTAAACATTTTTTGACATTAACAATCATTCTATCTATTTGTCACTTCACTATTCCTATACTAAGCACCAAGAATACTTTAAATAGAACATGCTGGATGTGTGTGCCCAAAATCCTGAAAGGAAGGAGAAATGGAGGAGAAGGAATTGTGGTGTGGCCTTCCCCTGTGGAAGGTGCTTTCTCTCTCTCTCCCTCTCTATCTCTCTGGTGAGTGCACATGCCCTCTGACAAATTAAAAAAAAAAAAAGGAATATTTTAAATAACTTTAGTAATTATTCAAACACTGTTACATTTGGAAAAGCAAATAGACACACAAAGTCTGATTCTATTGGGAGGTGGCTAAATAGCTACCTAGAGGGCTTATATAAATACTATCATTATCTGAGTTAGGGTAGGAATATCTAAAGGGATAAAACTAAATAACTTAAAACATTTTTATTATTATTTTCCAGTTTGATCAGAGAGAGACAGAGAGGGAAAAAGTAACCCACCAGGTCCAGGACTCAAACCGTGGTCAGCCATGTGGGAGTCCTGCGCCTTTAACCACCACGCCACCTGCCGGCCCAAAACTAAATAACTTTTCATCGATACTTGGGTTGAATTTAAGGTATGTGTAGTAAATATCCAAATATCTTTTTGGCTCACACTTTGCTCGAGTACTGGACTCATTCCCAGTTATCCATAATATTTCATTTGGATTTCATACCAGACTGGGAAATGTGAACAAAACTAAAAAAATGAAAAGAGCAAAAGAAAATTCATGTTTTCCTACTGGATTAAATCATTACCATCTTTATCAAAAACACGTATGGAGAACCCAAGTTTTCTAGAGTAAAACATCTGGGCTTAATTCCAGTTTCATTATTTAACAGACAACTAGAAACATTATACAAAGAGGAATATGTGTTATTTTAGAAAGGTCATTTTGTTTTAGTTCTGTGTCTATATTACAAAACTAAGATCTGTATGGTGTTTTTGGAGTTAGCTTGTTTTACATCTGTAATGCGCTCTTCAACTGAGCATGGAATCCTTGCTTTTTACTGAAGCTATGGTCCTTCTAAGTGATAGGTATCGGCCATGTGGAAGAAAACAAAGCAACCAGAGAGCCTTGCAAGGAAAAAAGTATTTCTTTATTGTTTCATGTCTCATGGGACGAACATAAAACATGTCCAGGAAATCACTAACTTTCCTGGGCAGATCTTCAATAGACACTATTTTTCTGACTCAAAAGGAAAACACATCTCATCTGAGAGATGAGAATGTACTGCATTCTCACAGACCTCCAGGGACTAAGAATTTCTATTATCTCTAATAATTCACTAGAGAATCTAATAACTCATCTAGCCAGAAAGTCTCTTCTATATAACCCAAGTCCTCATCCCTTCCTATCTTCTGTTGCCGTTTTTTCTGTAGAGATGGAGAACAACTGGTTACTACTTTCTGTGTAAAAGCTCTCCAAGGGTTTTAAGAACACCACTAAATCTTAACTGACCTTCCCTTTAGTGAGGAAAACACTTAGTAGCTAGAAGTGACAGAACTTTGCTTATTACCAGGACATGGCCATGACCAAGATGGAAAGATGTGCATTTGGTTTTTAAACAAAACACTGGGCAGTTAACCTAATGAAATTTTTAAAAATTATTTTTTAGCCCTAGGTAAAATTAAGTGTGTGGTCAAATTAAAACAGGCAACAACACACAGGCTCAGAAAAAATTAAGACTCAGCAGCCATTCACTTCCCAACCACTTAAATCTCTGCTTTTATACTTTGCTTTCATAATGGTGGTTTTGGAGGAAGTAAACAGGTGAAGGAACACAGGAGAGCTAGCAAACCAATCTGCTACACTTGACTTTAGGTATTGGTCTTGACTCTCTAGAGTACAGAAAGGAAATAAAAACAAAATACAGAGGTACTACGTCTGCTTTCACATACCATTTCATTTAATTCATAACATGTGTAGGATAGAGATTACGATCCCTATTTTTATAGGTATAAAATTCAAATCCAAAGAGGTTACATGAATTTCCCAAGGTCACATGCAAATAGAATCGGAATCCAGGCTCTTCATACCAAGTCAATACTCTTTCCACCTTACCAAAGTCACTTCTTTCTTTTTTAAGAAATTAATTTAATTTTATTTATTACTATTCTTTTAAAATTTGCTTTGGGGTACATATGCTCATTAGAGAGAAAGAGAGAGAGAGAGAGAGAGAGAGAGAGAGAGAGAGAGAGAGAGAGAAAGTAAGAAAGCAAGTCACCAGGTCCAGGACTTGAACCACAGTCGGCCATGTAGGGGTCCAATGCTTTAACCACCACACCCACCTGCTGGCCCCAACAAGTCATTTCTAAGTCCGTATTTTCTATATTGCATATGGTCTTAGTACCTGCAAAGGCAGAGTACAGGGTGCCATAATGCCTTCCTAAACCTCATTTCTCTGGTCCTGTATTTGAGGAGAGGGCAGGCATATTGTGCTGGGCTTATATGGAAGGCAAAGAAAGAACTAATGTGTGATGGTATGAGTAAGTAGAAGTCCACAAACTCATCTGCACATTAGAATCACCTGGCGAGCTTGTAAAAATGCCTAAGCCCAAACCTCATCCCAAGCAAATTATATCACAACCTATGTATATAGAACATAGTCATCAGTATTTTTTAAGTTCCTCAAGCTATTTCCAATACACAGATACATTTATGAACTACTGCTTCAAAAATGTGTGTATTTGTTCCTTGAGGTGAAAATGAGCACATTACTGATATGTTTACTGTTTTGTTGCTGATATGTAGGGTATGTGAGCAGGGTGATCATTTCTTCTTGATTTTATCACTAGAAGCCTCACGCCACAAGTCTCGATCCCAGCAAACTGGGTAGCATGGTCACCTTGGTAGGTGACAACCTGCAAGGCTAATGCCTAAAAGACAGAATGACAGAAAAAGGCTTCGAAAGACTGATGACAATCCTGGACCACTTTAGAATCTTTAGTGGTCTACTGTAGTATAAACCAAGTACTAATGGCTAATAACACATCTGATGGATTAAATTCTATTTTAATTGCAAAAGTCATAAAAGGACTTCAGAGACTTACCCCAAACATCTGTCGGAGGTCAGGGTCCCGGAAGCGGAAAGGAATATTAGAGACATGCAGTCGTTTGGGGGTGGATTTACTCTCTGAATTTTCACTACTTTGTGTCTGTGACTGCTGGCCGTCTGTCTGTGCTCCACCTTCTGTCTGCTAAGCAAAGAAATAAATAACGATGAATAAAAAATAAACACAATTACCTCACAAGAATTATGTAACATGATTAAAGCCTTCCTCCATTGCAATCATTCCCAAACAGTGTGTCTTTAATCAGAAATTATAATTGTCCCCTGAAAAAACAACACAATTTAGAGCTTTTGAATATTTATAGTACATTAGCGGATGGGAGATAACGGGCACAGAACACCAAGGGCCCGCCCAAGATGACATGGAGGTGCAGGAGGGTAACTGAGGATGTAGAAATAGGACTTTCATTCTTGGGTTCTTAGCAAAGCTTGCTATTTTGAGATATGTCAAAATAAAGAGTGTGTTGAACATAGCTGTGGGGTCACTGCGTCTTTTGGTTTATCATTTAAGGCACTCTCGCAGGGCCCCGAAATAAGAGCGTATTTCATGGTTCATTTCTTCTCTTAGTTCTAGAGTTTATGACTGCAGGCTGCCACAGTATTACAATGACATTATTTGTGAAGAGGACAAACACAGTGGCAGTGGGCAATCTGCCTGCAAACCGAACACGTTTCATACTTTGAAATTAGCCTGTACTCTCCTTCCTCATTTTTGCAATCCGAGCTAACGCCAATAAGGGGAACTGAGCAGAGCTCAGCAGCATTGGACAACCTTCTGTGGGGAAACAGTGGAGGGACCCTGACTAATCCACTGCACAAAATACAAACGCTACTCTTAGAAACACTGATACTGCAAAAAGAGTGTAAGACCATGGGGTGCATTTTAAATCATGAATTTCTTTCGCAACATTCCAGGCATGCACAATTTTTTCACTAACTCCTCAAAAAAGTCGCCATGTTGAAAAATGGTTTTTGACAAATATCTAATAGCTGTGACACAGTCTAGGCATGCAAAAGGACATTTATTTTGATATATTCATCTGGCAATTTTCTTAATTCCATTTATACAACTGAGTTGAAAAAGTGGAAATTCCCTCTAAAACAGAAACTATTTCTTGAGTGTACACTCTTATGTCAGACCCTCACCTAAGCCTTTTGGTAATAACTAATATTTCAGTAGTGTTTACTAGTTGCTAGACACTGATCTAAGTATTTAATATATTTTAACTAATGTAATTCTTTCATTCTTACATTTTTGCTTTTCCCTCTGAAATGCATACTAAGTCAGATAGCATTCTGAGCTGATTAAACTAACCTGACTTTTGCCTAGCAGTGAGTGAGAGCGGTAGAGACTGCATCATGCCACAGTCCGTTTCTCTATTCCATCAGGATTTTGAGCACACACGCGCGCGTGCACACACACACACACACACACACATGCCAGACATGTTGTTCAAGCTTCCAGGACTTGGATTCGAATCGTAGTTGGCCCTATGGGATGCGGCTCCCAATGCACAGAACCTAACCACTGTGCTACAGGGCTGGACCCAGTCCGACTTTTTTTTTTTTTTTTACTTTTCTTTTTTTTTTTTTTGAGAGGTTTTCGCTATAGAGCGCGTGCGCTCGCCAGACAGACAGAGAGAGACATAGAGACAGAAAGCGAGAAATCACCCCCCAGAGGGGATGGTCACGCCGCAATCCCTTCTCCTCCATTTTCCTTTTGGGATCTTGGGCACGCACGCACACGTGCCCGGCGTGAGTTTTAAGCCACTGGGTCCGGGACGCGAACCGCGGTCGACTACGTGGGAGTCCAGCGACATAGCCATTACGCTAACTGCTGGTTCCCCAGTCCGACTTTTTCAACAGCGGTGGGACTTTACTGTATTTACTATCTTAACAGAGAGAACTAGGTGCCTCAGATTCTTCTGGGTGACAAAATGGAGCCCCTTCCTTTGACCCAACGTCAAGCTATTTAAAATTATGAATCAAAGATACTTTTGGCTCAGAGCACGTTAACAACCATTTTGAAATGAAATTTGAAACTTTCAAGAATAAAAGAAAATCAGGAATAAACTCCAAATGAATCTCAGCCTTTTCTGTGTCAATCTAAGTGACGATATATATTTTTTAATCTCATTCCATTCAGGCCTTGCAGATGGCTTCAATGTGCAATGCTTCATGCGATATAAAAACAGCAGAAAAGGGAAGAACTATGAAGTGATGTTCTCCGAAAGTGTGAGGTTTTGAATCATCAATCTGAAAACAATGTAGACTAAACAAAACAAAATCCATTCACAGATGAAAAAGCTCACTAAGTTGCTTAAACTGCACCACAGACACCAACATGCAGTCAAAACAGTAAGCGTCAGTTACAACAAATGCTCAATTAGGCCCCTTCACACTGTCTCTTACATCTCACAGCCGGGGTGCATCAAACTCTCTCTTCAGGCCGGCAGGGGGCGTAGTGGTTAGGGTGCTAAACTTCCACATGGGAGACCACAGTTTGAGTCCTGGACCTGGCGGCTTGCTTTCTCACTTTCTCTGTCTCTCTCTGGTCAAACTAAAATAAGTAAATAAGTGAAATAATTCTTAAACAAACAAACAAACAAACAAACAGAAAACTCTCTCTTCAATCATACTTTAAAACCACCAGATCTGATCTGTGGGATGACAGTAAGTTTATCACTTTGAGAAAAGTTAAAAAGATGAGTTCTATAGGGTGGTCGGAAAAGTCATGACGCATTTTTGCATAGAAAAACACTGAAAAATACGTCACGACTTTTCTGACAACCCAGTACACGCTCTATATCAGTTCTGCATGTAACTCATACATGTATTCCATGTAACCTGCCACAGTGTATGTGACATGACAGGATGAATGAAACTGAAAAAGGACTTCAAAGTATATTGCCCGTGGCACTTATCCGTTACTCTTGGGAGATCTTTGATGCCCGTAAGACACAATTTAAGAAGGTAAAAAGCCAGACTGGTTAATTGTGCAGTTTGTAGTAAACACATATATATTTTTAAGTTGGAAACCTTTAATTCTAGGGAGATTTGTACATGGAACTAGTGAACTCTCATTTCCCAAATTCTCAAGCTAGATTTTAGGCATTTTATATAGATAAAAATGCACCAATCCTAAACTCAGAGCTGAATGAATTTTCAGAGAATGGATACCCATGACTCTATCAAATGAGATCAAGGGACAGGATGACAGGTGATCTTGGGCCCCTCCAGTCACTGTCTCCCTCCCTGCCAAAGGTCCATCCCCATCCTGACTTCTAACTCCACAGTTAGCGCCATTTTTGCACTTAATAAAAAGATGGGATTACATGATTCCCTGAGTACTCTTTCGTGCCTGGGTTCTTTCACACATTGTGTTTATGTGACTCACACATGGCTGTAAGGTATCTATTCTTCTCCACTGTATAAAGTATAAGTGTTTCCATTCTTCCCCAGCATGTATCAGGACTGCTTCCAGTTCTTGGCAAAGAATAACATGCTTGTCTGGTACACATGAGCACAAATTTCTGGTGGGCGTGCAAGTGTCTAGGAGTGAACTTGCTGGGTTAAGGGTACAGGGATGGTTAGCCTGGCAGTTTTCTACAGCGGCTGTACTAGCTCACACTCCCACCAACTGTGCAGTTCCAGTTACTCTCAGTACTGATGTTTATCATTCTAACTTCTCTGGTGGGAGGGAGTAACATCCTATTGTGGCTTTAATTTGCATGTCCCTGGTGATTCATGAAACTGACTACCTTTTTATGTGTTTACTGGACATTCTGATAGCTTGTAGTGTGAAATGTTTGTGCAAGGTCTTTGTCCATTTTCTAGTAGGTTGACTTTTTTGTTTGTTTTTTTTTTGCTTACAACTTGTAGTTCTTTATACATTATTGTAAGCGATTATCTTTTTAGGCTTTCTAGTCCATCCCTTAGTTTTCTGTTTATTATTATTATTATTATTATTATTATTTTTTATTATTTTTTTTTTTTAGATTTTTTTTTCCATAGGATGCATGCACTTGCTGGACAGAGAAACAGACAGAGAAAGGAAAAGTGAGAAATCACTCCCTAGAGGGGAAGGCCACACTGCAATCCGTGTTCCTCCAATCTTCTCTTGGGATTCTGGACACATGTGTGCCCGGTGTGATTTCCAAGTCACTGGGTCTGGGTCTCAAACTGTGGTCAACCATGTGGGAGTCTAGTGCCTTAGCCACTGTGGCAGCTGCTGCCCCCAGTCCTCAGGGTTTTAACACAAGTACTTTACCTTGCTCTACCACCTGAACCTGCTCTCCCACCAAAATGGATAATTCCAGCACTCATTTTTGAACACTGTTACCGTTCAGCTTGCTTGCTCAAATATCCTTACTGTAACAATTACACTACCTCGCTGGAAGCACCGCGGAGTGACTGGCCACTTCCCTCTCTCTGAGTCCTTACCTGTCTTTACTTCCTATCAGATTTAGGTTTTAGAACCTGTCATTTCAATCTCCGGAGCTGAATTTGCTGATGAAAACCGCAATCCTGAATGAACCCCGCCATCAAATTTATCCGAGATCAGACCTGGGTAGGTATTAATAACTATTGCCAGAGGAAAATCACTAATCTGGGCTGTGGGGCAGCATGAGGAATGCATGCCAAACTAAATTGGCTCCACGGCTGCCCGCTGATCCTAACAGGTTCCTCAGTCAGCTAGCCTCCTCCCTTCTGTTAATACTAGTTCTGCACATCTCAGATTTTTTTCTTCTTTCCACTTTGACAATTTTGCTGAAAAATGAGAACTACTTGTAAAAATAGCAACTACTTTTTGAGTGCATACTCTATGCCAGACTCTGATCTAAGCCTTTTAATAATAATTAGTTCTTAAAACAGTGTTTACCAGCTGCCTAAGTACTTTACATATTTTAATTAATGTAATTATTTTGGAGAGGTTTTTGCTACAGGGAGTGCGCGCTCATGAGAAAGACAGAGAGAGACAGAGAGATAGAAAGTGAGAAATTACTCTCCCAGGGGGGATGGCCACGCAATCCCTTCTCCTTCATTCTCCTCTTGGGATCCTGGGCACACATGCACACGTGTCTGGTGTGTGTTTAAGTCACTGGGTCTAGGACTTGAACAGTGCTCGACTATATGCGAGTCCAGCGACACAGTCATTACGCCAACTGCTGGTCCCAAATTAATGTAATTTTTTTTTTTTGGGGGGGGGAGAGGTTTTTGCTATAGGGCGCATGCACTCACCAGAAAGACAGAGAGACAGAGAGATAGACTGTGAGAAATCACCCCCCGAGGGGGGATGGCCGTGCTGCAATCCCTTCTCCCCCATTCTCCTCTCAGGATCTTGGGCACGCATGCACATGCATCCGGCGTGACTTTAAGCCACCGGGTTCGGGACTCGAACCGTGGCCGACTACGTGGGAGTCCAGAGACATAGTCATTACACCAACTGCTGGTCCCCCCAAATTAATGTAATTTTTTAAACAACCCTACAACATAGATACTTAACAAATTTTTTTTTTTTTTTAAATTTTCAGAAGGCATGTGTGCCTGATAGAGACAGAAACAGGAGGGAGAAAGCACTCCCACCCCTCTGGGGGCATGGTCACACCACAGTCCCTTTTCCTCCTGCCAGGTTTTGGGTGTGCACAAACACACTCTCGGTGTTTTTCTTTTTTCTTTCTTTTCTTCTCCCCCTCCCATTCCCCGGTTTTTGCCGTAAGGCACATGCACTAGCCAGAGAGAGAGAGAGAGAGAAAGAAGGAAAGTGAGAATTCATCCCAAGGGGGATGGATTCTCCCCTTCTCCTCCATTCTCCTCTAGGGATTGTGGGCACTCACGTACATGCACCCAGCATGATTTTCAAGCACCAGGTCTGGGACTCGGACCACAGTCAGCCACGTGGGAGTCCAGTGCCTTAACCACCATGCTACCTGCTAGCTCCTCTTGGTGTTTTTCCCACAAGAGCTGGGATTTAAACCGCAGATGCCAGCCACGTGGGATCCAGCTCCTTTCACTACCAGGCTATGATGCAGGCCCACACAGGCACTACTTTTTACCCTCTTTTTCAGATGAGGAATCCGAAACAGAGTAACAGAGTAATGGAGCAGTAACCTGAACCCAGCCAGTCAGGCTCCCGAGCACATACTCTTAACTACTATATTATAACCTCTCTCTCTGAAGGCAGGGTATTACTGTGTTCTAACCCTCCCGTCTCAGCCTGCTGAGTAGCTGAGACTGGTGTGTATCCCCCGACTTAGTCTTCCCACTGGACTGGTGATCTAGCTAGGTTTCTCAGGTGGTCTACACCTACAAAGCACAGCATTTTAGCAGCAAGGGACACTGCAGTTTGGCCCTGTTATGTTTAATTTTACAGGTATTCCTTGCTTCAATCCACACAACTCTATGAGGCAGATACTATTCTCCTCGATTGACAGAGGAAGATATTAGGGCACAGTTTAAGTTAGTCACCCAGGGTCACTTAAGTGGCAGAGGAAGACTTCAAAACTAGGGAATTTCATATTCTAAACCACCTTCCTTCTAGCACCACAACCACCTTTTCTTCTCATTAAGAGAGCATGTGTTGGGGCCAGCAGGTGGTGTGATGGTTAAGGAACTAGACGCTCCCACATGGCCGACCGCAGTTCGAGGCCCAGGCCCGGAGGCTTGCTTTCTCACTACCGCCCCCGTTGGTCAAATTAAAATGAATGAATGAATAAATAAAATTAAATAAATAAATAATTTTTTAAAGAGAGAGAGAGAGAGAGCGCATGTGTTGATTCCATTTTCTCTCATCTTCTTAGGATTATTATCTGAAGAAGTAAAAAGAAACCTAACAAAGACATACAATGACAGTTAAAAGAGAGAAAAGACAGAATGATCACACAGATCCTTGAAAGGCTGAACAATGGTTTTCTGTACACAGACGGAAAAGGGAATAAGAACTACTGATCATGCTACAGGAACGTAACTGAATTGGATGGTACCTCCTACCTGACATTCTCACTTCATTTCAATGCAGCCTACTAATCACTGAAATACACAACTTTTAGGCCTTCTCTTTGTGAAAAGCAAACAGTTAAACTGTTCTACAAAAAAAAAAACCACAAAACTTAGTCTACAACAGCACTGGTTTGCCTTATTGCCTACTGGTAGCTTCTGAGCCACTTTACTGACTGTGAAAACAGTCTTCCAAGGTTCCATGGTCATTCTCTGACCTCGTGTAGACAGGGGCCAGGGTAACACAGAAGGAACTGAGCCTGCTTCTGGCAGCAGCAGTGCCCTAATGCCATCAGACAGCTAAAGCCTATCCATCGACCCTTCAAACAGTATCTTCTCAAGGGAGGTGGAGCTGTCTGTCAACACTGCAGAGGAGCCTTGGGCCTCTTACATTTAATAGCAAATCAGTTTTTTCTTTTTGCTAGAGGTGTGTGTATGCTCATGAGAGAGAGAGAGAGAGAGAGAGAGAGACAGACAGACAGAGAGACACACAGAGAGAAAAAGCATCCCTCTAATGGGACTTGGTCACATCGCCAATTCCTTTCCCTCCAATTTCTCTATCCCATCAGCTTTTAGGCATGCACTGAGCATGTTTTTCAAACAGCCAGGACTGGGATTTGAACCGCAGTCAACCATGTGGGAATCAGGCTCCCTCTGCACAGGGTTTAACTGCTATGCTACAAGTCTGGTCCACAAATCAGATTTTTATCTCTTTTTTTGGAGAGGTTTTTGCTATAGGGCGCATGCACTTGCCAGACAGACAGAGACAGAGAGACAGAAAGCGAGAAATCACACCCTGGGGGGATGGCCACACAGAAATCCCTTCTCCTCCATTCTCCTCTCGGGATCTTGGGCACACATTTACACACGGCCAGCGTGAGTTTAAGCCACTGGGTCTGGGACTCGAACCGCGGTCAACTACATGGGAAGCCATTACGCTAACTGCTGGTCCCCACAAATCAGATTTTTAAAAACTCACCTTAGAAATGAGAATTAAAGGGGATGGCAGGTGGCATGGTGGTTAAGGCATTGGACTCCCACATGGTTGACTGCAATTCAAGTCCTGGAACTGGTGGCTTGCTTTCTAACTTTCTCTGGTCAAATTAAATAATAATAATAATATAAACAAAATTAAGTAATAATTCTTTAAAAAAAAGAGAATTAAAAATGTTTTAAACCTTGGACTTTTTAAAAAAGAATTTATTTTTAATTTTATTTATTATTACTATTATTCAGTTTTTACTAGAGACAGAAAGAGAGAGTGAGTGAGAGTGAGAAAGCAAGCCACCAGGCCCATGATTTGAACCATTAGCCATGTGGGAATCCAGAACCTCAACCATCATGCCACCTGCTGGCCCTAAACAGTAGACTTCTAAAAGTCTTAGAACTAGGAAATAGATTCACTTTTCTAACTCTTTCCTGTAGGAAATAATGGACATATTTTAACTGTACACTGTAAACAAAGTCTTTCATGGTCTAAAAGAGAACTCTAGACAATACAAGATGAGTACTCTTTCCAAGTGGGCTAACACAACCTGAGATACTAAGTAATCTCTTTATGCATTTGAGAATAATATTTGGATTGATACATTATCTATTCTCTTTAATATTTCTTTTTTCTTTTTTGGTTCTTCTACAAAGGTCTTTCTTATTTTCACCTCCAGTGAAAGTGAGAAAGAAGGAAAATAGGAGATTCAATATAGCTAAGTGAGAAGAGAAGGAAAACAGGAGATTCAATATAGCACAGTAAATTTTTTGAGAATCTCATTCATGTCTGGAAAAAAAATCTGTTTAACCATTTCTTTTTTTTTTTTTTTAAATCGTGCACCTGTCGAGAGAGACAGAGAGAGAGAGTGAGATGGACTCGATGCTGCAATCCTCCAGCCTCCATAGGTTTTTGCCACAGGGCAGGTGCCACCACGCCCCTGTTTAACCATTTCATTTTAATGATGACTGGCTGGGTATAGAATTCTAGGTGAGCAAGGAAAAGTACCCTTCAAAATTTTGGAAGCAAACTGCAACCTGAAGGCATTATATTATGATTCTTGTCTTTAGTGTATGGCTCCCCAACTTTCTCTGGCGTATGGGGCTATCTAAGTATGTCCACTGTTCTTAAAACATGGTCCGCAGTGACGGGGCTTTTGATGAACTTATTTCATCGATTTGCTGAAAAGTCCATGTCTCTTTCAAGTTGGAAAGTAATGGAAAGTAATGCATGTCCTTCGGTACTGGTAAGTTTCCTTGAATGATTTTGCTGATGCTTCTCTTCCTACACGTTTTATCTTTCTGAAATTTGTATTATTAGATATTAGGTTTTCTGAACGGGTCCTTTAATTTTCTTTTCTCTTCTTTAGTATTCTCTAGTTGTCTGCCTTTTAGCTCTATTTTCTGAGATACAGGTCCTTAATCTCTTCTATGAAACATATGGGGCCAGATACATGAGGATTTTAGAAAGGTAATGTTTTGTTAACCCATATTTGACACACCTCGCTGACACCTGTGGCAGTATTTCTTTAGCAAAACCTGTAGACTATAGGTTATTAGTTCTTCTGCAAACTTACGGGAAAAAAAATCAAATGATTCTCAAACTTTTTAGATTCTAAAAAGAAACTATACACTTCTACTTCCTGAATTTCATCTTCCAGCCCTCCAATTTGTTTTCTTTTCTTTCATTTTGTTCTCATGTTTTTATAATTTCGAAGGCTACTTTTCCTTTTCCGAATCTACTCTATTCCTACCCCCTTTAAAACTAGCATTTCAATCTTGTTTAGTAGATGCAGTATCTTTTCTTACCTCTCTGGCTATGCAGAGGTAAGTCTGGTTGCTTGTGGGGAGGGTCCTATCCCCTGCATTTTTTTCCCCCAAATTTTTGTTTTTGTCCTGTATTTTCTATGTCAGACTTTTGGGAATCTAGTAATCCATGATTTCCTGTTCAAAATTAAGAACTGAAGGTGAGGGCCTGCAGGTGGCATAGTGGTTAAGGTGTTGGAGTCACACATGGCCAACTGTGGTTCAAGTCCTGGACTCAGTGGTTTGAAAATAACAGATAAACACATAAATAAACAAATGCTTAAGATAAATAAACACACAGATAAAAAACAATCGAGGGTGAGTGGTGGTATCTAAAAACTGGAAGTTGAGTGGGTGGGTGAAGGGCTTGATGACTTTTGATTCATTCTAGATTGTTAGGGTAAGAAATTTGTTCTTGGGACCAGCAGATGGATAATAGTTATGCTGCTGGATTCCCACATAGTTGACTGCAGTTTAAGTCCCACACCTGGCGGCTTAAAACTCATGCCAGACATGTGTGTACTCATGCCTAAAATCCTGGGAGGAGAGTGAAGGAGGTGGAATTGCAGCGGGGCCAACTGCACTGGGGCAAGGTGGGGGGTTCCTCACTTTCTGTCTCTCTGGTAAGCACACATGCCCTATAGCAAACATCTCTCTCTCTCTCTCAAAAAAAACTGTTCTTTAGTCTTTCTTCTGTAGTAAATCATGTTCTCTAGAGAAGTCTTCCAATCTTCTAACTGATGCTTCCAGTTTCTGAAACTTGCGATTTTTGTAGTGTAAGCAAAATTATCTGCTTATATTAAAAAGTAACCTAGAACTAATAATTAGCATCTAATAGGATGTTATAAAGCTGCATGAACATATTCCAGTGAAGGTACCAAAAGTGGACCACATAGTCTATGCTTAGTTTTCAGCTGACCTGTATAAAACATTCTGGGATACACTGCTTGCTTTTAACATAACCTTCACAGCTCAAGGGAAAGACAGCTCAGTTTGCATTACAGTGCTTCACCAGTGCATACATAAAAGGCTGAGGTAGAATACACAGAAGACCTCAGAAATAAGACACAGTTATCTAATGGCAAGTCTCTGAACACAAAGTTCTTTCCTGTTTCTGTTCTTCAAAAATGAGAACTACTTCAGATATAAGTTGAGGATGAGTAAACTATTTTGGGATAACAGAACATAACAACTAACTGCAAGGTAGGATCCTAAATTTAGAATAGAAAGAAGAACATTATTGGAAAAACTGATGAACTCTAAATAAGGCCTATACTTTACCTAACAGTGTTGTACCGATTCTTCTGATTGGCTGATTCTGAAAACTGTATTATATAGCTATGTGAGATGCGAACATTAGGAGAAGGTGGGTGAGGGGCATGCAGGACCTTCCTGTACTGTTTTTGCCAACTTTAATGTAGGTCTGTAAGTCTAAAATTATTCAAACTAAAATGTAAAGTTTTATAAAGGAAATTAACTCACGATGTCAGATTCTAAACCCTAGAATAGTAACACAAAGACTGTTTAAATAGGTTTAATGATTATATGTGACACATTTGCAGAGAAGTATTTACATTTGGATTAAAAAATGTGGTTGGAACTCTTATAAAAAGTCAGAGACAGGCTGAAAAGTTCTTTTATTTCAAATTAATTGGCTTGGTGAAAAAACAAGAAAATCACAATCTAATATTAACTTTATTCACTTCAAAATTAGAAGCAGTTTAATTTGTAAATCTCTTAATTTTACGTTTAAAATCAATTATATAAAGCTTCATCTCCTATGGCATTCTCTCAAAAGAGTTACTGGCTGTCAGAGCAAAACTATGTACGATGTCTAGTTAGGCTCAATTTCTTTTGCATGGGGATAGTCTTCAGTTAAGGTTACCAAATAAGTCCTCTTTGTGGGTGAAAGATACGGGATCACAATATTACAAACCAGTCACATTTAGTGCAAGGACATGGTTCTGAAGACGGCATTGCTTGAGGCTAAATCTATCGGATGATAGATATTTCTTTTCTTTTTCTTTCTTCCTTCTTATTGGGGAGAGATTTTTTGCTATACAGCGTGTGGGCTCGCTGGAGAGACAGAGAAACAGAAAGCAGGAAATCACTCCCCATGTGGGATAGCCATACTGCAATCCCTTCTCCTCCGTTTTCCACTCAGGATCTTGGGCACGCATGCACATGTGCCCGGTGTGAGTTTTAAGCCATAGGTCCAGGACTCGAACCATCGTCAACTACGTGGGAGTCCAGTGATGCAACCATTATTATGCCATCTGCTAGTCCCAAGATGAATGAACTGCTAAAGGTGGGACTGTGGTGTGAATTACCATACAATTCATATAGCTTTGAAATTAGGCAATTATTAACAAAGTTTACATTTGGGAATATTCATACTGATACAAATTTGCACAAAAGTGAAACATTTTGGGGGGGGGCCATGGCACGTGTGCTCACCAGAGACAGACACAAAGAGAGAGAGAAAGTGAGACCCCCTAGGATGGATGTCCATGCCACAATCCCTTTTCCATTTTCCTCCCAGGATTTTGAGCCTGTGTGCACACACATCCTGCATGAATTTCAAGCTGCTGGGTCTGGGACTTGAACCACCGTCAGCCATATGGGTCCAATGCTTTAACCACCATGCCACCTGCTGGAAGTAAAACTATTAATTTTGTATATCACATATTTCAAACCTGAAAGATTAAAATTTGAATAAAATAAGAATGTGATGTATTTTATACCCCCAAAAAATCAAATATTAGGTCACCGGGAAAGTCATGATGTATTTTTTTTTTTCTATGCGAAAATGCATTATGACTCTTCCAACAACCCAGTAGAAAGCTCATGGCTAAAATACCTTGAAATGCATGTAAAACTTGGTGTGTTTATATATGTGTGTGCCATGCCTTAAAAACTATAGAGGAGCAGTTCCCGAAGGATAGAATGTCAGTTCTTTAGTATTAATTGGTATTTTGTGGGAGATAGGTTTCATTCATGATCAAATAAATTTGGGGAACACTGGATTTAAAAAAGTTAATAGGTTTCTTGTGAATATCAAAGATACAGGACTCGTATTTATCTCAAAGCACGTATTACACATACCATTAATTTACTCATTCGTTTGTTTGTTCATTTTTGCAGAGCAGGCGAAAAAATCCACTTTGAAAAGTACTGCTTTTATCAATGGATTTTAAAATATGAGCTCTGAAAGGTATGAGGGAGTAAAATGGCAAAAGAAAAAAGATATAATTGAATGGCTTGTTAATTTCTATTGTTTTAAATGTCAGGGACTGCCTTTCTTTGAAATGGAACATTATATCCTAACAGCATTACAACTAATATTTACTGAGCATATACTATGTGCCAGGCATCATCCCAAGTATCTGAGAGCCATTTTTACATCTAATTCTGAAAACAACCCTATGAGGAGGAGGAGCGATGATCACGACTTTTACAGATGTGCAAGAGGAGCACTAGGGTTAACAATTCCTTTATGGTTACACAGTCAGCAAAATGAAAGTAGCTAAGTAAGAGTTGAATCAGCTTGACCTAACTTCCAGGGCTCAACCTCCCTAAACTTCAATGGTGTACAATAACAGTGTCTTCTTATTTATTTTTAAGCAGTTTTTTTTTTTTTTTTTTTAAATTTCTTCTATAAGGAAGAGACAGACAGTGTGTTTTGATTCTACGATCCATCGTCAGCTTCTACCAGTCCCGGATCATGGGCATGTGTGTGCCCAGTGTGTTCAGGGAGGTCTCTGGACGTGAAGTCAGAATCTTTCTGTGTGAGTCCTCCACACAGTCTGCACTAACATCCAGACTCTATAAACAGCTTATTTTCTTTAAATTTAGTTTTTCCTTATAATATTTTGGAAAATGTGTCAGGTGCTTTTCATTCACTTTACAGTACCCTAAAAAAATAGGAACTAGGGGCCAGCAGGTAGTGTGGTTATTAATATGCTGGACTTCCACATGGCTGACTGCAGTTCAAGTCCCAGACCTGGCAGTTTGCTTTCTTAGTCTCTCTCTCTCTCCCTCTCTCTGGTGAGCACACATGCCCTATAACAAATTAAAAAGTAATGTAGATAAAATAAAATAAATTAATTTGAAAGCCAGGAATTACAATCCAGGTTGGTTCATCAGCTAGATTTGTTAGCACATGGTTATTTACTGATGCTAAGTGTATTTTGTAGTGCTAAAATAATATACAGGTTAAGAATTCTTTATCCGAAATGCTTGAGACCAAAAGTGTTTTGGATTTTGGGTGTTTTGGGATTTCAGGATATCAGTATATACACAGTGAGTTATCTTGGTTAGGGGATCCAAGTTGAAATACTCAAAATTCATTTTTGTTTCATATACATACTTTACACATGGAACCTGGAAGTAATCTTATACAATGTTTTGTATAGCACTGTTTTGACTATGACCCTGCACATGAGGTCAGGGATGCAATTTACTACTTGTGACATCATGATGGTGCTCAGAAAGTTTTAGATTTGAAAGCATTTTGGACTTCAGATTAAGGCTGCTCAAACTGTACTAATAAAACATTATTTGGGGACCAGCAGATGGTGTAATGCTTACATCACTGGGCTCTCATGTAGTTGACTGTGGTCTGACTCCCAGACCAGTGGCTTAAAACTCACACCGGGCACACGTGTATGCATGCCCAAGATCCCGAGAGTAGAACAGAGGAGAAGGGATTGCAGAGTGGTCATCCCCTCTGGGGGTTATTTCTGGCTTTCTGTCTCTCTGGTAAGTGACAATGACCTATAGCAAAAATCTCTTAAAAAAATTATTTTATCTAATATTATCAACACATTTTTTGACACAGAATTTAATTTACATCTATCTAGAACAATTCCTTACTTAAGGAAAATTACTTTTAGATTTGTTTTAAAGAGAAATGCATAAGCATTTCTTATGTGTCATTTGAATATGACTACAATAAGCTAAGTTCTGAGAATCTAATCCTGTTTTGGCATTTAAATGTAAGTGAACATTTTTCAATAAACTAGTAATTCAGTTTCTTCAGAAAATATGTAGTTTCACTTTTTTCAGTGGGTCAAGGTGCCATAGAAAAGAATTATAAAACTTATCATTTGTATATGTAACCTGATCACATACTGATTATCAGTATCATATTGCTCTACAAAAACCATATCAAGTGACTTACTTTTTCTAACCAGGCACAAGAATTACACAAAAACTGTAAATAAGATATATAGTGAGATGCACAAAGATGACCTCAATTCTTAAAAACTTTATGCCTAATCTAATGACTCTGTATTATTTTAAATGTGTATTTCAGAGTGAGAAATCTCATTAGAGCTGAAGTGTCAGTGGAGGCTAAGATGATAAGGCTTTCTCTCCTCTCTGAATGCCTTTTATTTTTTTTATAATTTGCATGGGGAAGCAAGATAAAAAGCACTTGACTGAGAGAAGATCTCCTAAGGTCTAGCTCTGTAACTAGCCAGTTATAACCTTGCTCAAGTTACTTAACACTGCTGACCTCAGCTGGAAAAGGAAGGCATAATTTCTTTATGTTAATTGTCAGATGGTGTATGTACTTTCTAGAGACAGAGAGACAAAGAGAGAAAGAGAGAGAGAGAAAGCACCTCTCAATGGATGTGATCAGGCCATATCCCTTCTCCTCCATTTCTCCACCCTGTTGCAATCTTGGACACACATGCAAATGTGCCTAGAGTGTTTTTTTTTTTTTTGTTTTGTTTTGGAGAGGTTTTTGCTATAGGGTGCGTGTGCTCGCCAGACAGAGAGAGACATAAGAGACAGAAAGCGAGAAATCACCCCCTGGGGGCATGGCCATGCCACAATCCCTTCTCCTCCATTCTCCTCTTGGGCACGCACACACACATGCCTGGCATGAGTTTTAAGCCACTGGGTCCAGGAAGTGAACTGCGGTTGACTACGTGGGAGTCCAGCGACATAGCCATTACGCTAACTGCTGGTCCTGAGTGTTTTCAAGTTGCAAGGCCATGTGAGATCCAGCTCCCTTGACAGGCTACAGAGCCAGCTCAATAATTTAAAAAATCCGTTTTAAGTTTCAACTTCAGTGTTTGTTTGTTTGTTTGTTTGTTTGTTTCTTTTTTTTGAGAGAGGTTTTTGCTATAGGGCATGTGTGCTCACCAGAAAGACAGAGAGAGACAGAGAGACAGAACGAGAAATCACCTCAACAGGGGGTGTGCCACAATCCCTTCTCCTCCATTCTTTTCTTGGGATCTTGGGCACGCATGCACACATGCCTGGCTTGAGTTTAAGCCACTGGGTCCAGGACTTGAATCATGGTCGACTATATGGGAGCCCAGCAGTCGACTACATGGGAGTCCAGCCATTATGCCAACAGCTGGTCCTCTCAACTTCAGAGTTTGTAATAATAGTTTATTGACTTTAAAAGACAGTATATTTATGGAAAACATATTGTCTTACTGACAATTTGGAAAAAAAACAATAAACATGTCCCATAAAAATCATTATTACTTAATGATTTGTGCTCTAAAATGTGAGAACCGTAAGAATCAGTAGAGCAAAGTGTTGCTAGTTTTAGCAAAGTTTTAGTTTCTTTTGGGTGGTGGGTGTAAGTAAAGGAATGCAAGAAAGAAGTGACAGCCACAGAGTTAGCAATATTAACAATGTTCTGAAAGGGAATCTCGCATGAGCCAAAGGACAACTTTCTTTATTCAAAAATATCTAAGCTTTGGGCCAGCTGGTGATCTGGTGGTTAAGGCACTAGATCCCACAAAGTCAATTGTGCAGCTCAAGTCCTGAACCTGGAGGCTTGAAAAAGACAAGAGGTACATGTGTGAGCACACCCAAAATCCTGAGAAGAGAATAGAGAAAGGACTATGGTGTGACCATCCCCCCTTGGAGGGGATTTCTACCTCCACCCCCGCCCCCTGCCTCCAGCAAACACATGTACTCTATAGCAAAACTTAAAGGAAAAAAAAAATCCATGCCTTATTCTAAGAGTGGTTTTCTGTGGCAACTCTTGCATTGTCAAGGCAAACTATAGATTCCAAATGAATCTAGCTTGAAAACTGCCAACTGGCATCAAAACTCTGGAGCTGATAGAGACACATCATTATTTAAGGGTACAGTGATAAAAAATGTAGTTTTCTTTCTTTTCTTTTTTTTTTTTAGAGATTATTTCTACAGGGCATGTGTGCTTTCCAGAGAGACAGAGACAGAAAGCAAGAAATCATGTGGGATGTGGGGAGTGGCCATGCTGCGATCCCTTCACCTCTATTCTCCCCTCGGAATTTTGGGCACACATGCTCAGTGAGTTTCAAGCTGCCGAGTCCAGGACTCCAACTGTGGTTGACCACGAGAGTTCAGCACCTGAACCACTATACCATCTGCTGGCCCCAAGAATGTAGATATTTTATATAGGCTCAATGTACTTTATCTTTTATTACTTTAGAGGGAAAACAAGAGCCTCTCTTAGAAGAGAATGGCTGGATGAATGCGTTTCTTTTTGGAACTACAACTATTAATGATACCTACTGCAAGCCAAAGGTACTATAACCCACCCATTCACAATGTAACAGAAGGACTTTGGCCTCATTTTCCCATTATGTTCCAGAAGTCTATCTTTGGACAAATGGATCCACTCTAATGGGCTACACTTCTTGGCTAGGTTTTAGAGGGTCATCAATTTGCAAAGCACCTTCAACTATTACCAGAGAAAGGAGTGAGTACTTTCAAGCGCGAGTAGAGAAGGGAAAGAAAAACTGACTTCAACTCTGGAGAAAGTACAAAGCCAAAAAATATGAGGAAGATGGGCAATAAGAGGTCTGAGTCATCTTTATTCAGAGGTGTGCTCGAAGGCTGACCAATGAGGAGGGTTAGAATGCTGACTAATAGAGTTAAGGCAAAAAAGGCAACTTAGCCAATTCCTCAAACCTCTACTTTTGAAACATCGATAACTCTCTTCAACTATTTCAAATAATCCTTAACTCTTCAAAGTATAAAATTCTAAACTCTTTGGCCTGGCATTCGAAGTCCTCTACAATTTAGCATTATCGCTTCAGAAGAGCCTTCTGTTTCAACTAAACACACTATGCTCAGATCATCACGCTGTAAACCATAAACTTATACCTCCTGTGTGTATTCCCACCTCTGCATGGAAACCCCTTCAAGTCTTGAAACATTAGTAAGGATCCAAAGAGCTTTTTGTTTCAGTGGATTACGCACTTTGTCATTTACTATATGAGAAATTAAAGATGAGAAGTCTTAAAAGTATTTTAAAATTAATTTTAAATAACAATAAACCCATTACATGTTAATATAAATAACATATTTTTATGAAAAATTAGCTCTATTTTCCAAAACATAATAAATTTAGTAATAAGATTGGTGATTTCAGGGCCGGCAGGTGGCGTAGTGGTTAAGGGCACTGGACTCCCACATGGCCTACCGTGATTCGAGTCCCAGACCTGGCTTGCTTTCTCACTTTCTCTCTCTCTCTCACCCTCCCTCGTTCCCTCCCTCTCTGATCAAATTAAAAAAAAAAAGATAAATAGATAAAATAATTCTCTAGAAAAAAACAGATTGGTCATTTCTTTAATATCTGCATTTACTTTGTTAAAATATGTTGTTTTGACTGAAGTACATGAAGAAAAGTCTGGCCTCACATGGAAAAAGGAGAAATTATACCTTTCTCAGATAACTGGATAGCCCTCTTGATAATACACTAAAACTTGACAGGTGGTAGTTTCTTAAAGGTTAATAGCAATGTTGAATCTGAAACTTTATCAATGAACTTTTCATACTTTATTATACTAAAAGTCATTAGACACTCTTAAACTCTGCATGAATATTTTACTCATGTACAATTTTGTAATATTAAATACTAATCATTTGTAAAATCTTAGTTGAAGAGCTCTTCCAAATGTCAGTACATTCTATTATACAGCACCTGTTCCCCCTCCACCATCATATTTGTTAATAATGCCACTGATCTCCTCAGAAAAATCTTTAGGTACTGAGAAGCTCTCAAGCTCACATTAGAGAATAGAAGTTTTTAAAACTTCGAATCTTTGCAGAAAAGCCTGAATTTTATCAATGGAAACAAATACTGTCATAGTATTCTTCCCTTGAAGAATGATGAGCCTACTTCATTTTGAAGAAAATGTCAGATACCTAAATCTGAATACCAATAGTTTGTCCATTCTTACAAGAAAAAATTGTTGCTCCATGAAAAAAAGCAACTAGTTCAGTCTGCAGCTCAACCACAGAAGGGCATTTTCTTAAAGCAATGAAAGTATTTTGGAATGCACCGCAAATGCTTTATGAATACTTTCATTTTGCCATATAAGAATATAAAGAGAACATGTACTCAAAGGCAGAGAATTAATATGAATATATTTTTCTGCATCATCAAGGACATTCTTAAGTGAACCTGTTTTTTCTTTGTTTTCCTGCGAGTTCTTGACAATGAGGAATATAATGACCACCAGTGACACAGTTTGGTGCCATTGATTTGATTCATGCTGAGGAATCAACGATTTTCCCCACCATTGCTTTTGCACTGATTGCCAAAGTCAATATAATGAAAATGGCAGGTAATGCTGTAGTATTATAATGAAAGTAGCTTGACCTTGCAGCCCTCTTGAAAGTCTGGGAAACTGCCAGTGATCTGTGGACTATACTGGGAAAACCACTGCCACAGAATTTTCTACAATGTTCTCCACTCCACTACCAGCTATGCATTCAGGTGTATGGAAAGCAGTACTACCTGCTAAGAATATCTCCTAATGAGCCTGCTTCATTGTACTCTCTCCCTCTAACACTTACTTATCTATATTTTGTTTTTCTGCCTGAACTTCTACTGGTTCATTGAGGGCAGTTTACATTTTAAAGTATACTTAGTCCCGTAGGCACAGTAATAGGCACATAACAATAGGCACATAACAATTATATAAAAATATTGTTATAATGACAGTAACAATATAATTTATGGGAAAGAATGAAGGCTATGGGAGCCAAATAACCTGTGATTAAACCCTTACACTGCCACTTACTAGTCGTGTGATCTTGGCCAAATTACTCAATCTCTCCCTACCTCAATTTCTTCACATGTTAAAGCAGAGTAATAACAGTACATATTTCACAGGACAGTTGTGTTACTTTGATGGTGATATACAAAGTGCTTCAAACATACCCAGCATAGAATATGCATTCAAATGTATTCGTTTTGTTGCTGTTACTATTAAGTAGCTATTGCCCCGTCTATGACATTTTTTTTTAATTTAAGGAATAAGACTTTGAAATTAAAAGAAGTAGCTCTAATTTTATTTTCTTTTTAAGTTTATTTCATGAGTAAAGTGGGAAAAGGGGAGAGAAAGAGAGAGATTCAGAACAGCACTCTGGGGTCTTGATGCCATGATCCACCCTCTGTTCCTGTTAGTCAGAACCATGGCCATATGTATGCCCAGTGTACTCAGGAAGGTCTCTGAATGGGAGCCGGTAATCCCTCATGTGAGTCAGCCTTACAAAGATTTCCATTTTACCACTGTACTACTGTCTAGTCACTCTAAATTATGATTTGGAAAGTGTGTACAGGGAAATAAGTGTTTTTATTTTTCTCACTATCCAGGTAGGAAAGCCTTCCATTAAATGAAAGACTTGGGTTGGCTTCATAGCCTAGCAGTTGAGTTGGATCCCACATGGCTGACTGTGGTATGGATTCTGGTTCTGGTGGCTTGAAAAACATGTGTGTGTGTGCATGAATGTACAAAATCCCAACAGGATGAAGGGATTGTGGTGTGACCAAACCCCTACTGGGGGTGGCTTTCTCCCTCTCCCTCAGTCGTGGACTCCAGGACCCTTTGGCAATCAGTCAATCAATCAATGAAAAGAAACTCGGTAACATGTATGTCTCCTAAGTAAACAATGCCAATATGTCAAACTAAGAAAGAAAAAATTCACATTATGTAGGAAAATGTTGAGAGACATTTTAACTCTATGTATTTATGACTAACATTTTATCACTATGAATCGATCGTAAGTATATAACTATATCATTATAATCCACCCTCTTCCACTAAAAAGCATTTACTAAATATCCTAATGTACTAGTGGGGATGATAAAAAGGGGGCAAGTATTATGTGAATATCACATCTTTAAGGAAAATATAATCCAATGCATAGTCAGAATATGTATATAAATATAAACCCATCTAAAAATGACTCACGAATACTTGTCTACTTCAAATTCTTTGATTATTTATGCCTGCTGTCACTTAGAAAAATATCTAAACAGAGAGCAGTTGAAGTCCTTTCTTCTCTGCAGGCAGGCTCAGCGACAGCCAGTCCAGGAGGGAGCTCCTAACTGCTAACTCTTTTGATAATGCACAGGATGGGACCAACTCACTGTCAAAACAAGCTTTCACCTTAAGAGCAGACTACGCTTCCAGTTAAATGTCAAAAATCAGTTTCTAAAATACATTTTAAACATAAAAATTCCAGATTTCAATGCGTAGTTCTCATTTTTGTGTTTGTCCTTTTTCCTTTGCTCTCTCCATGAACAAAGTAAGATTATCCTACATAAATAAAATCTACACTAAAATGCAACTGTAACTCACAGTAACAAAAGGCACAAATAATACAAATAGGACGACTGATTTTAAAGACTCAAGGTGGTTAAAAGTAATTAACTATTTAAACAAATAATTTCCAAAGCATTCCTAATTTATTCTCACTACAACACTGTAACTCAGGAAAGGCATTATTAGTTTTATCTGATACATGAAGAAACTGAAACTTGGAGGTAAAATAACTTATTCAAAACATAATTATTATAAGGATGACAGAATCTTTCACCAGTCTCCTATTACACTTACCTGATCAGGTGTATCTTGTGTATGTATCCTCTGCCTTTGTAATCTTCCTTCCATTCGCCATCTTCTGCATACCCATTGCAACTCAGAACCACACTACTGAACCCAAGCAGGAGACTTTCCTAACCAGTCTCTCTTCACCTCTACTCTGCCTTGGGTTTTTGAAAACTTGTATACACAGGGACCAGCAGTTAGCGTAATGGCTATGTCACTGGACTCCCACATAGTCGACCGCAGTTCAAGTCCCGGACCCGGCGGCTTAAACTCACGCCGGGTGCATGTGTGTGTGTGCCCAAGATCCCAAAAGGAGAATGGAGGAGAAGGGGTTGCAGCGTGGCCATCCTCCCTGGGGGGTGATTTCTCGCTTTCTGTCTCTCTGTCTGTCTCTGTCTTTCTGGCGAGCGCACGTGCCCTATAGCGAAAATCTCTCCAAAAAGAAAAAAGAAAAACAAACAAACTTCTATACACAGCAATAGATCAAAATTCTAGAACACAATTCTGCTCACTTCATTTCCTTGCTCAAAACCTTCAGTAAAGTCTGTATTTCTCACCTGACATTTAAATACTCTTCCCAATTTGCACTCAACTAACATTTCTCCCACTTTATTTCCCACCAGTCCCCAGCAAATACCCAAAGCTTCATTCAAATGGAAACCTATGCTTTTATCCAAAGACTTTAAATTAAAATATCTGAATTATTAGAACATTTTAAGAGACATATAAGAAGGCAGTAAAAGTTTAACAGAATAATCTAAATGTTGTCAAATCTGAGTTTAATTATGTATGGCTCTACTGCCTTGCCTCACTCACACACACACACACACACACACAGCTCTACTCTTACTTCTCTCACACACATGCACACACATGACTCTACTGCCTTGCCTCACTCTCACACACACACACACACAGCTCCACTGTCTTGCCTCTCTCTCTCTCACACACACACACAGCTCTACTCTTACTTCTCTCACACACATGCACACACATGACTCTACTGCCTTGCCTCACTCTCACACACACACACACACAGCTCCACTGTCTTGCCTCTCTCTCTCTCACACACACACACAGCTCTACTGCCTTGCCTCTCTCTCTCTCTCTCTCACACACACACACACACACAGCTCTACTCTTACTTCTCTCACACACATGCACACACACAGCTCCACTGCCTTGCCTCACTCTCACACACACACACACACACACACACACACACAGCTCTACTCTCTTACTTCTCTCTCTCTCACACACACACGGGTATATTGCCTTGCCTCTCACATACGCACACACACACGTGGCTCTACTCTCTTGCTTCTCTCTCTCATACACATGGCTCTACTCTCTTACTTCTCTCACACACATGCACACACACGACTCTACTGCCTTGTCTCTCTCACACATATGCACACAGACACACATAAACACACTACTTTCCAAAGGTAAATGGCTTCAGAGCAGTGAATTCACCTTCACATTTAAAATGTATAGTTGTAAAAAAAGTAAGAGTATCTTTCAATCAGATTCCTAATAATTTCTCATTTTAGACTACTTCCTATAATTATACAACTTGTCATTTCTGTTCACAGGTGCAACTCAAAGGTACAATTTTTCCAATTTCTCTTCAGCTATTTTTAGCACTAAAAATTAAAAATGTATAGATTCCTATTCTTACTTTGGTATTTCTTTAGGAAGTCAAATCACTGGACATGCAAAATTGTTTCTATAGTGAACAGTTTCCAGCATGAATGAGGAACTTAAATCTTACTTGTATTTATGTATATTAAGAAGTAGAGCATTGCCTTCATCACTGTCTTTAAAAATACACAATCTGTGGTTCTGAAACAGTAGGAAATGGTGGCAATATAGGAAAAAGGAGAAAGAGAAATAGAGTGATGAGGAGAGAGGAAGTGAGTAATTGTAAAATGCCATATAATTATTCAGGGAAGGGACATATTCTAGCTATGACGGTGTGAATGGGTCAGTGAATCCTCTCTTTAAAAAATAAAAAGACATTAAGAACATTGGACAAAGTTATCAAAATCTCTTAGGGTTTTGGAACTCAATCAAAGGTTGACAGTAAATAGAGAAATTTCCTAAAAAAAAATAATAAAAAAATTGCTGGAGCTTAGGATAAGACCACAATGTACCTGCAAACTTTGTGTCTTAAAATTTAGTTTTATCAGGGTAGGGTAGGGGCCATGAAAACCACAGAGGGGCCACAGAGTGCAAACTTGACCCAGGGCAATGGGGGCTAGGGCGGACAGAGGGGTGGGAAACTAGAAAACCCACAGCTTTGTCAGGCCAAAGTGGCAAACCTGGTAGGAACCTAACAGGAAGAATATAGTCCTAGTTTGAGGTTGTGGTCTGACTGGGGTGAGCGATAGACCAGCAAGAAATCTAAAGGAAGCCTTAGGAAGAACAGAGTCTTACTTAGGAGGGCTAGGTATACTCTCCTCAAATCCCTGGAAAGCTGTGTAAGTACATGGCTGAACAGTGAAGACTTGAGAGTTCTCAACAGCAAGGAAAACCCAAGGCAGGTTTAAGAACTCGCAGACCTTTGAATGTACTTCCCAATCCATAGGCAGCTGTATCTATAGAAAGTAGAAGCTCTATGAGCTCCAAGAGCTTGAATAAAATCTCTGTTCTAGTCACTGACTGACCATTCAGTTATGGAGACACAGCAGTGACTCCTACCCAAGCTAAAAACTAATATAGATAATCACTAAGCAGAAACAGCAGTGGTCACATACTGTGCAAGAATCAGAATCCACAATTTAAGTATGAGCCAATTACTAAACACACACACACACACACACACACACACACACACCTCTCAAAACTACGTAGCACTTGAGAGTCACCATAATGTATTAGTAAATTGACCATTTTTTTTTTTAATTATGAGACATGCAAAGAAATAGAAAAGTATAATACAGATTCACAAAAATAAGCAGTTAACTAAAGAGTTGTTGGAAGGCATGACATATTTTTTCATACATATTTTTTCTATGGAAAAATGTGTCATGGCTTTTTCAACAACTGACAACTCAACAGAAACAAATTCTGGCCTAGGTACTAAATTTAGCAGATAACTTCAAAGTAGCAAATATAAATATATTCAAATAATTAAAAGAAAATAAAATGACCAGCAAAAATTCACAACAGAGACATACAAATTATAAGTAGAAATCATAGAGTCGAAAGTATAATAACTGAAATTAAAAAAATCATGAACTTAACAGCAAATTTGAGATGGCAAAGCAAGAATGAATGAAATGAAAAAGAGATTAACAGAAATTATCCAATGTAAAGACAGAAAAAAGAATGAAGAAAAATGAATAATTTGCACATTGTTTAAATTCAGATTAACTTTTAACTTTTTAAAAAATTTGCCAGAAAGCACATGTACTGGAGAGAGAGAGAGAGAGAGAGAGAGAGAGAGAGGAGAAGGAGAAGGAAAAGGAGAGAGGGAGTGAGAGAAAGTGAAATACACCCCCCATGGAGGGTTGGTCATGTTGCAATTCTTTCTCCTCCATTTCTCCTTCCTTTCCAAATTTTTGGCATGCATGCACATGTGCCTGGCATGTTTTTTAGGCTGCCAGGTCCAGGACTCAAACCATGCAGTTGGACAAGTGAGATTCAGTGACTTCAACCACCACGCCACCAGCTGGCCCCATAGTAACTTTTTTTAAAGGAACAACAAAAAAATACCAAAAAACTGGACACGTGTGCATGCACGCCCAAGATCCTGAGAAGAGTGGAGAAGAAGGAATTTGCAGCTGTGGTCATCCTCCCTAGTTGTGCTTTCTCTCTCTCCCTTTCGCCTGCCCTCCCTCTCTCCCCACTCTGTTTCTGGAGAACACACATACCCTATAGCACATTTTTAAAAAATTAAATTACATTAAAAAAAAAAAACATTGTTAGAGAACAACAAGTGTCCCTATATATGTAGTGAGAGGCCCAGGAAGAGAGGAAAACAGGAAAAAAAAAATTTAAGAAATAATGGTCATTACAAACAGAAAAACCATATGATACAGCAATCTCAATCCTGGGTATCTACCCAAAGGACAAGAGAATGCTCAGTCAGAAAAGTGCTTGCACCTTAATGTTTATTACGGCATTATTCACAATTGCTAAGACATGGAACCAACCTAAATGTCCACGAACAGGTGAATGGATTGAAAAAGTGTGGCTCATATACTCTATGGAATACTATTCAGCCATAAAAATCAACAAGACTCTGGTTTTCGATAGAAAGTGGTCAAATATGGAATATCTATTGTTGAGTGAAGCAAGCCAGGCTATGAAAGAGAGATGCCGTATGTCTTCACTTAATATATACTGATTGTCTGTACTCTATGCTAGAGATTAAAGGTTGGAGGACATAAAAGCAGTGAAAATAGTTATGGACACTGGAGACATTGTGGAGGGAGGATGGGAGAGGGGAAGAGTACAGCGAAGGAAATTAAGAAGGAAAAATAGAAAGGCAAGACATTTCTGGGAGACAGAAATGGCTTACTGCCTGTTGATGATAATGTGTATAGTATTTTCAACTGGACTGGTCTGAGGTATATTTTATGTTGGGTAAATTCTCTTTACAAGACAAATGATGTACATTGATCAAATTTTTTTAAATTAAAATAATAGTAATAAATTCTTTTTTTTTTTTTTTGGAGAGGTTTTTGCTACAGGGCGCATGCGCTCGCCAGACAGAGAGAGACAGAAAGCGAGAAATCACCCCCCAGGGGGGATGGCCATGCCGCAATCCCTTCTCCTCCATTCTCCTCTCGGGATCTTGGGCACGCACACACACGCGCCCGGCGTGAATTTTAAGCCACCAGGTCCGGGACGCGAACCGCGGTCGACTACGTGGGAGTCCAGTGACATAGCCATTACACTAACTGCTGGTCCCCGAGTAACAAATTCTAAACATTAAAAAAAGGAAATATGGGGGAACCAGCAGTTAGCGTAATGGCTATGTCGCTGGACTCCCACGTAGTCGACCGCGGTTCATGTCCCGGACCCGGTGGCTTAAAACTCACGCCGGGCGCGTGTGCGTGCGTGCCCAAGATCCCGAGAGGAGAATGGAGGAAAAGGGATTGCGGCGTGACCATCCCCCCTGGGGGGTGATTTCTCGCTTTCTGTCTCTATGTCTCTCTCTGTCTGTCTGGGCGAGCGCACGCGCCCTACAGTGAAAATCTCTCCAAAAAAAAAAAAAAAAAAAGGAAATATGGTAAAAAAAAAAAAAATCCCAATTTAATGAAAAACATGAATCTCTCAAAGTATGACCCCAAACATAATACAAGCAAAAACAAAGAAAGCCCTGAGATAGGCAAGAGAAAAACAGCTCAAGAGGAATGGCAACAATATTAATAGCTGACTTCTCATTTGAATCAGCTGACTCTTATCAGAAGTAAGGGAGGAGTGGAATGACTTTAACGTGCTGGGAGGTGAGGGGAAGAAACTGTCAACCAAGAATTCTACAGGTTACACAACTATACTTCAAAAAATGAACACATGGAAAAAATTCCCAGAGAAACAAAAATACAGCCTGTTTCAAACAGGCCTACACTACAAGAAATATTAAAAGGAATACTGCAGGCTGAAAGGAAATGACATCAGACAAAAACCTGGATCTGGAGAAATATAAAGATCAACTGAAAATGGGGAATAAAAGAACACATCAGATTTGATAGCCAAAATATTAAGTTGTTGAGAAGGTTGTGATGTGTTTTTCTGTGCAAAAATGTATCATGGCTTTCCTGATGACCCAATATATAAAGACTTCTAAAACTTGACAATAAGAAAATGAAGAGCCTAATAAAAAATGGGCCCAAAGCCTTAACAGATACTACACTAACAAAGATATGCAGATAGCTAATAAGCATATGGAAAGATGTTCTACATCATATGTCACCAGAAAAATGAAAATTTAAGCAACGAGATTAAACTACAACTATTAGAATGGCCCAAATGAAGAACACTGACAATCCCAAAAGATTACAAAGATGTGGAACAACAGGAATGCTGGTTCACTGCTTGATGGAAATGTAAAATGATACTCTGGAAGACAGTTTGGTGGTTTCTCGCAAAATTAAACGTACAATCCAGTTACTATGCTTCTTCAGTATTTAGCCAAAGAAGTTAAAACTTAGGTCCACAAAATCCTCTGCACTATTTACAGTAGTTTTATTTCTTAATTGCCAAAACTTAGAAGCAACCAAAATGTCCTTCAGGAAGTGAATGGATAGACTGTGGTATATCCAGACAATAAAATATTATTCAGAGCTAAAAAGAAATGAACTATCAAGCCATGAAAAGACCTGGAGGAAACATAAACGCATATCACTAAGTACAAGAAGACAATCTGAAAAAGCTTCATACAGTACAATTTCAACTATACGATATCCTGAAAAAGACAAAACTGTGAAGATAAGAAAAAGATTAATGGGCAGAGAGTGGCACAGAGGTAAAACGTAAAGCTTTGTGAGGCAACCCCACAAGGGAAGGTCCCTGGATCAAGTCGAGACCTCCCTAAGTACACTGGACATTCATGTATGCCCATGATCCAGGGTTGGCTGGGGCTAGGAGTGGAACATAGCATCAAGACCCTGCTGGGAGTCCTGTCTCTCTCTTTTTCTCACTTATCGAATAACTAACTAAATAAATTAAGGGGAAAAAAAGCCATGTTTGCTAGAAGTTGAGGGGAGAAAAGGAAGAACAGGCAGAACACAGAGTGCTTTTAGGACAGTGAAACTACTCTATATAATATTAGAATGGTGGGTACGTGTAATTATAAGGTATCCAGACCCATTAAAGGTGCAACACCAAGAGGAGCCAACTCTCATATAAACTTTGGGTGATAATGATGTGCAAATATAGGTTCATTAACTGTTAACAAAACCACTCTGGGCTGAGATGCTGACAGTGTGGGAGGTCATGCATAAGTATGGGCTTCCTATCAATTTTGCTACAAACTTTAATAGCTCTGAAAAATAAAATCTTAAAAACACAAACTGTTTAAAGTAATAAGTATAAAACTATATTGTTATATTTCTAATAATATGACAGTAAGAACACCAAGGAGTATGGAGAATGAAGCTACATGGAGGGATCATGGGTTTTTGCAAAACAGATTTTGCAACTAGTGAAACCGAAAGGAGCAGCATACTTCTAAATTCACTTTCACCACTGCATTTACCTTGTTACACTGTCTGTCTCACCCCTAGACTGAAAGCTCCCAGGCAATGACTGTGAACCACAATCCTAAATCCAATCACAATGCCTGAGGTAGAAGCGAAATTATGAAAATGCTATGTAATGGAATGAAAATGCTAAACTCACTAAAAAGGGTTTTCTGGTCTCCTGATTAAAGTGAAGATTTAAATATGGCTGACACATGTCCTTCCATTTCCCACTCTATAATCCACGTACCGTAAGAGATCCGTTCTGTGTGCTAGGCGAGTTACTACTCTGCTCTCCATGGGCTTGCGTACTTCCGTAGAGTGTCAGGTTATGCTCACTGGTCTGGCCGGCATAGTCCTGAGTGTGTGGCACTCCATATTCTGTGGGAATTCCATTCTGTGGAGGTGGTGGAAATGGGATTGTAGTAAAAGGCTGAACCATTGCGTCAGGAGTTGTTGTTGGCTCCTGGTTACCCTGAAACAATGAGCAAGAAAAAGAAGAAAAAGTGACTTTAAATCCTTGTTACAAAATTATTTTAAAGGTGAATATGCAGAATTTTCTGAATATTCTCTCACTGCACGTATCAGATGGAACACGTATTGCCCCAGGATTGGAGAAAATATTAGTTACCTATACGCACACAGATGTGTTTGTAGATACATTCATACACATATCCTGACTTGTGCCAATTTATGATTACATAAATAGACTCACAATCACATTAAAGTTGACCAGATGCCAAAGAGTCAAAAATGTTTCTTTAAGCCAAGTTGTTTTTATTTTTCTTTAAGGGCACCTGTTTTCACTGGACAGAGACAGAGAAAGGGAAAGTGACAAATCACCCCCTCCAGAGGGAATGGGCACACCACAATCTCTTCTCCTCCACTGTCCTCTCAGGATTTCGGCATGCACGCATATGCACGTGGCATCATTTTCAAGCGGCAGGGTCTGGAACTCAACTGTGGTAGGTCATGTGGGAACCTAGTGCCTTAACTATCATATCATAGCACCTGCTGGCCCCTCTTTAAGCTAAGTTTTTTGTTTGTTTGTTTGTTTTAAATAAGTCAGGAAACTTCTCACATAAGATATTAGAGTTGAAATTGGTTTGGGCCATTAGCATTTTCTTTAGGTTACATACTCTAATCTTTTTCCTCTTATTAGGGGGAAACAATCAATTTCCTTAAAATTAGAATTCACCACCATTGGTAGAATGACATGATAAAGCCTCAAACAACATGGACTTACAGACTTTTTAGAGTATTAAAGTTCAGAAAAAAAATTATTAAAAAATTAATCTTTGAATATCAAGATAGTGGTTTATTTGGCTACAAGGTTAGTATTTTTAAAAAATCTAAAATACTATAATTAGGCAAAATCTTCCTAGACCAATAGAATTTAGAAGTGTTTTCCACAATTACTGCTAACATTATTAACAGGCAGGACACCCCTCTGCACAACATCCAGGCATTTATTTGGAATCCCAGCATATGAAAAATATTAATAAGGAATGCTGGGCCAGCCTGGTGGCAAGCTGCAGTTGAGTAGCAAACTGAACTGCAAGTGGAAAGCCACAAGGCTGACTAGGGTTTAGATCCCCAGGCTGGCTTGAAAACACACTGGTATGTGTGCCCAAGATCCTGAGGAGCTAGGAGGGTTGGAGAAAGGGCACTGGGACATGATGAGAGCCTGTCAAGGGTGCTTCCTCCCCTTCCCCCACCTCTTGTGCACATATGCTTTCTACCATAAATAAAATAAACTTTATTAAATTAAAGTTGGAAAGCTGTTAGAGGTTACTTGGCTCCACAGGTTCTCTTTCACTTCTGTCTTCAAGTTCAGATACAAAAGAGAAGCTTACAGCTTATGTTCCAGATGTTTCAAAGCCCTCACTACCCTCCCTTCTCCACAAATGACCTCCTGATCTCCCAGATTTTATTCCTTCAAAAGAAAAGTCACTGAAGCCCAGAAGGTGGCACAGTGATAAAGCAATGTTCTGTGAGGCTAGACCCACTTGGGAGAGTCCCCAGTTCACATCCCAGGGGCTCCCTGTGTGCGCTGGGCACGTTTTCACAGGATTCAGACTGGCTGAGGCAGTGTGTGCTGGGAGGTTGGTCATGGCATGAGGACCCTCTGAAGAATTAAAACAAAACTAACAAACTGACACAAAGAAAGGAAAGAAAAGCCATTATTTTATCAAAGACACAGAAGTCTGTAAAGTCTTAGACCACTGTCTTTCAGGAAATAGTTGGCAGAGATGGCCAAAGGCTTCAAAATGTCAGCACTTAGATAAGCTTTTTTCACAAGTTTTAGATATCAAAGTATTACTGATAAGAGACCTTAGTAATTAATCTGGATTTATGTTACTTGGTTTCCTCCTGGAGATGAGCTTTACGTCTTTTGAAAAAAAAGAAGTAGTTATTCCTCTTTACCTCTTAGTTCAAGAGGTTCTCTATTCACTGAGAGCTACACACAGGAGCCTGAATTTCAGCAGCATTTTCTAAACATCACCCCAGGTTTCCAACATTACTTTGTTGGTTATTAAATTCACAGTAACTCAAATGAAACTAATCCAAAGCTACAGAAAGATTTCAAACTTTTTTTTTTAAAAAAGAGGTTCACTTTCATTACTATTGATATAATCAGTTACTCTGCATAAATGAAGAAATATAATCATGAAGTGAAGACTCGAGAGTCAAAAGATGACCATGTATCTGAAATTTCACAAAGCCAATCAAAATCTCAGGAGGTATTTTGCATAAATTGACAATTTATTAAATATGCAGAGGAATGCAATGTACTTAGAACAGCCAAAACAATTTTGAAAAAAACAAAAAATGGAAAGACTAAACACTAGTTGATTTCAAAATTTGTTATAAAACTGTGATAATCAAAACAGTATAACACTAGTTTAAGGATTCACAGATTAATAGGAAAAAAGTCCAGAAATAGGCACATGCATGTACTGTCGATACTAGGTAATAAGTCCATTTAACAAGAAATGTCTTATTTTCTTTTTCTTTTTTTTTACAGAGAGATTTTGCTTTAGGGTGTGTGTGCTCGCCAGAGAGACAGAATGAGAAATCACCCCACAGTGAAGATGGCCATATTGTAACCCCTTCTGCTCCATTCTCCTCTCAGGAATTTGGGCACACATGAATACAGGCCTGGTGTGAGTTGAAGCTGCTGTGACTGAGACTCGAAAGGCAATCGACTATGTGGGAGTCCAGTGACATAACCATTATGCCATCTGTTGGTCCCAAAGAATGTCTTTTTAACAAAGGTATGACTGAATAACCAAACCCGAACTCCCACCCTAAAAATGTACAAGTTAACTTGAAAGAAATAGATCTAAATGTAAGAGCTAAATCTATAAAACTTCTAGTAACACAGAAAAATCTTCACAACTTTGGGATAAACAAAGAATTCCTAGGATACATAAAAGAACCACTTAAAGTTTGGTAAACTAGACTTAATCAGAGACTGGGAAACAATATTCATGATACGTATATCTAATAAAGGACATCCATAACCTATAAATCACTATTATAAATCATAATAAAAAGTACAAAAAGTTTATTTAATAGACTAAAGATCTTAACAGTTTCTGTAATAAGATGGGCAACTGGCACAAAATACATTAATAAGTAGCTCAACAACATTAGTTTTTAGGAATGTGAAATTAAAATAAAAATGAAGCACCATTTTATAACTGCTAGAATGGCTAAAATAAACTGAAAACAAACAAACAAACAACACAATGTCTAGGGACCAGCAGTTGGCGTAATGGCTATGTTGCTGGACTCCCACGTAGTTGACTATGGTTTAAGTCCCGGACCCAGTGGCTTAAACTCAGGCTGGGCGTATGTGCGTGCATGCCCAAGATCCCAAGGAGAAGGGATTGTGGCATGGCCATCCTCCCGGGGGGTGATTTCTCACTTTCTGTCTGTCTCTGCCTTTCTGGTGAGCGCACGTGCCTTACAGCAAAAATCTCTCGGTCTTTTCTTTCTGTAGGCCCTGGTGGTTGCTGTCAAAACGGGCAAATTCATGGAACCCGGGAAAGTGGTGCTGGTGCTGGCCGGATGCTACTCCAGACGCAAAGCCGCCATTGTGAAGAACACTGATGATGGCACTACAGATCGTCCCTACAGCCACGCTCTTGTGGCTGGAATTGACCGCTATCTCCACAAAGTGATAGCTGCCATAGGGAAGAAGAAAATCACCAAGAGGTCAAAGATCAGGCCTTTTGTGAAGGTTATAACTACAATCACCTCATGCCCACAAGGTACTCTGTGGATATTCCATTGGACAAAACTGTAGTCAACAAGGATGTCTTCAGAGACGCTGCTCTTAAACGCAAGGCCCAGTGGGAGGCAAAGGTCAAGTTCAAAGGGAAGTACAAGACAGGCAAGAACAAGTGGTTCTCTCAGAAGCTGCTGTTTTAGATGTTTTATGTTTCAGTCATTAAAAAGATTGGGGGGGAACCTCTCTCAAAAAAACCAAACAAAAACCAATGTCTATAAGAATGAGGAATAACTTTCATATACTGTTATGTAGAGGTAAACGGTATATCCATTTTGCAGAACTATTTTGAAGCTCTACTTTTTAAAATAAAGTTAAGGGACCAGCAAATGGAATAATGGTTTCATTGCTGGACTTTCACAGAGTCAACCGTGGTTCAAGTCCTGGACTCAGTGACTTAAAACTCGCACCAAGTGTGCAGAAGGGACTGTGGCATGGCCATTCCCTCTGGAGTGGAGATTGGTTTCTTGCTTTCTGTCTCTCTGTCTCTGTCTTTCCAGTAAGTGTATGAGCCCTATAGCAAAAATCTTTCTTTAAAAAAAAATAAAGTTAAAAACATTTACTGTACTTACCCTAAAAAAAATTAAAATCCACATGTATAATACACTTGGTATAAGAACATTTATGAGCAACTGTACATCCACAGGAGAACCGGTAAACAAGTGATTATCTATTAAAAAAATGGATTACTATTCAGAATTTTTAAAAAATGAGGAATGAAACTTGCAAAAATATGGATGAATCTTAACAATGTTTTGAATGAAAGAAGTGACTAAAAAACTAAAAAACCTCATTTTGAATAATTTCCCTTGAATGAGTATAAAAACAGGAAAAATGAATTTGTGGAACACAAAGTATTTACCTCTGTTTAGGGATGAGGATGGGAAAGTGGTGATTAAAATTTGTTACACCAAAACATTCTGGGGTGATGGAAATATATATCCTGTCATGGGTGGTGGTTACATCAAGTTGTTAAGACTCACTAAACATTTCATATGTAATTGTGTGTTAATTATACCAAAAGAAAAAGAAAAAAGAAAAATAAGATGAAAAAAGCCATGAGTAAACATCTTATTAAACTGTGAAATACTAATTTCACTGTTATTAAAAATCAAGAGAACTGTACTCATCACTATTACACATACGATGAAACAATAAAAATGAAACCAAACAAAAATCATAAAGAGACCAGTTTTTTTTTTTTTTTCTTTTTTTAAAATTATGCCAGTGGGTGCAGATGCTTGCTGGAGAGAGAGCGAGGAGGAGAGATAAAAAAATAGAGAGAGAAAGCAACCCCCATGGAGAATGATCACACCACAATCCCTTCTCTATTTCTCCCTCCTTTTGGGGTTTTGGGAACACACACCTACACACACACCTGGAGTGTTTTTCAAATCACCAGGTCCACTACGTGAACTGTGCTTAGTCATGTAGAATCCAGTCACCTTAAGCACCACACCAGACCAGTTATTCTTACTATTCTTTGAAATATGATTATATACTTAGGGAATTAAACAAATTAATTATAATTGAGAAAGCCTAATACAAAATTTAAGATTTATACATAATTATTTTCAAGCTAGCAATAACTAGCTATTCAAAATAGGGACAAAATTTATAAAACATACAATATAAAACAAGACCTACCTGAATAAACAGAAAGTTATGAGGAATATATAATGAAAAACTGCTTATCTTCCCAAATAAAATGTATACCTACTGTCATTTCCAATCAGAAGCAAATACTGTCTGGGGAAAGAAAGAGTAGTAAATACTTTTCTCATCTATATAGGAAAAACTACCTGGGCCAGCAAGTGGCATGGAGGTTAAGGTGGTTAGATCCCACACAGCCAATTCTGAGGTTTGAGTCTACACCTAGTGGCTTGAAAATCTTGGGAGTGTGTGTGTGTATGTGCATGTGTGCCCAAAATTCCTAGAGGAGACTGGAGGAAAAGGGACTTCGGTGTGGCCAACTTCCCTAGGGGATGATTTCTCACTTTCCATCTCTCTCCCTTTCTCTTGCTCTCTCTGCCTCTGTCTCTCTCTGGCAAGCAAATATGCCTTGTAGCAAACTAAAATAAAAAGTCAAAACTACCTAGAAAATATGGAAAAACTAAGAAGTGGGGCATGCTCTATGAGATATTAAAACATACAATGAAACTAACTTTTGTAATTAAACAATAAGAACATGCAAAGTGATTAGTGGAACGCTGAGAATCCCAAAATATATTTACGTATGTATGGAAACTTAATAGAAGATGAAGGTGGCAATCCAATTTGGAGGGAAAAGAATGGTTTATTGAACCCAATATAAAATTAAAACTGAAAATGTAGGCAAGTTTGGGAGTACAACTGGGGTATATGGAACTCTTAAGTAAGCAAGGGAACCTAAAAACAAACAAACAAACAAAAAAGACAGATTTGGCTATATCAGGAAGAAAAGAAGAGAGGGAGGGGAAAAGAAAAGAGAGAGGGAAAAGAAATGGACATTAAAGTAAAAAGAAAAATCAACTACAAGAAAATATTAGCAGTAGGTAAGACAGACACTGGGTTATTTTCACTAGTATAAGAGTGGATATAAATACTGACTAAACACACACACACACACACACACACACACACACAGAGTACAAAAAGAGGCAAAGGATATAACTGAAAAATTCATGAAAGATGAACCAAATAGTTAACATAATAAAAATCCTTAACCTCACTAATAGTCATGGAAATGCAGATTAGGATAAAACCAAGTTCTATTTTTCAGTCATTAAATCAGTAAAATAATTTCAACCGTTTTATGGAAGTATAAATGCCATATAATAAGTTGTACCTATTAATGTACAATCACAAGTTTTGACATATATATCAAAATATTATAAACACACAACACACACACATATTCTCATGAAATCACCACCACAATCAGCACAGTGAACACAGCTGGCCAAAACCCTCCAGTTTCTGCATACCCCTAATGATAAGCAGGTATTACCGTTTTCATAATAAAATCTACAAAATATATTGTTTCCAATATTAAAAACAATGACGAGAAAAAATATAATCAAGAGGGTTAACCAATATGCTGAAGCACAGAATTACTGTGATACTCTTAAGGAAACGGTAGTGAGATACCCAGAGATAAAATTCATAATTGTCTTCTACTTAAAAAGTTATAAAGCCTCAAGGACAAACCATGGTGAAACAGCAATGGTGCACAGACCCTAACAGAAGATGGTTCAGTTCCTGGATTAACCTGTACATGCCAGGCACCAGCGCATGAGGCCCTGATCCTGGCTGGCTAGGGGAGGATGGTAGCATTAGACTGTGGAGAGTCTCTACACCCTCCATAAAAGAAACAGAGTTGTAAAATTAAATTTAAAAAGTAATACAGTCTAAGAGCCAGCAGATGGTATAGCAGTTACATTGCTGGACTCCCACATGGCCAACTGCAGTTCGAGTCCTGGACAAGTGGCTTGAAACTCAACCCAGGTACGTGTGCGAACATGCCCAAGATCCCAGGAGGAGAACGAGGTTGCAGGTGTGACCATCCTGCCTAAGGGGTGATTTCTCACTTCCCCTCTCACTGTCTCTCTCTCTCTCCCCCTCTCTCTAGTGAGTGCATGCACCTTAAGGCAAAAAACCTCTTTAAAAAAAAAAAAGGCTACGCAGCCTCAAAATGCAGCTGTCTCCAGCATCCAACTTCTACTTGGACTTAAGACTCCTTTATACAGCATTTCTTTGTTTAGTTCTTATAAATTATGCCACGATTATGCTTATAAATTATGCCAGTTGCAGCCGTGGTGGTACAGGAGGTAGGGGCACTGCTACGTGACACTGGAGCCATGGGAAGGCCCTGGGTTTGCACCCTGAGGTCTCTCTGCAGCGCCCACAATACTGGCTGGCTGCAAGTCACCATCCTGTTGAGGGTTTTTGTCTGTGTCATCCATCTCTCTCTAAAGAAAATACCTAAGAAGACGTTATGAAAACGCTAATTTTTAAAAATTATTTTATTTATTCATCATTTATTTTAATTTGACCAGAGAGAGACATACACAGAGACAGAGACAGAAAGTGAGAAAGCAAACTACCAGGTCCAGGACTCAAACTGTGGTCAGGCACGTGGAAGTAAGTGTCCAGTGCCTTAACCACCACATCACCTGCTGGTTCCAAAAACCTTAAATTTTTTACCTATAAGAATCTTTCCATTACTTCTAGGTCAGGTCAATATATATGATTTCTTAGTACACTAGGAAGGAAACAGAATAATTCTCTCCCTTTTCCTTCAAACTTTTCAGCACCCTACCAGTGTGTATCTACCCAGTCACACGAGGCATGCTTTAGAAGCCCTCACAGGATGTACTGGCCCAAGACAGATTTGAAGGAGAAAAGAACCTAAATTTAGGTGGACTGGTTAATGAAACTGAAGAGTTATCAAAGGTCTCTGGAGAACAACAGGCATAACTAGTCTTACAGGGGTCCCCAGAAGGGTCACTAAACACAGACTCGGTTTTCAAGCTGGACTAACACGGCCCACGGGCTTCTCTGGTGCTCTGACGTCGCTGTGCTCAGCCTCCTTTCTCCACCTGCCCTGCTGGGACTGAGGCTCAGGCACACGACACCAGGTATGAGTCCTCCCTCAGGGGCAGTCGACAAGATGGCTCAGTCTGCTGAATAAACACGCCAATTAGCAGTGGGTGAGGAGAAAGGGAAAAACATTTTTGTAATCCACTTGTAGCCTAGGCACTGTGTGTTTCACAGAAACCTAAGCCTGCCAGAGCCTGTTTTCCTAGAAGGGAAACGTAAACCTCTTGTTAGCAGGTCAAGAAGCCTTCTCGGTGGCTTGGCTTGCTACTTATAGAGATGTTTTTAAAACTCCTGTTTAAAATGTAATAACAATTATGCTTATTTACTAAAAGAATGAAATTGGAATAGGAGTGATTTCCTATTTTATCTCACATACTCTGCAATGCCTGATTATTTCTCCAAAATTGTGTTATTATTAAAACTATTAAAAATGTTAAATGGGAGGACCAGCAGATGGTGCAATGGTTATGTTGCTGGACTCCCACTTAGTAGACTGTAGCTTGAGTCCTGGATCCAGTGGCTTAAAACTCACACCAGGTGCGTGTGTATGTGCCCCAAATCAAAAGGAGAACGGAATGTAGTGTGGCCTCTGTCTCTGCCTTACAGTGAAAATCTCCCTCAAAAAAATGTTAAGTGGTTTTAGATTTCTTATAGATTTCTGGTTCCACATTACAAAATTCTAAGTTCAGAAGAGAAGTATCAATATAATATGAGATAGTCTGTCTCACAAACTATAATAGATCATAATTATTTCTAGGCATGAATTTGTCTCTGTGTATTAAAGTGTGTGTTTAATACCATAGACTAATGAACAGCTTAACTATATCATTGTAGTCCACAAAGCTAGACACAGTAGCTCTTTCTTTAACTTTAGCAGCATATATAACTCTCCCGTTTCATTAGCAGTAATCCCTTCCTCTCCTGTATTCTTCTTACAGCATTTAGCCTGCAACACTAAGTACAAAGACACTAAAATTAAAAGCCTCGTACTTTATATATCTAAAACATGAATTTTATCTCCTCTATTAAATTAAGAGCTTCATTATAATGGGTGGAGACTGTTCTACACTATGGAATCTCACATGATATTAAGTATTGGGTGCTAAATAAATACTTATTAAATAAGGGAAGGTTAAGATAAGAAGTCACATGAACCCACACTATAGCAAATTGCTTTGTATGGCTAGAATAGAGAGCATAATATGGGAAAATACATAATAAAACCTCTGCTGATACTTTGGGTTGATATCCAGTTGGAAAGGAGTACAGGGGAACAGAAAAGACAAAGTATCATTAGGAGAGAAGAGGCTCAACAGGTCTGTGCTTGGGCCTTAGGCCCACGATTTCCTTTCCTCTTACAAAGACAACATTTAACAACATTTACTGACCCACTGTGCGTGAAAATCAGGTGTAACTATTAATTTCTGAGTCAAAAAATTATGTCTGTCTCCTTTAAATCATGTAATAGCAGAGGTGATACAGATCACGGGGCTTTCTGGTGAAATATGTTAAAGGTTTTCATCCTAAATTTGAATATACTATCACACCAATTAGGTCTCATCAAACAGAAAGTCTCAAGGACCAAGTCTCAACCCTTCTCTGTCTATTCCCTCACCCACCACACTTTCAGAGCTTAAACCATCACCCATCTCTAGGTAGCCTCCAAATATTGTTAGATTCAACTGGGTTCTTTTAGGTCCCTTTCCCCAAGCTTTCATGGAAATAGGTTAAAAAAGAAGAGAATGAACCTGAAAGACCTAAGTTTAAATCCCAACTGTACCTCTTACCAGATAATGATGAATTACTTAACCTTTCTAGCCTGTTTCTTCATCTGCAAAAATGGCTTATTTCTTAAGCATATTCTCTGTTAGTACTGAATTATTCTGAATATTATTTGAATCAATTATGTATTAACATTTAAACATCTACTATACAACATGCTAGTCTTTAACATGGGGAAAGGCATAAAGGGCAAAAATAAGATTTTTGCTTTTGTAGGACAAATTTAGATGTAAAGGGCTTGCAAATTGATTGATATAACTTGTGTTAAAAATATGCATAAAGCTTATAAGAGAACATAGACAGAATGGCCCAAACATAGTCTTTATTTTTCTAGGATAATTAAAGTCTATGTAATCTTGGAGAAAGAAGAGTATTTTTTTTAATGTATCTTCCTATTTATTTTTTAAAGTTTTGTTCAAGGGTGCACGTGCTCATGTGAGAAAGAATGAAAGAGAGAAAGAGAAAGTGAGACACCACCACCACTCCACTCTCTACCCCCACAGGGCATGGCCACGCCACAATCCATTCTCTTCCATTTCTCCCTCCTTTTGGGATTTTGGGCATGCATGCACACATGCCCAGTGTGTTTCCCAAGCTGCCAGCTGTGGGACTCAAACCGTGCACTTATGTATGTAATCTGCTGTTGTGCTGTTTCGGATCAACAGGCTGCACTTCCTGAAAGTTTCCCAATTCCATAATACATTTATGAAGTCTCTATGCGGTATTCAATTTTCATATCCAGGTTGAATTCCAAGAACTCATTTCTCACTCGGTTGTTTAGAACTTGTTGGAGGGCTGCACACAGAATGAAGGAAAGACGGTGACTTTCTATCAGAGCCAGAGCGTGAAAGAAAAGGCTGAAAGAACTAAAACACAGGTGTTTTGGATTATGGCGATTTGCCATCCGGACGGGCCTGTGCCCCGTTATTATGGAATGTAACCAAGAAATACAAGTAGATGGTTTTAGTCGTGAGGACCGTTATTAACCCTCCCCACAAGACTATACTGTTATTTTTCTATGTAAGTGAATTGTTTGAAATGCTTTGAAAATGAAGTCTTATATTAAAAGGCTTATGCATGTAAAAAAAAGAAAAAGAACTTGTTGGAGGGCTGGGAGCCCATGGAAGTTCACAAAAACAGATATAATTACTAAATAAAGACTACAGCAATTAAAAAACTATCACCATTGAAATACTAAATTTAAGGGGAAGTGTAATTCCAAGTCTATTCTTGTTTCAGTCTCAACAATATAACTGACCCTATCCAGAAAGGTACCACTTCCACAATACCCAGAACCCACATCCACAAATTCATCTTTTACCTTGTTCCGTGAAAGCAGATGCCCATACTTTATTGTGCCTAACAATCACTTGAAGAACATGTTTAAAAACGCAAATGTCAAGATTTCTCCCCATAGATTAAGATTTGGTGGGTCCAAGTGGGACCCTGGCACTTGTCCGTATCTGCCGTTTGGGTACCACACTGAGAAATGCTGCTTTGGGGGGCTGGCTGGCAGAATGGGAAAGGACAATAATGTGGCAGTAAAGCATCCAGAGATGTCCTGACGCATCTACACCTCTAGCAGACTGGCAGAGGGTAGGGGCTCACAGGTTATGAGAGGAAGGTAATAGTGGCTATAAATGTATTTTTTCTGATAGTTACGGATTACCTTCTTAAGTACAACCTCAAGATAAGAGAACGCTAATCGTTTTTTTTTTTTTCCAAAAATACAAGTCTACTGGGACCAGAAGTTAGTGTTAATGGCTATGGCGCTGGACTCCCATGTAGTCAACCACGGTTTGAGTCCTGGACCTGGTGGCTTAAAACTCAGACCGGGCACGTGTGCGTGAGGAGAGGAGGATAGAGAGGAGAATGTAGGGGAAAGGACTGCTGCGTGGCCATCCCCCTTGGGGGGTGATTTCTCGCTTTCTGTCTCTGTCTGGCGAGCGCACGCGCCCTATGGCAAAAACCTCTCAAAAAAAAAAAAAAAATACAAGTCTACTGAAATGAAGGCCTAACAGTGGATCCTTTCTGTTTCTATTTAAAATTTGTTATAGAGTAGGGCAGGTACAGGCATGGCCAACAAGAATACTGCAAACTTGCCTCCAAATCCCTAGTCTTCAACACACATGCGCACACATGCACATGCACTCACAGACTTCTTCTGAATCACTCTGAGGAAAGCTCAACCTCTCCCCTGAGGCTGAGTTCTGCTATCTCACAGCAATGAATATTTAAACAGGAAAATAAATATTTCAGAACAAAGTCATTCAAACCAATAGTCTACTAGGTTAAAAGTGGCAAAACCTGTAACAGTCTTAATGTCTCCAGCCTCTTAAAAGCTCTTCTTCCATTTCTCTTTAAAGCGTATTTAGAACACTACACACTTGTGAATCGTCTTCTACCATTGGCAAGAGACCACAGGGCTGCTACTCTGGTTCAGCTGCCTGCTTCCTTGGAAACAAGGCCCACGCACACTATCAATGGTCAGATGTCTATTTTCATCAATGTAATTAGTGATTTACACAATCCACAGATAATTATTCTTTTTCTCAGCCGAACTTTTCATTACAACTTAATTTACTCTTTATTTGATCTTCATGGACAATTAATTTAGTTTTCATCTTCCATATGTTAAACCGGAATATCCCTACAAACAGTCATGACAGAGCCAGCCAGTGGTGAGATGGTCAAGGCTGTTGGTATCTCATATGGTCGACCGCATGGTTTGAGTCTGGATCTGGTGCTTGAAAACATGCTGGGTGCGTGTGTGTGCCCAAAATCCCCAAAGGAGGAATGAAGAGAAGGGGTTATGGGGTAGCTATCTCCCTGGAGAGTGCTTCTTCACGTCCCTTCTCTGCCTCAAGCCAGTCCATGTACTCTCTAGCGAATTTAAAACAATATATAAGTCACAACTCACACTCAGAATAAAACACTGGCAAAGTTTTATAGTGCCTTTTAAAAGTTTTTAATCATCAGAAGGTGCATGCGCTCACCAGAGACAGGGAGAGAGGGAGAGGAGAAAAGTATCCTCCGAATGGGGCACGGTCACGTGCAATCCCTGCTCTTCCATTCCACCACCCTGTCAGGGTTTTGTGCATGAACACACAATCTCAGTGTTTTTCAAGCTCCCAGGGCCAGGATTCAAATCACAGTTGGCCACTGGGGATCCAGTTCCCTTAACCACTAGGCTATGGGGCTGGCCTTACAATGTCTTTTGAATCACAAAATATTTAATTATCTTTTATAGATTTTACATTGAATATTTTATTATAATCCACTTCTTTAAAATGAGAAATTGCTATGTACATACAGTAACAAAGTTTCCCTGTCCCCTTCCCAGAACAAAACTGCATTTTATCTACGACCAAGGTTACATGATAGCTTTTTTTTAAGTTCTTTATTTAAAAATAATTATTTATTTAGTTTTTACTTATTATAATTATTTTCATTTGCTATAGGACACATGCGCTTACCAGAGGGACAGAAAGAGAGAGAGAGAGAGAGAAAGAGAGAGAGAGGGGGGGGGGGGGGGGGTCCGGGACTTAAACCATGATTGGCCTGTGGGAGGTCCAGCACCTCAATCACCACGCCACCGCTGGCCCTGATAACTTACTTTCTAATTCTTTCACAAGCACCTATGCCAGCTAGGGACTGAATTATATAGACATCATCACAGCTTCCCCACCAGATGAAGGAATCATAGGCACATAACTGTTCATCTTTAGAAAATGCTTGCCGAATTGAATTAACCAGGTAGTTGAATATCTGCTTCAGAAGTGTAAGTCTGCGCAAAAGTTAAGAATCCCTCTCTTGGTGACTTTATCAACACTGAAAGCAGCTTACTATAACATAATCATTCATAAATACCACAGAAAATGAGTTATTACAGTTCTACTAAAATAATATATAATAACTGAAAGGCTACATGTGAGAGTCTATGTTATATATATTTCAGAAAGTGAAAAGAAAAATATCTCAACAACTCTCACCCAAGCTGTCCAAAAGAATCCTACTTTTAATAGTTCTGCTTTCTTCTACTGGGTTGTCGGAAAAGTCATGCTGTATTTTTCTGTTTTTGTATGCAAAAAAGCATCATGACTTTTCCGACGACCCAACACATTAGCCTCAACCTAATCAATTTTCCAAGTAGCTGCCAGAATCATCTTTCTAAAATAAAACCCAAGTCTGATATTTTTAATTAATCTTCTTTTTTTTTAGAGGTTTTTGCCTTGGGGTGTGTGCACTTGCTGGAGAGGGAGAAAGAGACACAGAGACAAAGACAGACAGAGACAATGAGAGGGAAAGTGAGAAGTCACCTGGATGGCCATGCAGCAATCCCTTCTCCTCCATTCTCTTCCCAGACCTCAGGCATGCACACACACATGCCTGGTGTGTTTCAAGCCACCAGGTCCAGGACTCAAACCATGGTCGGCTGTGTGGAAGTCCAGTGATATAACTGCTATGCCATCTGCTGGCCCTCTTCTTAAAACCCTAGACTCCCAACACCTGCTGTCACAAGTCTGAACGCTTTTGAATGGAAGAATGTCCCTTGTATCCACTATTCAGCTTCAGATTTTGCCATCAAGTATTTATTGAGCCCACGTCATATGTTAGACACTGTTCTAGCTGGGGAACAACAGTGACTAAGACCTTGCTCTTAGGAAGTTTACACTCTAAGAGGAAGAGACAAACAATAAACAGGAAGCAAAACAACAAACAGATGCTGTACTCTGGAGATAAATAAAGTTAGAAGGAGGGCAGTGGAGTGTCAGGCCTGGAGGGACAGAAGATTTGTGGTTTTTTACAGAGTAGTCAAGGGAAAGTAATGTTTGATCAAACCCTTATAGAAATTAAAGTGACAAGCAATGTATACATCTGGACAGAAGAGCACCCCTGGTGTAGAAAACAAGCAAAGGCCCAGAAGCAAAAACTGCAATCAGACTGGAACATGTATGGACAGAGTGGCAGAAGATGAAGTGAGAAAGGTGCAGGAGAAAGAGTAACACTCAGAAAACTCGGAAAGCTCACAGCCTTCGCAGGGATGTTAGCTTTTACACTGCAGGGAGTTCTCAGCAGAGGAGTGGTGTAGTCAGACTTGGGTTTTACATGAATCACACAGCAGAGGCAAAAAACAGGTAGGCTCTTTACAAGGCTATCATAATAATCCACCTGAGAGATGACAATGCTTGGGCTCTGGGTACTTTGATGGTGATCAAATCCTGAAAAATATCTTGTGCTGCCTCACCTCCAGTGTCTTTGCACCTAATATTCTTTCTGCCTAAAAAGACCCTTTTCTTTCTACCCCTCTGGCTAATTCATATGCAAGCTTTTAATATGTAATGCAAGCACTCACTCCTTCTAGAAGTTTCTGATTGGCCCAAATAAAAGAAGAAAAATTATTCCCGCCTCTTACCCACCCAGTCTAATACCTAACTCTGTTGTAGCACTTACATTCAATCACAATTATTTGTTTATATTACCTGTTGTTTTTATAGAACATGAACTCATTGAGGGCAGGTAAATGTTCAGGTCTAGTTCATTTTTGTATCCCCAGTGATGGCCTTAAAAGCTCTCAGTAAGTACTTGCTAAAGGAATAAAAGAAGTATGTTATAGTCTAATAGCATACATAAATAGACTTTTTTTTTAACTTCTTAAAATTGGTAACCAAAATAATATGTGAATACAGGAAGAGACCAAAATGTAACATGGGGAGACAAAGGTGACACGAGGAAGGGAAGTTAGGATCAGGTAGGAGGATATGGCACACTTTGAATAGACATATAAGCCTATGAACTCTATCAGAGGCAAAGGAACATCGATCAATGGACACGTGCTAAAGACAATTCGAAAGCAGAACCAGCAGAACCTGCCAATGTGCACAAGGGAGGAAGAGAGAATCACTAGATTTTTAATCCTGGGGACTACATGAGCAAGGAAAAGAGAAAAGATCAATTCTAGCAGTCCAATAAGATATTCTGAAAGAATTAGATTTCATCTTTTAATATCTGAAGTTGTTTTTTCCAAATGCATTCTAAAAAAAAACTTTGGTAGTTCATCATTCTGAGGTGTTTGGGGTAGTCCTCCTTTTTTACTTTTATTTTTACTTTATCAAATTAATACATGCACATCCTAACTTACGAGACAGGTACAGAAGAGCTTCTAAGGAAAAGCAGCAGAAGAGCAGCAGTCTTCTACCCTTCCCTCCACCCATTCTCTGGAGAGTAACCCTCTCTGAGTAGCTTCTTAGAAGGCAGATTCCAAGGCCAGAGGCTGCCACTGGGAGTTACTGACCCCTGGACACACTGGGCTCTGCTGTTGTGTGCAGGTTTGCTCCCAGGGTGTTTGCTCCCACCTCTCCTATGAGGCCACTTCCAGAGGGCAGCAGTGAGTTAACAGTATGACAGTGACCAGAAGGGCAGGGACAGGAGGAGGGAGGAAACCAGCAGCTAAGCACCTCACCACAGGCCCCGTGGATGGGCTGGCCAGAGGCCAGAGAAGTGCTGGAAGCGCATCCAGTGAGACCAAGCAATCAGCAACACCGTACAAAGCTTGGGCCTCACCTCACTCTCTTTTCCCTCCTAACTTTCTGAAACTGCACTCTCTCCCAGGCTCATTTTCTAGAGAAGACAGGCCAAGGAAATCATCCGTGCCTTGTCTCTTGTATGCTTCTTGACGTCACATCTCTACACTTGGAGAGATAGCTCCAACTCTCTTTTCCTATCCTTCTACTGCATATTTTCTTTGGACAACTGCATCCTTAATCTCTTTCTTTCACATTCTATAATTGTTTCCTTCTTATACCCAATACCGGATTTAACGACCATTATCCTCTGGAATCTGAGTATATTAGAAAACCTAACTGCCAGAGGGTGTGTGTGCTCATGAGAGAGATGGAAAGATACAGAGAGAGCGGGAGAAAACACTCCCTAATAGGCTGTAGTTCGACTGCAATCCTGTCTCCAATTCTCCATCCTGTCGGGATCTGGCTACGTACACACATATATCCAGTGTGTTCTTCAAGCTGCCAGGGCGCGATTCAAACCGTGGTCCATGCTAGGCCGTATCTCTGAAGTGCTCCTCTATTGCCTCAATACCTTTTCCTCCCTCAGTCAGGTTTTGTTTTTGTGTCTCCTGCTCTTTCATGCTGAAAGTTCCTCTCTGACTTCTGATGATTCTCCTGTACTGGTACCCAGGTAGAACAACTTGGTTAGCTGGTACAGGGTTTCCTCTGCTGATCTGTATTTTGATTGGTCTGGAATTAACATTTCAACTGGGAACTTAGCATGGGGAAGGAAGGATATGTTACTGGCAGGCTTCATTCTAGTCTAAGAAGCTGCCAGGAAAAAAGTGGAATGCCCTCCTTCCACCCACAATGATCAGACTAAAGGGAGGGGTTGCCAATATCTCAAACAGAAAGAATGCAATTTCCCCGAACATTTTGGTCAACTTCTTTGTAAACAAACTGCCATGGTGCTTGTTTTGTTTCTCCTTTATGAATGCCGGAGACAGGAGGCAGCACAGCGGATGTGGACTGCTTCCACTGGGGAAGGCTGGGGAGGCTGCGGTCATGTCAGGTTGCTGAGTTATCTCGGATGCAATCACCAAGTTCCTCTGTTTTCTGTCCTTTCTGCTGGGCACATTGGTTTCCACGCCACTAACAGCTCTGTGTGTTTATACCCGCCAGACTAGTTTATCCTCCATTTCACCCCTCACTTGGTTCCCATTTGTTTTAGCTCTTTCAGAAATGTTTAACTCTCTTGTTTATTAGCAGTAATGCTTTTCACTCTTTTCTATTTACTACTCCTGATTAATTTATTTCCATACTTCTATGTTGTTATTTCAGGAGAGGCTTATAAAATGGGAGGCAAAGGAAAGCATCTGTTGATCATCTTGACCCAGAAGTCATGATTATTTTCTGTAAAATAAGACTAGAGTCATAAGCTAATTCTAGAATCCAGGTTCCTTTATAAACTTGGGAAAAATTCAAGAATTATGAAATCCAACATTTCTTTAAAATAACCCTCTAAAAACACCAAGATTTATTAAAAGCTAATTACAGGGACTAGCAGTTGGTGTAATGGCTGTGTCACTGGACTCCCATGTAGTCAACCTTTAAGAAAGGTAGCATGCAGAAACCTGAGATATGAAGATCTAAAACCAGCCAAGAGCATCGAAAAGAAGCTGTCTATACTTCAATGGTTGCTTAGTAATGAAAACATTCCCAGATTTTCTATGAAAGTCAGTGATTAAAAAAAAAAAAAAAAAAAAGCCAGCAGGTGGTGTGGTGGTGAAGGTGGTGTGGTGGTGAAGGTGGTGTGGTGGTTAAGGTGCTGGATCCCACATTGCTGAATGTACGGTTGGAGTCCTGGACTCTGCAGCTTGAGAAACAGTGGGCACATGTGTGTGTGTGTGCGCCCAAAATCCTAGAAGAATAAAGGAGAAGGGACTGTGGTATGGCCACCCCCCTGGAGGTGACTACTTTCTTTCTCTGTAGCTCTCTGTCTCTCTCTCTCTCTCTCTAAGTGAGCATAAGCGTCCTATGGCAAAAATCTAAAAATAAATAAAAACCTTTCAAACATTCTATCTCTAGATATACATAAATAGAGCTATAGACAGAGGGCTCTAGATGTCATCTTCTTCACCTAGAACTTCATTATCAACTTCATTAAATCAACTAGACTACCCAGCTTCATTCAAAAGTAACTTTCCAGCAAGGAATACTAGCCTAAGATACTTGAGTTTAATTTCTTACTCCCTTCAGGAACAGGGAGTTTAAGGACCTGCTAGTTTAGCCTCTATAGACTAAGTATCTTTTCCTAAAGGTATACACTTCCTAAAGGATGTTCTGACAGCACAAGAAACATCAGACAGGCTATGGAAAAATGAATTTTAGCTCCATGTCTGTTATCACCTTGCTGTAAGATCTGGACAACTCACTTCCTCTATGGATCTGTATCCTGATTTGTAAAACAAAGCTCATTTTAGCTCTAAAACTCTACCATTCCGTGATAAAGGAGCCTTGCCTAAGGAAGAGAATGTAATAAAAAAGAAGTAACATTAGGTATTTTACCACTTGAAACTGAGTATTTTCTTCTGTAACAAAAGGAATCAACAAAAGGTCATTAGGCAGTTTATGTTTCCCTGTCCAAAAGAGCTAAGAGGTTTTATTTTTGTTTGTTTGTTTATTAATTCATAATGTAAACTACACGGTTGGCCCAGAACTTTATTTCTTTTTAAGGTTTTTGTCATGGGGCATGGGCGCTTCAGAGAGAGTGACTGATTGACTGACTGAGATAGAGAGATTCCAAGAGAGAGAGAAATGGACAGACACAGACAGTGAGAGGTAAAGTGTGAAATCACCCCCCCCCACCACCACCCAGGGGGATGCGGGGAGGGGATGACTATACTGCAGTCCCTTCTCCATTCTCCTCCTGAGATTCTGGGCACATATACGTATTCAACATGATTTTCAAGCTGCCAGGTCCAGGACTCAAACAGTGGTCAGCTATGTGGGAGTCCAGTGCCTTAACCACTATGCCAACTGCTAGCCCTGCTAAGAGCTATTCTAGAGCTAATACTTTGGGTTTCTCTCTTATTCTGCACAACCGTTCCCCCAAAAGAAATACTAAGCCATCTATGGAAACCTCTGTGCTGACACAAAATTTCAGCAAACTAGTATCAATTAATCAAACTGACCAATTCTGTACTAATACCAGAAGAAATTAAGGCTCCAAGAAAACTATCAGATATCTCTCAAAGTTTTGACCAAAGATGAATTGTAGAGATCTGGTGGAGGGAAGACAGAGTCTATATAAAGAAAAAGCTAAATAAATGTTAACGCTCATATTCTTTATATTATACTCAATACAATACCTAACATAAAAGTAGAGAAGGAAAGATAGACAGGTATTAAATTCAGGCTCTGCCATGTACTATTTGTGTGACCTTGAGTAAGTTACTTAACCTCTCAATGTCTTTAAGTTCTCTGTCTACAAAATGCAAAGGAAGGGGGTTGGCAGGTGGTGTGGTGGTTAAGAGTGCTGGTTTATCATTGTTCAAGTCCTGGACTTGGTGACTTGCTTTTTCACTCTCTCTCACTCTGCTCCTCCAAGGTCAAATAAAATAAAACAAATAAATAAATAAAATTTTTAAAAATGTTTTTAAAAAAAATGCAAAAGAAGATCATCACCTAATAGGGTGATGTAAGAATTAACTGGGACTGGCAAGTGGTGTAGTGGTTAAGGGTGCTGGACTCCCACATGGCCAACCATGGTTCGAGTCCTGGACCTCGTGGCTTGCCTTCTCACTTTCCTGCTCTTGCTCTCCTGCTCTGTCCCTCTCTGGTCAAATTTAAATAAATAAAGTTAAATAAAATAATTCTTAAAACAAACAAACAAACAAAATAAATAAAACCAGGTCCAGCAGTGCTGGATTCCTACATGGCCGACTGTGCTTTGAGTCCTGGCGGCTTGCTTTCTTCTCACTTTCCCTTTCTCTGCGTGTGTGTCTCTGGTCAAATTGAAAAACAGTAATAACAAGTGGAATTAAATAAAAATAAGTAATTCTTTAAAAAACAATTAACTGAGATCATGCATACACAATTCTTTGCTTCTGGGTGGGAGGGAAGGAAGGAGAAGAGAAAAGAAAAAGGCATTGAGATAACCATGGCTGTCACTGTGATGAAGGGAGAAGAGGAGGGTGCAGAGTCTAAAACGTAAGTGCTAGCAGCCAAGTGGCCTTACTTCTCCATGTTCTTTTCCACATATGCAATCTTATCAAAACAAACATAGGAGAAAATCATTCTTTTTATGAAAGGCTTGATATAAAACATAAGTGAAATTAAACAAAATAAAACATACACATTCCCTGTTTTTTTTTTTTTTTGGAGAGGTTTTTGCTATAGGGCATGTGCGTTCACCAGAAAGACAGGGAGAGACAGAAAGTGAGAAATCACCTCCCGGGGGTATGGCCACGCCGCAATCCCTTCTCCATTCTTTTCTCGGGATCTTGGGCACGCACGCACACGCGCCCGGCATGAGTTTAAGCCACTGGGTTTGGGACTCGAACCACGGTCGACTACATGGGAGTCCAGCGGCACAGCTATTACGCCAATGGCTGGTCCCCGCAGCCCCTGTTTTTCAAAAATGTTTAATGGTTCTTTAAGAGAGAAAACTTTAAAGCATATCCTTAGACAAACTTTTGGTCATAACTGCTATGCTAGCAAATGACAGTCAGGCCACCATTTTAAAGCTCAGAAAGCTCTACGCAGAACCATCTGCACTCTCTCTTGCCCTATTCTGCTAGAATTGTCAAATCAGGGAACACACAGGAAAAAAGGGTCTGTCTCGTTTTCTGCAACAGACCACAAATCACACTGAACTACAGAAACATACTGGGTTGTCAGAAAAGTCATGATGCATTTTGGCATAGAAAACATGTCATGACTTTTCTGTCAACCCAATGGAAACCCTATTTTCCCTGTTCTTGTCCATGCATTTATGCTGATAAAGCATTTTTACTTTCAGTAATATTAGCCCTAGACTCTCTGTGAAATGATTCTACCACTAAACTTCACTCAATACTAAAGAATTTGATTCTAGACTCAGATACCGTCTTGTATAACTCATACAAATACACACACACACACACACACACACACACACGTCATAGCCCTTCCTCTCATCCTTTCCACCTCCACTAAACCTCCCAAGTCTATTCTTTCTTCCCCAAATCTTTTTTTTTTTTAAAGACAGATCACCAGATCGAGGCAGGTGCCAAGGGAGAATGAAGAACCCTCAACAGAGCCTGTTCACCCTGTGAGCCCCTTTCCCCAGTTCTCCAGCTGCTCAGGGTCCTCAGTACCTGCATGTTTTTAGGTCAACTCAGGGATCCAAACCCGAGGTCACCACATGGCTTCTAGTCAGGCGGGGTACTTGCATTTCCAAGTGTGCCACAGTGACTGGGCAATCATAGAATCTAACAGCAATACACTGACATCACATTCCTGTAATTTACCATATTTCACCTTGTATTATAGTTATTTATGTATCCATACATTCTTTCCTATTATTCCTTGAAATTACTGCTTAACCGATCTTCATTCGTAAGAATAGGCTAATAACACCATCTAATTCTCATTTCAAAATAAGTGGTCTCTCTTCTGATTTCCACTGAGATGGAGCAGCAAGAACCAGTTTCACTCTGGTAGTTATTTGCTGCCTCAAATAACTAAGAACCAGAACAAAATATATAAAACAACAGCCCTTAAGATACAGTACAGTAGACAAGGAAGGACAGCGATCCCAGAGATACGGAACAAGGTGAGTTTTCCAACCGTCTGGAGAAAGTTTCTGGCTATGGCACTGAGAAGAGGACCCAGGCAGAGCCTGGCAGTCTCTGAAAACTGAGAAGATACAATGAAGAGGCTGGGGAAACCAAGACAGCAAGAGTTTACAGAGAATTCTGGAGAAAAGATAGCTACACACAACTCTAAAGATTTACAGAAGGTCTCCCTTGAGCCTTCAGTTGAGTAATGACATGGTATGTGTGGAACTACTCAAGTCTGGGGAAGGAAAAACCTTAAAAGATATGGAGGATAATATGCTTAGAAATTCACACAGTGCCAGGAATACAGCCTGCTCGCAACAGTCAGAGTGGAAAACTTAATGATTTAAGGAACATCTGTTAGAGTACTAAAAAGACTCTTGCGCCTCAGTACCAGGGAAAAATCAACCAGAGACTAAACATAGCTCTGATCCTGTCAGAAACAAGACCTGAAAGGATCAAGTTACTATAAGAAACTTAGCTATGCTGTAGATAAAGCTGAAGAATATTTATAGAAATAAAAAAATTATCTATCATCCAACAAGGTAAAATTCACAATGTCTGGCATCCAATCCAAAATAATCAGGCATGCGAAGCAGCAGCAAAATAAAATCTACAATACTGAGAAAAATAAATCAATCACAACTGACCTAGAATTAATACATATGTTAGGATTAGCAGACAAGGACATTAAAACATCTGTTTTCTAGGCCAGCCCACAGTCTGCTGGTTAAGGCAGCTGCATCCCACATGGCCATCCACACAGCTCCAGTCCTGGACCCAAAGTCTTGAGAAACATGCCAGGTGTGTGAATGCATGCAAGCCTAAAATCCCAAAAGGAGAGAGAAATAGAAGAGAATCAATTGTAGTGTGACCAGTCTCCATGGGGAGTGCTTTCTCACTTTCCCATATTTTCTTTTTATATCTGGCAAATGCAAACACCCTGTGGCAAAATTAAAAACAAACCTCCAAAAATCTGTATTTCATATAGTCAAAACGGAAAAAGAAAAAAATGAGCTTGTTCAGAAGAGACATGAGAGGTATAAAAAAAGCCCACATTAAAATTATAGGTATGAAAACAATACCTCAGATAAAAACAAAAACAAAACACACTTGGCTTAACAGCACGTTAGACACTGCAGAAGAAAAGATCAGTATACTTGATATCACAATAGGAACTATCTAAAAGGACACACAGAGAGAGAAAGAAAGATTTAAAACAATGACCAGTAAGTCTTGGAAAATATAATGGAATGGTTATGATGATCTTATATATATATAGATATATTATCTATTAAATACATGAAATATATTCAATATTACCTATTAAATACATGAAATATATTAAATATTATCTATAATATTTATATACACATTTGACAGATTTTCAGAAATAGTATACAAAGAATCTAACTCTTGGTCATCCTGAGTGGAAGGAAAAGGAGAGAAGGAGATGACTGTACTCAGTATACCACATCTGACATATGCACCATGGGTTGCCAATCCATAAAACTTCACTGTCACCATTCCACTTCTCTCTTTTCTTTTTTCCCCTCCCCTTTCTGAAAGTTTATTCATTTATCTCTTCCATGAGAGAGAGAGAGAGAGAAAGAGAGAGGGACAGGTACTCCCAGTGAGGTCTTCATGTCATAATCCCTTCTTGCCTTAAAAAAACCCAGACCACAGACATGTGAGCAGATGTGCCTAGCTTGCAGGACACTGTGAACCCAGACTTTTCTCCAGGTGAGTCTAGCTGCATTGCCATTGTGCCACTGCCTGGGCCCTACTTCTTGTATTTGCTGTGCTCCTTGCACACAGAGGAGACATGGCCTTCTTCCCTCTTCTGAAAGTCAGAGACTAGAGTTGCTACCCATTTACCCTCATGCTATTTTCTGGATATAAGCAACCTTCCATGAGAAAAATCTATCATAGTTCTGTGCATCCCCATACAGCTGTTTATTACAAAATCCCCTAGCTTCTTGCCAAGTAAAGCATACATTTGCTAAGCTATATTATATATTTTTAAAGAATTATTTTATTTATTGCTATTCTTCAATTTAACCAGATAGAAACAGAGACAGAGAGACAGACAGAGGGAGAATGACAAAGCAAGCCACCAGGTCAGGGACTCGAACCAGGTATTTTAACTGACTTAAGTAATACACATTAGGATATGAGTGATTACCCAATATGACTCTACCATTTTACATTTCAAAAAAGTACTCTGCCAATAAACTAATAATATAAAGCTAATTAATTAAAGAAATATCTGTTGGATACTAAAATTGGACCAGATGTAATAAAACACTGATGACATAGTTCTAATTCTGAAAGAATCGACAATCTGATTTTAAAAACCAAACATGCGGGCCAGCAAGTGGCATGGTGGTTAAGGTGCTGGACTCCCACCCACATGGTCGACCTAATTCGAATCCCAGACCTGGTGGCTTGCTTTTTCACTTTCTCTCTCTTTTTTTCTTGCTCTGTCTGGTGAGCACATGTACCCTATAGCAAATTTTTCAAAATAATAAAGAATAAAACTAAATAATTCTAAAAAAAAAATCCACATGCATATAACCACAGTAACTACAGAATACATGCTAAAAGAACAATACATGCATATAGGATCTAACGAAGTACAAAGGAGGGACAGCTCTGTGAGACAGCAAGCTTGCTGAAGTAGGTGAAGTCTGACAGGCATTTTAAGACAAGAACTTAATCTGTGGAGAAAAGGGTATTCTGGGCCCAGCCTTGGCGATGCAAGTAGTAGTGCACTGAACTGAGCTAGGGGAAGGGGATCATGGCAAGATGAGACCCTTCTGAGGGTGCCTGTCCCTGTCTCTTTCTTTCTGGCATGTGTGTGCATGCACTCTATCTTATGAACAAAATAAATACATTCTTAAAAAGGTTTTTGCAATAGGGTGTGTATGCTTGCCACAGAGAGACAGATAGAGGGACAGTGAGAAACCACCCCTCAAGAGAGATGGCCACATCACAATCCCGTCACTTCTATTCTCTTAGGATTTTGGGCACATACACACATGTACCTGGTGTGTGCTTTTCAAGCTGCCAGGCTTGAGATTCAAACCAGTCAGCCATGTGGGAGTCCAGTGCCTTAACCATCCATCATGCCCCAAAACAAAAATAAATAAATAAATAAGTGTTTGTTTTATTTACACACACATATACGTACTTTTTTTTAAAGAGAGAGATTTTTGCTGTAGGGCACAACCGCTCATCAGAGAGACAGAAAGTGAGAAATCACCCCTCAAGGAGGATGGCCACAATGCAATCCCTTTTCTTCCATTTCCCTCTCAGGATTTTGGGCATACACACACATGCACCCCAGGTGAGTTTGAAGTCACCGGGTCCAGGACTCGAACTGCAGTTGGCCATGTGGAAGTCTAGCAATGTAACCATTATGTCATCTGCTGGTCCCAAAATTAAATCTTTTTGAAAGACAAAGAGAAAAGGCATTCTGGCTCAAAGTAATAATACTCAAGAAATATGTGCAAAGGAAGAAGATAGAAAACGTGGCATATTTGGGGAATTAGAAATAATATAGATAGGGTGGTAGTGTGAAGGGTAAAATAAAGAAAACATCTTTTTATTTTCAGTGTTAGAGAGGGATTTCATTCTAATAAGGATCTAAGATGACCTGTCAAAACTGCTACATGGGAAAACCTTATCTATGATTAAAAAAAAAAAAAAAAAAAAAAAGGCAAGGCCCTAAGTCCCTGTAAGTCAGGGATCAACAAACTGTGGCTGCAGTCCAAAGTCAGTCCACCACCTATTTCTGTGTAACTGGCAGGCTAAGCATGTTTTGTTTTTAGGTTTTTGCCATAAGATGCATGTGCTCACTGGAGAGAGACAGAGAGGGAAATGAAAAATCACCACACCCCCACTCCCTAGGGGATGGCCACGCCACATCCCTTCTTCTTCATTCTCTTCTTGGGATTTTGGGAGGCATGCACACGTGCCCAGCATGAGTTGTAAGCCACAGGGTCTGGGATTCAAGCGGCAGTCAGCCATGTGGGAATCCAGCCGTCTTAACCACAATGCCATCTGCTGGCCTGATGAGCATGGTTTTTACACTTTTTAATAGGTGAAAAAAGTCAAAGGAAGAATAATACTATGACACATGTAAATTACATAAAATTCAAATATCAGTGTCTATAAATGAAGTTTTATTGAAATATTGCCATGTCCATTCATTTATGCATTATCTATAGTTTCTTCAATGTTACAACAGCAGAGCTGAGTAGTTGTGGAGAGACGAGCAAGGCCTGCAAAACCAAAAATACTTATTTTCTGGTCCCTTACATAAAATGTTTGTGAGCCTTGGGGCTGGCAGGTGGTATGGTGGTTGAGGATGCTGGACTCCCACATGGTCGACCATGTTTCAAATCCTGGACCTGGTGGTTTGCTTTCTCACTTTCCCTCTCGCCCTCTCTGGTCAAATTAAAACAAACGAACAAATAAATAAAAGAATTAATTTTTTTTAAGAGAGGTTTTTGCTATAAGGCATGTGTGTTCACCAGAGAGACAGAAAATGAGAAATCACTCCCCATGGGGATCGCCACGCCACAATCTCTTCTCTTCTGTTCTCCTCTTGGGATCTTGGGCAAGTATACACATGCACCCAGTGTGAGTTTTAAGCCACTGGGTTCAGGACTTGAACTGCAGACAACTGTGGGAGTCCAGTAATGTAACCAGTACACCATTTGCTTTAAAAAGAAAAATTTGTGAGCCTTGTTCTAAAAGTTAAGAGTCTTTCAAACTCTAATCTTCATTTTAAGTCCTAGTTTGTCTATTTAACACTTCTTATAAGGAATCTCATAATCAACATTAAGTAAAAGAATAACCTGTGGAAATCATTCCCCACAGGAGACTGCCATGCTGCAATTCCTTCTCTTCCATTTTCTTCTTGGGATTTTGGGCACATTCACACACACATCAGGTGTGTTTTTTCAAGCCACTCAGTCTGGGACTTAATCAGTGAAGTCAGCCATGTGGGCTCCAGCCTCTTAATTAAACAACATGCCACCTGCTGACCCAAATTGAGTTATAATTTTTAAAAATATTTTATTTCTTTTTATTAATAGTAGCAATCACACCTTATCTATTTCTTGAGTGAACAGTTAGTTAACTAAGGAATGTTATTCTAGGCCAGCTCTGTGACATGCCAACGGTAATACACTACTCAAGAGAAGTCAGATCCCACATGATGATCCCATGATCTGACTCCTCAGCCTGGTGAACCTGAGACATGTTGGACACAAGTGCAAATGTCCAAGATCCCAGGGGCTAGAGGACTGGAGGAAGGAGACAGTGCCATGACCAGAGCTCGTAGAAGGTGCCACCCTCTCTCTCACTTTTACATGCACATGCATGTGCTCTATCATGAATAAAGAAAATGTTATTTTAATATTTGAAACTAATAGTCCTTTGACAAAAATTCAAAAAGAATAATGAAATAATATACCAAATAAGCTAATCTAAGAATATTTTTATGGTGGGGTTGGCAGGTGGCAGGGTGGTTAAGGGTGTTGGACTCCCACATGGCCAACCATGGTTCAAGTCCTGGACCTGGTGGCTTACTTTCTCGCTTTCTCTCTCTCTCTCTCTCTCTCTCTCTCTCTCTCTCTCTCGTCTGTCCCTCTCTGGTCAAGTTAAAATAAACAAACAAACAAACATATAAATAAATAAATAAACTTAAATAAAATAATTTTTTAAAAAAGAATAGTTTATGGTATTTGTTTTATAGTATTAATCATTAGTTTTCAAAGGTTTAATTTAAACTTTTGTTGTGTTTTGCTTCCATTTTCAAGAGAAAATATGGTTATATTTTACTGTTGCTACTAATCTTAAAGGCACTATAATCCCCAATTTCGGTTCTTCAGCATTCTTTTAATTTCTGTTATAATTTCAACACCTCAAGGGATCTATCAAATTTACTTTTGCTGATTTTCAATACATCATTTGTTGATTCAACTGGTATCTTCAAAACAGTATTTCTAACAAATAAATTTCAAAAATGAAAATGTCAGTGCTAGTAATCTTTGAAATATCAGAGCAAGACCCAGAGGTTAGAACAAAGGTAGATTCCTGCCAATCAGCTGACAACATACTTCACAATGGAGCAGAGAGAGGGAACCAGCAGTGAGCATAATGGCTATGTCGCTGGACTCCCATGTAGTCGACCGCGGTTCGCGTCCCGGACCCGGTGGCTTAAAACTCATGCCAGGTGCGTGTGCGTGTGTGCCCAAGGTCCTGAGAGGAGAATGGAGGTGAAGGGATTGCAGTGTGACCATCCCCCCTGGGGGGGTGATTTCTCGCTTTCTGTCTCTATGTCTCTCTCTGTCTGGCGAGCACACACGCCCTATAGCAAAAACCTCTCAAAACAAACAAACAAACAAACAAACAAACAAAAAAACAAAAAACAATGGAGCAGAAAGACATAATCTACTTAGAAGATGAAGGGAATATCCCTTAACTTTTGAAGTTATTAATTGCTGAAAACATGACTATCAATTAGCTATAAAAACAAAGTCAAACATGCTACCATAAAACTAAACTTATAAAAAAATACAATACTGACAACAGATAGTTTTACTTAGTAATTAAACATAAATGATAAATCACTCATATAAACGAACGCAATTAATACAGGACAGTAAAAATTCTGGAAACAATATGTTTTCTTGTCTATGAGGAATAGGTCAAGGAAGTAAAAAAATTGAAAAAGAGTACACAGCAGAAGATTAAAGGGAGCATTTAACAGTATCACCAAATACCAGGTTTTAATATAGAATGGATTAAGCCTCTCTCTACGTGACTTCGGATGATAGAACTAGAAAGGGCGGTAAGACACTAGCAAAAGCAAATCTCAGGAGCCAGAAAGTGGCACAGCAGCAATGTCCTGCAAGGCTGACCCACATGGGAGGGTTCCAGGCTCAGTCTAGAGACCTCCCCAAGTACAATGAGCACACATATGCCCATGATCTGGGGCTGGTTGCTACTGGGGGTGGATTGCAGCATCAAGACCCTCTTGGGGTTGCTGTCTCTCTATCTCTCTCCCTCACAAAATGAATAAATAATTAGCTTTTACAAAGATCTGTTTTCAGCTCAGCTCTTCATAAGGAAAAACATTTCCATTTTTAAAGAGCCAATAATGGAGCTGTTTATCCTATGAAGACTGGTAGTACAATGAAAGAGCATGTAAATTTAGAATCAAATAGATCTTGGCTTTGAAACCTTTTTCTCTCTGTATCTGAAGTTACCAGGTTGCTTGATCTCTAGAATCTCTAAGTCTCACTTAAAAAAATGGGGAAAATACCATCTACCTCAAAAGGTGATTGGCAAGTGATACATGATATAACTATAATAATTATGTTTGCAAATGTAAAATGTATATAAAATTGACTGAAACAAAGTAGGCCTGAAAAACAAAAGGTTATTTCAATAACGGTCATACCGGTGCTTAAGAACAGGGATGCTGCAGCTACACACCTTCAGTTTAATCCTGGTGTTATCACCTTGAACTTAACCTCTCTGTCTCAGTATTTCCTAATTTGTACAATATGGACATTAACAGTTTTTAATCTCATAAAGCTGTTGAGAGGAGCAAACAACTTCATCTGTCTCCATGGATGGTCCTGCTTAGTGCACAGTCGCACTCTACAATGCTATCTATTATTATTATGCAACATTATAATAACAACTTCATTTTATTCAACAGTGAAATCTGTTACTGCAAGTATCCATCAAAGCCTTGAATAAGTCAGAGATGGAAATTCCAGAAGTCAATCGGAGTCTCAACTAAATTAATTCATTCATACATTCAACAAATATGTACTGAATATCTAATACTTGCAAAGACACTGGAGTACAGGGAGTATGACTGTGGATTCTTAAACTACCAATAGTTGTCTGGATACCAATCCCCACGATATCTCTTGGTAGCTGTATGAACTTGAGCAAGCTACCTAACCATCGTATGCCTATTTTCCTCTTGTATGCAATGGGGATAATTCAGGGGTGTTGAGACAATTCAGTGAGTTAATGTAAGCAAAGTATTAATACATCCTAAGCACATAGGAGAAGTCTTCCAAAAGGAAAATGCATATTACGAAAAAACTCTGCATGGAGTTCAACATGTTTTTGCACCCAAATAAACCTGTACTTTAATCCTGTTTTTCCACAAATGAATTGAAGGCTTATCTACTATTATTATTATTATTACTACTACTACCACCACCACCAGCACGTGATGGGCACCGTTCTAGACACCAGGAATACAACAGACTGCTGACAAGATCCCTGACCCCATGGAGCTTATGTTCTTTGAGAGGAGACGGACAATAAACAACATAAAATGAATGAAGATAAACACTAAAATCAGTCACAAGTGAACAAAAAGCAGGCTGAGGGGATGACGAGCAATAAAGGAGTGCTGGCTTAGACTGCAAGGCCAAGGGAGAGCTCTCCCTAGAGAAGTAACATCGAGCAGAGCAAGCCATGTGGACATCTGTGGGAAGAGCATGTGGACAGAGAGGAAGCAGAGGCAAGGCTGTGGCCAGGAGGATGCACGGCGTGCTAAGGGAATAACAAAAAGGCCAGAGTCGCTGGAGGGAGAGAACAGACAAAAGGGCGGCAGAAGACGAATCTGGAGAGATGGCAAGGTGCCTGATCACACAGGCCTTGGACTCTGCAAGGACACAGGGTTGAGTCTGAAGAGAGACAACTGTAAGGCTTAGGCACAGGAGTTACAAAATCAGACTTGTGTTTGAAATGATTCACCCTGGCGATGACCTTGTAATGAGTCAAATCATTCCAAGGTTCCCTGAATGTAATCACCCCAGTAGTAACAGAGAAACACTTGAGAGTCTGGGAAATGGCAGTGACCAGTCATGACAGCAGACTGCAGCATTTCTGGCCTCCCTGGAGTGGCTGAGCTTCAGAGCCCAATCCTAAAGGAGCTCCAATCCTAACAGCAGCAGAGTATGACATTTTTGCCTGGTGGATTTCATATGTGAAGTATGGGGAAGAAATATTCCAGAAAGACCTGGTAATGGTGGGAAAAAGAATGAGAAGAAGGGAACACTTAGGGCACCAATTACGTCAGGTCCCCGAGAGCAGAGGTATTCTAGGAGTAGACTGGGGCGGGCAAAGGGGGTTGTGCCCATCAGTCTGACTGGCTCCTTGTGACAGTCTGTCTGAATATCACAAAGAGATACAAGAAAACACAAGGTAGGGAATTACACAATGAAAAGTAAAAATGTCAGTATTCCATAAACCAAGTCAGAAAGTAAAGAAATGTTCCCATGTGGCGACCTGTAAAGATGTTGAGTTTGGAATTTTTCTGGGAAGAACAACACTGGAGAAATAAAATCAGGACTTTCAACTTATGATGTCCTCTGTAAGTACGAACCTAAATAGTAGGATGTCAAACACTAGACTTACCTAGTCTCAACTGCAAATTAAGGAGAAAGAGGGGGAAAAATAATACTGAGTTGTAGGAAAAGTCATGATGCATTTTTGCATAGAAGAAAGGGGGCAGGGAGTGTGTGGTTAGGAAGTAACTGAGAAGAAAAAACATTTCATAAGCCAATATTGCTCAGATTCAATCACAAGTCCATTTATGGAATTTTGGGTATCTATTCAGGAAAGCTAAATAATTTCTTGACGGGTAATACTTTTCAAGAGCTGGTCTTGGCCCTGGCAAAGAAATGGTTATAATTGAAAATATGGAGCAGTGTAGAAGAATTCAGAGAGAAACTGAATCTGTGGAAAAAGTGAGGCTGTTTTTTGTTCACTGTAAAGGAACATAAATTTAGTTTCCAACCCACAATCCCTGCCTATCCTCTGACTTCCCTTGAATCCCGCACAGTCCACAGAAAGTGGAAAGTGTGCCAAAGCAAACAGTGTGGGCTGCGGCTCCGTGGACGAAGGGGAGGATGAGGCTGGGGTGGAGAGGCAGTGTGACTGGCAGGCAATCGAATGGAATCACTTTAAAGCAACGCCACAAAATGGAGACTAAATAATCTGAGAATTTCCAGAATCACGGAAGATGGGACAAGTTTAGTGAAATCAGAGAACAGGGTCTCTACTCCAACTCATTTAGAAAAAAAACAAACAAACAAACAAAGCAAGCAAAAACAAAACTAGAAAAGACAGGAGAAATGAAACAAAGCAAACCTACCTGTGCTCTTATCTGTCTTAATTAAAGCATAAAATACCCTCCCTCTTCTCTTCTCCCAACCACCCAGAAGCAGAAGAGTGAACTGGCAGCAGCACAGGTGAAAGACTTCAGCCTTCCAGCTACAAAGAGGGGAGATAGCAGACAATGGAACTGGTGATTCATTACAAAAGAATACACTCCAGAGCGGCCTGCTGCCACATGGACTCACCGCACTATTTAAAGGAACAGCAACCCCCTTTCTAACCTCCCTTATTCTTAACACCTTCCCTCCTCTTGGTCCTGATGGAAAACAGATTTTGAAGAAAATGCCAGCAAAGCACTGAGCTGTCCAAGAAAGGGAAGGCTCTGTGTTCCATAGAGCCTGGCAGCCTTATGCCACGGTAGAGCACAGAGGTTTTCACATCCATACTGTAAAACCTTTTTCCCTCTGCTTGGCATACTTTCCCTTTCAACAATAAATAGTGTAACTGAGTTTGAGTCTGGCTAAACATTTTGTTTTAAGCAATTAGAGTTGAAGTCAGTGACCATTTTATTTTTCTAATGTTACACCTATTATGAAAATTGATTTCTCCTTTTCTTCTTTTTATTCTACACTGTTATTTTCATGGACAGAAGCAATAATTTGGTTCACGTGCTCAAAAATAAGAGATCTCAGTGAAATACCCCTACAACAACATATACGCAAACAACAGTTATCTTTAGAAATGCCATATAACATGTCTACTTTCTCAGAATTTTGTGATTGAACTGCCACTGCTTTTTTTTTTTAAATAAAAAAAGCAAAGCCCCAATTACTTACTGAAAATGACAGAGCTATTTGCTAGCTAAACAATAACAGGCCTTAAAAGCCTTAAGCATATTTAATAATGAGGCATACACACTGTGTAAATGCTGATGTTTTTACATATTAAATGATAAAAACGTAATCCCTGAAAGCCCTTCTTCCAGCAACTGAGCAATAGGAATTAAGGATTACAGAAGTGGCATGATCTGAAAAGAACCTAGGTGGCAAAAGTGGTAAAAAATATGTCTACAGTATCTTTCCGATATACTAGTCAGCATGCTAAATACTATGATGAACCATTTAGCTTTGATAATTCAGCCCTAAACACTGTGGGCATCTTATACTGAGAAAGCCTATATGACAGGTCGTTATCAAATGTCTGGTCCCAAAAAACACAGTAAGACAAAAAACAAAATCACAGGTCAAATGACCTACTTGGTTATTTCCTTTATTTTTTTCTAGATTACTAACAACTATGTAAATAATTAACATAAAAAGTGTGTACACCAAAAAAAAAAAAAAAGCTGGAATACCGAAAATTCACTGATGTGACATTCTAGCCCTTCCAGTTGTATAGATTCAGGATGGACAAAAACTAATTCTTTCCTTCGGCATTAAGCACAATCTTGAGAAAGCATGATGATTTTAGTTTGTTTATCTACTAGACTTCCTAGCCACCGAAGAAAACCCCTCTTTCTAGGTTCCACTTATTTCTTCTACCTTGCTCCTAAATTGTAATGTCCGTAGATACTATTAAGGTCACAGTATTAAGTGTGCATAAGCATGAACATTCCAACGTGTGCTCCAGACTTACCAGCTCCCCTAGAAACTAAGGGGCCACAGAAAAAGCTGAGTGTAACAATTCCTAGTTTAGATGATTTTTCACTGATTTATGTATATTTATGAAATGAAAAGTGAAGCAGCTGAAAAGCCTTCAGTAATATGAGAGAAAGAAGAGCTGTTACCCTCTAATATCACCAGTTCATGAAAACTGAATGAGGGCTCCAAGGTTAAGCAAGTATCATCTCCTAAGTAACAAAGAGAATCTAGTAGTAGTTTTTCTTTTATGAACATATTTTAAAAGTACAGCAGCATTTCAAAAGAGTTAATTAGACTGATGAGGAGGGGATAAGAAGTAGAAGAGAAATACTTCAAGGGTTTCTTCACTTTCCAAAAGAGAGGGGTTTCTTGACAATCTCCAAACTCAAAATTTCCTTTGGAAACAGATTCTTTGAAATTTCCCTTTTCTCTGGGTCACAGATGAGCAAATCTCCCTAAGGGTTTCCCTCTTCCCAAACAGCACTGCAGGGCATTATATAATATTTAACAGAACAGGATCCCAGCTCCTAGAATGAAGCCTCTATCCTGATAGCTAGCTGACTCTCTCGCCCTCCGGTGGTGACTTGGAGAGGAAAAGAGAAGGAGGAATACAAAAAAAGGGCACCGTCCTTAAAAGGAAAGCACTGT
>NW_006208084.1:422783-449475 GCF_000334495.1 Tupaia belangeri chinensis | reverse complement strand
CCTACAGAGAATGAAAGCCTGGAGTGAAGCCAATCCTAAATCTAAGACTAAAGGACCTGAATGTCCTAAAATGTAAGTTATTTCATTAATAAATCTCAGCCTCGTCATTCCCTCTCATCCTGTATATAAAGAAAAAAGGGAAAAGGAGCATACAGGAGGGTGCCAACGAGAAAAACAGCCCTGCCCAGGAGAACTGTGGAAGAGCATCCACCTTTCCATTTGTCAGGAATGACTTGCTAAAATGCAGATTAGATATTGCCTGGCATCAACAACTAAGGCAGAGGAAAAGAGAGAGCGTAGGAAAGGAGGAGGGAGGGTAGGAAGGAGAAAGAGAGCGAGCTGTGGGCAGGGGGGAGAGAGTGAGAAGAGGGAGATCATCCATTTCCTACTCCCTCTCCTTCAAATGTCTTCTAAAGCCTGTATGATTGTCATTTACACATTTGGATCGCTTCTGTCAGGAGAGCTCCACCTGCCTCTGTTACACCTGGATGCTTCTAGGATTCCTACCCCCCAAAAACCCGTGCTCGTAATAAAACCGTAATAACAAAATACTCTTTCCTAACCTTCATTTTTATTAAGCCTTTTAGAGCCAAGACAGCAAGACTGTAATTCCACAGCCACCCAGAGCAACCAAAGTGAATCAGGAATCAGATTTCCATATAACACAAATTCTGCAATTCTTAAAAGGAAGTCCACCCCTCTCCCCTGGTTTTGGCAGTCTAGGAGAATCTCTTCCTACCTCTGCAGTCTTTCTCTCTCCCTCCCTCTTCTCAGAACCAAGACAAAGAGGTAGACAAATCCCCACAGGGTCTTTCCTGAGCTACAGCTGCACAGCACAGGAAACAGGAATCTGCTATGGAGCGGAGGGCGGGGGGGAGAAAAAAGGATACGGATACATGACACACACGTACACCGAGCAAAGCCAAGATCGACACTTTTCAGCTGATAGCAGTAAGCCTGGTCTTCTCTAAGAAGGTGACAATAACGAAAACTCTGCTTACTCTACCCCACCCCAGCCTTTACTCAGATCCCAGGGACGAGACCGAGGACGCACAGATCTTACCTGAGTTACCATTTTCTTTTTCTCCATAAACCAAACAGAATAGATGAAAAACCCTTCAAAGCGGCCGTGCTGGGGCACACCTCCACAGCTTTCTTTCCCCCCCTCCCCCCCAATCCAGCTATTTACGGGCCAGTAATTGATCTCCCTTTATACCGTTTTCCTTCCTTTTTCTTTCTAATGTTTCTTCCTTTCTTTTCTCTTCCTCTCTGGCAGTCTCTCCCCCTCCTTCTTTCTCCAGCTCCCTCCCATATCTCGGGCAGATGGCTGAAGGAAGCCCCACCCCTGAATGCCTAAGGTAATTAATCAGAGCAGAGCCCCACCTCTTCCTCCTCCCCCCACCCCCTCCCAGAAGGCTGACATCTCCCAACTCCAGAAGCAGGCCTGCTGGAGAATGGCAGTTTGGTACGCGTTTTGCGCACGCGTGTGGGATGTGTGTGTGTGTGTGTGTGTGTGCGCGCGCGCGGGGGGGGGCACAGAAGGGGGAGAGGGAGGAGCAGGCGCCATGTGCCGGCATATTTTAGGGATGCGATGGTGACAATAATTATATAGCACTAGAAGCATTCATAGCAGCTTACTGTAGTTAATACTGATTTATAATAAAAGACATTCCAGCCACGAATATCTGATAATAAATATGAGACAAAATTATTTAAAAAATCATTTTCGCTGATGTACAGTTTATAGATGCCGTGGATTTCATAAAAAGATATAAGTGAAAGCGCTGAATGACCACTGACTGGAACAAGAACAGGGGCTATGCAAGAACTTGCTTGTCCTGGAAGACCACACCAGCCTACAGAGTGCAGGAGGCTGAAGGAGGAGGGAGGTCATTTAAGTGCTTATTTTTTCTACCATAAAAAACTTAGGGATTCTGAAAAAAGGTGTCTATAAATATGAATGCTTAGTAAAGGTGAATACAAAAGTGTATACAAATGTGATAGCTTAAAGGCTTCCAGATTCATTAAAAGATCCTGGTTAACTGAGATTTCACCCTTTTGTTCCCGAGCCTTTTGTGCCCCAGCCTCTACGGAAAAAAAAAATTATTTTTGGTAATATATACTGGACATCTATGTCATTCTTATAAATGGTTAACTGTTAACTTATGTAGTAAATATAGAAGATTTAGGAGAATGTTCATCAAGTATAAGTTTCTTTGAAGTTCTCTTATTAAAACTGTATGATAGAGGGAACCAGCAGTTAGCGTAATGGCTATGTCGCTGGACTCCCATGTAGTCGACCATGGTTCGGATCCCGGGCCCGGTGGCTTAAAACTCACGCCGGGCGCGTGTGCGTGCGTGCCCAAGATCACGAGAGGAGAATGGAGGAGAAGGGACTGCAGTGTGGCCATCCCCCACTGGGGGGTGATTTCTTGCTTTCTGTCTCTATGTCTCTCTCTGTCTGTCTGGCGAGCGCACGTGCCCTATAGCGAAAAACCTCTCAAAAAATTAAAAATAAATTAAAAATAAATGAAAAAAACTGTATGATGGAAAAAGTATCAAAAGATATAGTTCAGTTCAGAAGTTCTGGTCTAATTCTGCCACTTATTAGTGATCTTGGAAGTCTTTAACTTCTGAATATAAATTTCATAATATCCCTACTTTATATTACTAAATAGTCAAATAATATAATTTATGTTTTGAGCTTATGAATATCCTAAGTTTATGATTTTTTGATTGCCAGAGGACACATGCCAGAGAGAGGGGGGGAGGGGGGATGGAGAAAACAGAGAGAACGGGAGAAAGCACCCCTCAATGTGGTCACACAGCAATTCCTTCTTCATTTCTCCTTTCTCTGCTGGGATTTTGGGCATGTACACATATGTGCCCAGCATGTTTTTTCAAGCTGCTGGGGCCAGGATTTGACACACAGTCTGCCATGTGGCATCCAGCTCCCCTAACCATGAAGCTATGGGGCCAGCCCAAATTTATGATCTTTATCCTTTGTCTCAAAAATTAAATTTTTCTAATTTTTTTTGAGAGGTTTTTCACTATAGGGCGCATGCACTCGCCAGACAGACAGAGAGAGACAGAGTGACAGACAGCGAGAAATCACCCCCCAGGGGGGATGGCCACGCCACAATCCCTTCTCCTCCATTCTCCTCTCGGGATCTTGGGCACGCATGCACACTCACCCGGTGTGGATTTTAAGCCACCGGGTCCGGGATGCGAACTGTGGCCGACTACGTGGGAGTCCAGCAACATAGCCATTATGCTAATTGCTGGTTCCCAAATTTTTCTAACTTTTAATAGTCTAATATCAAAAATGGGGTTCCATTCTAAAAGATAACATATTTTTGCTATGCTACATTTATGCTATAATCTTTAATAGACTACAAATTCAAAAATTAATTATAAAATTTAGCCTTCTATTTTTTAGATATCTAAATCAAAATTCAAAATCATACTTAAAATATATAGTTTTTCATTATCTTCATGAAAATGGTTTGGCACACTGCCAATAGCAACATCACCATACTCTCCCTTAAACTAATACCATTATAATAACTCTGAAAAGAACACAGGAACTATAAAACCATCTTTATAAGATCCTAGAGAAATTGACACAATCATAAATATTAACCAAGTATCTTCAATGCATCAGACACTATTCTGGGTACTTTAAGATATCTGCATACTTTTGGTATAATCCACATATGTAAAGAAATATATAAAAGAATAGGATCTTCGAACATTAGAAAAAACATTATGAGAAAAGGAATAGGTCAGTACTAGGCCTGTTTTTATTTAACACTTTTAGAAAAGATGTAGAAGTCAGAACGTACAGTGCTCTTTGAATTTGCAGCTGAAAAGCCAGTGAGGAGATAAAATGCCCATCAAAAAAATTTTAAGACGAAGTGAATAGGCAGAAAAGGATTTGGTGAGTTTCATTAGAAGCAAGAGCAACCCAGTATACTTCCAGAAAAAAATCTAAATAGTGTCTATGGAATAATTATGTTCTCATGCTAATACAAGAAATAAACCCAAGATGGGACCAGCAGTTGGTGTGACGGCGATGTCACTGGACTCCCTTGTATTTGACTGCAGTTCGAGTCCTGGACCCGGTGGCTTAAATTCACGCTGGGTGCGTGTGCGTGCGTGCCCAAGATCCCAAGAGGAGAATGGAGGAGAAGGGATTGTTGCGTGGCCATCCCCCTGGGGGGTGATTTCTTGTTTTCTGTCTCTCTGGTGAGCGCACATGCCCTATAGCAAGAACCTTTCCCCCCAAAAAAGAAATAAACCTGAGAATCACTGCATGCAATTCTCTGAATCTAGTAGTCTGCAAAAAGCCTCCAGCAGAAGACACCTGCCCCCAATACCTTTAGAAAAGTCACAGCTGTCCTGACACTTGGGTGTGACTATAACCTCCACACAAGGAGAGAGACAAGACCCCAAGAGATCTTTTAAATCAAAGGGCAAATGAGAGACCCCACACACATAAAAAGTTCAGGACTAAGATAAAGGTTTCCTCAGGCCCAGGATTCATGGCACTTTTCTACATTAATCTATTATGTAATTAATTTCATTTGTTATTATTACTATTTTTTAATTTGACCTGAGAGAGACAGACAAGAGAGAGAAAGGGAAAGCAAGAAAGCAAGCCACCAGGTCCAGAACTAGAACCATCATCAGCCAAGTGGGAACTCAGCTCCTTTAACCACCAACCATCTGCCAGCCCCAGGACCAATATTTTATACTGTGAATAACAGGCCTGAAAATTCATGACCACAAGAAAGAGTTGGTATGAGTTAAAAATTCTTAAATACAAAAATGACTTTTATAAACTCACCGAATAACATGGTCACCATGAGCACTGGACTAGCACAATGATATTCTGGAGTGTGTTCCTGACTTTAAAGGCTAGCATTATAGAGGATAATCTGCTCTCTGGTGCCCAAGAGAGAAGAACAATTGGGTCTGACCCAGCCTGGGTCTGACCCAGCAAAAGAAACTGAAGTTCCCTGGTGACTGAATATGCCTAGTAATATGCCAAGGAGGAACTCAGGGCATTCTTTCTTTCTCACTCTGTGTGTGTGTGTGTGTGTGTGTGTGTGTGTGTGTGTGTGTGTGTGTGGGGTTAGGGAGGTGGGCAGGCAAATTCACCATAAAATGTTAGCTCAGGGAGGAGACAGTATCCATCTTCACTGACCTGCCGAACCCCAGCTTCCAGCACAGTCCTACAGATACGGTAGATACTCAAGAAATATTTGTTAAACAAATGAAAAGGGGCACTTCCTTGATTGTTTCCTCAATATTTCAGCAGTCACCAGAATCCTTGTTTCCCTTCCCCTGTACTAGTCGGCTGAAATATATCTCACTGAAGTCACCAAAGTCCTCCAAGTGATGGCCAAATTCAATGGACATTGTATATCTGACGGAAATTTGTTTTCTTATGTGTGTTTCTTTGCAGAGAGGATCAATGGTATTCATCAAATTCTTGAAAGTGTCCAAATCTAAAAGAGGTTAACACTGCTGAACACTTTTTCTAAGTGTTCTAACTCATTCCATCACTTCAATTACCACCTACTTATCCTGATGACCCATACATTTCTATTTCTAGCCTAGATATTTCTCCTGAACTCCAGATCAAATATCAACTGCAAAGTAACGGTTAACTCTATTTAGATAACCTACAAATTTCTCTAGAAGTCTAAAACTAATTCTCAAAATCAAGTCACTAATTCATTTAACGAAGTGCCTATTATATGCCAGGCACTGCTGTAAGCACTGGGAAAAACAGTAATGGACAAGAAAATAAAAATTCCTATACATGTAAAGCTTGTTGGAATGCAATTATGTTTGCTTTTTTGGTGAATGGTTAAGTTTCCCAACTGTTAAAATAACCACCATTCCTAGAACTTAACTCTAATGGTTTCTTATTAGGCAATGACATATACTATTAGTTCATTTCATCCTCATGACAATGATGAGATATTTTCATCTTCCCCATCCTCAACTATTTTTTATGACAGAGAGCAAGTATACGTGCATGTGGGGAATATGGGGGAAAGGGCCTTAACAGAGTCTTGTCATGCCAAGATCTCCCTTACCTAGCCTGCTAGCTCTTCGAGTGCACCCCATGTGTTTTCAAGCTGACCTAGGGATTCAAACCCGCATGTGGCAAAGAGACTTCCAGCCTTGCAGTGGGAACCTGGCTTACATCTGTACCACAGAAGCTCCTTTTCAGAGATAAGGAAACTATGGCTTGGGAAAGAAAAGTAGTCTAAAGTCACAAAGCTAGCAAGCTTCAGAACTCAGATGCAAACCAAAAACTGATATAAAGCCTAAGGTCCTTAACCACACCATTTCAGAAGCAGTCCTTTTGATTTCTTTTTCTTCCATCTCTATCACCCCAAACTGCGTTCCAACCTCATTATTCTGTATCTAGCTTCCAACTTATCCCTCTGCTTTTAGTCTACCACTCTTCCCATCCAGGCGTCTTGCTACTGCTATAGTAATCTTTCTCATTTTGCTACTTCTCTGATTAAATTCCTTAACTTGGGACCAGCAGATGGCACAGCATGTCACTGGACTTCCGCCTGGCTGACCACGGTTTAAGACCTGGATCTGGTGGCTTGAAAAATCACACCAAGCATCTGTGTATGCATGCCCAAGATTCTAGGAGGAAAATGGAAAAGAGACTGTGGCATGGACATCCCCCCAGGGATTTTCCCTCTCATGGTGTCTGTTTCTCTCTCTGGTAAGAACATGCACCCTAAGGCAAAAATCTAAAAAAAAAAAATAAATAAATAAAAGAAAGAAAAATCCTTAACTTTGGGGGCCAATAGGTGGCATATTAGTTAAGGCACTGGACTCCCACATAGTTGACCTTGGTTTGAGTCCCAGACCCAGCAGCTTCAAACTGACAACGAGCATGTGTGCATGCATGCATGCATGCATGCCCAAAATCCTGGGAGGAGAATGGCTGAGAAGGGACTGTGGTGTGGCCATCCCCCCCAGGGGGAGATTTCTTACTTTCTCTCTGTCTCTTCAGTAAACCCATGCACCCGATAGCAAAGCTCTCTCTCAAAAACAAACAAACAAAAAGAACACCTTAATTTCTCCCCACAGCCTACAGGGGATGGGAATCCTACTTCTCACACAAGAATCTAAAACAAAATCTGGCTTCAGCATATTTGTTCAGAATACCTGCTTGACCTCCGTCCAGTCCCACCCACTACTCTCTCCTGCCCTGCCACATTGGGCTAACTGCAGGTAGTTTCTCAACAACACTGCTTCTATTCTTATTCCCCTGAATGTGGTTTTCTATCTGGGAAATTCATCTTTCAAGGCTCACTTTAGAGACCTCCCTATTTCAGAAAGTCTTCCCTGATCCTGCCTGCTCCTACAACTGAGTTAAGTACCCTTTATACACAGGCACACTTTATCTTAGCACTTAATCCATGGTACATTACTGCAGGAATTATTATTTCAGCAAAATGCTGGCTAGACTGTGAGCAGTCTGAGGACAGAAATCATGTTTTATCCTATAACCCAGTTCTTAACTCAGTGCCTGAATGTGCAATAAACCAGTGTTTGTTAAAATCAAATGATGTCTTCATTTCTTGATTTCTATCAGTAGCCATTTATCTTTCTATACATGGGTATTTAAGTATGTAGTTATTAAAATATTATAAAAGCATTCTTTCTAGGGCGGGCAGGTGGCATAGCAGTTAAGGTGCTAGACTCCTAGATGGCTGATCATGGTTCGAGCCCTGGACCTGGAGGCTTGCTTTCCCACTTGACTAGAGTCAAATTTTAAATATAATAATAAATAAAAATAAATAATTCTTCAAAAAAAGCATTCTTTCTTTCAAGAGTATACCTGGAAATAGTTTCAAATTTATAAATTTACTATAGTAACTTCAGTATCTTTTACACTTGATCTTAGCCAAAAGGCCGAGAAGTGATTACTTCAGTATCTTTTAGAAATCTGTTTTATTTTTTAAATTGCCAGAGAGAGAGAGAGAGAGAGAGAGAGAGAGAGGGAGGGAGGGAGAGAAAGGACTCCCCTCTATAATGGGACATGTCTACACCTCAATCCCTTCTCCTTTTTTCAATCCTTTCTCCATCCTGTAGGATGGAGATTTGGGGCATGCATGACATGTACCTAACATGTTTTTCAAGCCATCAGGACTGGGATTCACAAGGCAATTGGCCATGTGGGATCCAGCTTCCTTAACCATTAGACCACAGGGCCAGCCTAAGTATCTTTTATCTAAAAGGAATATGTACAAAAAAATGAGAGGGAGAAAGGTTTATTTTCACTTTATTAAGCTAGTTCACATTCTAAACAAAATAACACCCACTAATTAATAAAAACTAATTACTCATAACTTCAGGTGGTCTTGCTCCTCACATTTTACATAAATGTGACTCAACTTCCCCATCTTACACCCATGTAATAGCAACGCTGTAAAAGCAAATCTAAGCATCCCTGATCGAAAGACAGGGCTTGCTCAGACTTTCCCAGGCTGCTTCCAACACCCAAGTGAAAGGCAACATTAAAGGGGATAGCATTTCCTGCAATAATAAAAACCTGTTAGTATAAAAGCTCTTCACAGCACGCCCCCACACAATAACCCCAACTAAGTGTAAATAACAATTTACACCTAATAGATATTAAACACCTTTCCTGAAGCATGTAGAACACAATACCACTTTAATATCCTTTGCCCTAACATTCCCTTTAATACAAATGAAGTCAAATTATTATAGTTAATTCTCTTATTTCTCTAGCTTCTATTCTCTAGTTCAGGCATGGCTCAGCTATATATAAAAAACTCATTTTAGAAAAAAAAGATGAGAGCAGAATTTGAAGTCAATAGCTTTAGACCTTAGATGCTTAATTTTTTTAAAATCATCATTTTTTTTTTAGAATTCTTTTATTTATCCATTCATTTATTTTAATTTGACCAGAGAGACACTCAGAAAGAGAGAGAGAAAGAGAGAGAGAGAGAGAGAGAAAGCCACCAGGTCCAGGACTTGAACCATGGTCAGCCATGTGGGAGTATCCAGTGTCTTAACCACCACACCACCCACTGGTCCCCATCATATTTATTTCTTGTCCCCCAAAACCAAACCTTTAGAGCTAGAGTGCGGACTGGCCAGGTAACACAGAAATTAAGTGCTACATGTAAGGAGTTGGATCTGACACAGCCCACTGACCCCAGTGGCTTAAAAACCACTGATGGAATGGAGAAATGGAGGAAAAGGATGGGGGCATGACTGCACTCCAAGGGCATGATTTCTCTCTCCCTCTTTTCCTCTTTCACTCTGGCAAAAGCACAAACCTTCTGGCAATTAAAATTAAGAAAAAAAAAAAGATTGTAAATAATATACACCAAAACATTGGTGAGGCTACAGAAATGAGAAAATATTACTTCAAAAATTAACATCTGGCTTTGAGTAACTTACTCTCAGATCTTGTTTGTTTACTTCTTTTCAAGTTTATTTGTTCCATGACAGAGAAAGAGAGAAAGAGAGATACAATACTCCCAACAGGGTCTTGATGTCATGATCCACCACCAGATTCAGATAACCCAGCACACAAGGCTGGTCTCTGGGCTTGAACTGGCACCCTTCCTGTGTGTGTCAGTCACGTTTACCACTGCACCCCTGTCCAGCCCCACTCTTACATGTTTAAGCTGATCTAAACCTTAGACAACAAGAGTCATACATACAACTGAAATTACATATGTATTCTGTGAGAGATTAAGGAAAAGGTTCTCAGACAAATATTAAAAGAGATGGGATGTGGGACAGTGGGCCAGCCACGGTGCAGCAGGTAAGCCCTTGTGTAAGGAGCCAGATCCCACGGCCCACCACAGTTTGAATTCTGGCCCTGGCAACTGGCGAAACATGCTGGGCTCATGTGCATGTATGCCAAAGGAGAAACGGAGAAGAAAGGATTGCAGTATGACCACAACCCATTAGAGGGAGCTTTCTCGCTCTCTCTGGCAAGCGCACATGACCTCTGGCAATTACAAAAATAAAAAGGATGGGAAGTGAACAAATTTAAATGTAACAATAAATGGACCATCAAGGAAGTAATACATTTGGTTGGCTCTGTGGCATTGTGCTAATGCACTGCTCAAGAGGAACCTGATCCCACATGGCAAGCAACTAGCCAGGTCAGCCTGAAACACGCCAGACTTGTGGTGCATGAGTGTCTGAGAGCTACTGGATTGGAGGCCTGGAGGGGGATCGCAGTGTGACCAGACCCCCCTTTCCTCCCTACCTCATTCCTTCTCACATGTGTGTACATGTACTCTATCACATATTTTCAAAACCTAAATAAGAAAATTTGAAAGAGAAAAGAATACCTGATTAAATATGCTGTTTCTCTAACACTAAAATATACCATGCCTCTATTTTTAAATTACTAGGTACTCTGTTATTTTGTTCACCATGATATCCCTGTGCCTGACTGCCGCAATATCTGGCATACAGTAGACACTTGAAAACATGTGGTGTACAGTCAAGTAATTAATAATGAAAAATTAAAGAATATGTATGTATCAAGGTCATCATGTGCTCACAAAGAATTGAACAGTCTATTGGTTAATTCACTCTATGGCATTTTGCAGATTTATGTAGACGTTGGTATCAAAAGTATCTTTTAAAAAATTTTGTTGGGGGACTGGCAGTTAGCGTAATGGCTATGTTGCTGAACTCCCATGTAGCCGACTGCGGTTCAAGTCCTGGCCTCAGTGGCTTAAACTCACACTGGTGCGTGTGTGTGCGTGCGTGCGTAAGATCCCGAGAGGAGGATAGAGGAGAAGGGATTTCGGTGTGGCCATCCCCACTGTGGGGGTGATCTCTCACTTTCTGTCTCTCTGTCTTTCTGGTGAGCGCACGCGCCCTATAGCAAAAACCTCTCAGAAAATTTTTTTGTTGTTGTTGGAGGATGAGCAGATAGCATAATGGTTAAGTTGCTGGACTACCATGTAGTTGACCATGGTTCGAGTCCCAGATTTGGTGGCTTAAACTCATACCAGGCGCATGTGTGTGTGTGTGTGTGTGTGTGTGTACCCGAGATCCAGAGAGGAGAATGGAGGAGAAAGGATTGCAGCGTGGCCATCTCTCCTGGAAAAAAAAAAAAAAAAAAAGCAACTCTCCAAAAAAAAAATTTGTTGGGAGACCAGCAGACGGCATAATGATTACGTCACTGTACTCCCACGTTCCAGTCCTGGACCCAACGGCTTAAAACTCACACTGGGTGCATATGCATGTGTGCCCAAAAAATCCCAAGAGGAGAATGGAAGAAAAGGGGACTACAGTGTGGTCATCCCCCCCTGGGGGGTGATTTCTTGCTTCCTGTCTCTCTGTTTCTCTGACAAGTGCATGTACCCTATAGATGGACTCCTACATAGTTGTCTGTGGCATTCCAAACCACTGGCTTAAAACTCATGCCGGGTACGTGTGTGTGCATGCCCAAAATCCTGAGAGGAGAATGGAGAAGGGATTGTGGCATGGCCATCCTCCCAGGGAAGGAGGGGTGATTTCTCACTTTCTGTCTAGAGAGTGTCATGTCTCTCTCTGTCTCTCTGGTGGGCACACATGCCCTATAGCAAAAATCATTAAAAAAAAAAATCATTTTTAACAGGGTGCATGCTTTTGCTGGAGACAGACAGATATGCAGAAAAAGAGGGAAAGTGAGAAATCACTCCCCAGGAGGGTGGTCATGCTGCAATCTCTTCTCCTTCATTCTCCTTTTAGGATTTTGGGCATGCATGCACATGAGCCTGGCATATTTTTCAAGTCGCTGGATCTAGGACTCAATCATGCAGCTGGCCATGTGGGATCCAGCCACCTTAACCTCCAGCCACTAGCTACCCCCCAACAGTTACATTTTAACTATCCAGTCAGAGGCAGTAAATCTTTAATCTAAAAAAAGTATCTAAAAATAATTTCAGGATGGGGGTGCTGACAGGTGGTATAGTAGTTGAGGGCACCAGACTCCCACATGGCTGACTGCAGTTTGAGTCCTGGACCTGGTGGCTTGCTTTCTTACTTTCCCTCTCTCTCACTCTGTCTTCCTCTGGTCAAATTAAAATTAATTAATTTTAAAAAATAATTCTTTAAAAAATAATAATTTCAGGAACAGTTTCTTAAATAGATCTTTCTGGGCTGGGAGATATGCTCATCGCCCTTTAAATCATGCCTAGCAAGGCCCTTTCTACATATTCTGCCTGTATTTTAAACTGATTTGGTCCAGGGTGGGTTCTGCAAAAATTAAAATAATAAAATAATCAATTTCCTCTGCATTCTCTTAAGACAGGGAGGATTTTATTAAAAATAAGAGAGCAATTAAAGGTCAAGTATCTAAAATACTTTATTACTTTCTGTTGAAGGGAACTCACTTTATTTCATTATCTTAACACCAGCAAGTCTAGAAATAATTTAAAACAAGTGTAAAACCTTTAATCTAAAAAATACTACTCAATCAAGGCCTCAAAAATTTCCAATTGCAAAATGTACTGGTACACAAGTGCAGATGCTATGCAATGAGAAGTGCTTTAAAAAAAAAAAACAAAAAAAGTATTACCAGAGGGTGCATAATATACTTGCCAGGGAGAGAAGGTAACTGAGAGAAAGCACCCCTAACAGGGAGTGGTCATGTCACAATCCTTTTTCCTCCATTTGTCCTTTCTGTCAGGATTTTGGGGCATGTATGTACACTTATTGCCCGGCATGTATGTTAAGGTGCCAGGGCTGGGATCTGAACCATAGTCAGCAATGTGAAATACAACTGCCTTAACCACTGCACTAGGATGTCAGTCCTGCAATGAGGAGCTTGACTCAGTAAGTGTAAAATTATAATAGAAGCTAAAAAGAACATTTTATAATCATATTTATAAAATAACCACAGGGTATCAAGTAACTGTCTCTTACTTATTTATAAATTCATTGAAAAAAAGCTGGGACCTTAACAGAATGAATAACTGTCAACTGTAAAATAGCTCTGGATCCTTCAATTTAGAATTGTTTTTCAATCCCATTAATTTGCTGATATGGCGGAATGGAGAACGCATCCTTAAATTTTAACATCCCATTACGTGCATTCCTAAGCTACTTTAATTTCAAAGAGAATAAGCCCAATAAATGAAGCAAAGCCAGAAAAATGTAGTTTCAAATACTGAACACTACCTTTATCAGCACCAAAATCTTAATGACCAAAAACCTGGGGTGGCAAATTTATGCTATGAGTGAGTAAAAATTCACTGGGAGAGACTTCATCAAACCACATCATAATTTCTTCTTCCTTTTTTTTTTGGAGAGGTTTTTCGCTATAGGGCGTGTGTGTTTGCCAGACAGAGACGTAGAGACAGAAAGCTAGAAATCACCCCCCAGAGAGGATGGCGATGCCGCAATCCCTTCTCCTCCGTTCTCCTCTCAGAATCTTGGGTACGCATGCACACGCACCTGGCGTGAGTTTTAAGCCACCGGGTCCGGGATGCGAACCGCGGTCGACTACGTGGGAGTCCAGCGACATAGCCATTACACTAACTGCTGGTTCCCAAACCACATCATTTCTTTATGCACCAGTGTGTCTCAGTACTAAGATCCTAGTATGGCCTGTAAGACCTACTTGGCACTCTTTCATCAGCCCACAATTTTTGGAGCAGTTAGTCAATTTCCTACCTCAAAAAATTCATTTTCGTATTATAATAATTTCTTTCATTTATTTCCAATATAGTAGTCCTCCCATTCCACGACCCTCGCCAGGGGCTGCCTGAACCTTCGGGTGGCAGTGGAGCCTATGTACTGTTTGGTTCTAAACATACATACCCATGATAAAATGTGATTTATAAACTAGGCACAGTAAGAGACTAACAACAGTAACTACTAACAAAAATATAAGGACTATAATGTGCTATAATAAAAGTTAAGTAAATATGGTCTCTCTCAAAATATGTTAATGTACTATAGCACATATAACTGAACTTGGGAAACGTGAAATCACAGAAGGGGAGACTGCTGCACATTCTCTTGAAAAACACTCTCCCTTCCCAACCCTTTCCTCAGACAACTTTACCTATGTTAAAGTTATTACAAGTCCTGTACTCCCTTACTAGGAGCTCAGCAATTTAGTTTTCAGATGTTTCTTGACAAGTGCGCATCCCTATTTGCTTGTAAGAAGATTTATTTCTAATCTAATCTCATGACACTTCTAGTCTTAAACTGTTAAACAGACCAATTTATTGTTTTACATCAGTAGAGAGATTGTAAACAGATAAATATAGACCAATGTATTAGACTACATAGTTAAAAGAACAACACATGCCCTCCCCCATATGACTCCAATACTGTAATTCTAGACTTGAATAAGAATTGCGAGTTTACTCTAGAGCACTTACCCGGCAGGCTAACTCAAATAGCTGCATTTTCCTAGTAAGACTATTGGTTAGCTCTCTTTTCTTTTAAACTTATGTATTCTTGTCCAGCCCATGACTTAGGTGCTAAGTATTAGAGAAAAGGCCACTTGAAAGAGAAAAAACAATTAAGGGTCATGAAAACAAACTGAGAGGCCAAGTAGTATATATAATTAGGCACTGATTATATTAACTCTTTGATCATCGTTGTCTAGCTTTTCAGCACAATGAATATTTCAAAGAATCGGGGGCCAAGCCCTGGTCTGGTGGTTAAGGCAGATGGATCTCACAGGGCCAACTTTATGGTTTGAGTCCTGGACTTGGTGGCCCTGAAAGGCACATCGGGTGAAAGTGTGTACATGCCCCAAATCCTGAAAGGACAGAGAAATGAAGGAGGAGGGACTGCAGCATGACCATTCACCATGTGGGTGCTTTCTCTCCTTCTCACTCTCTTTCTGGTGAGTACATGCACCCTCTGGCAAATTTTTTAAAAAAGGTAATTATTTCAAAGAATCATGGTCTATCTGAGCTTACCCCTTCATTTTATACAGAAGAAAACTGATGTCAAGAAAAATGAAGTTATTTGAACATGAACATGAAGGTGCACTCTTTCATCAGCCCACAATTTTTGGAGCAGTTAGTCAATTTCCTACCTCAAAAAATTCATTTTCGTATTATAATAATTTCTTTCATTTATTTCCAATATAGTAGTCCTCCCATTCCACGACCCTCGCCAGGGGCTGCCTGAAACCTCGGGTAGCAGTGGAGCCTATGTACTGTTTGGTTCTAAACATACATACCCATGATAAAATGTGATTTATAAACTAGGCACAGTAAGAGACTAACAACAGTAACTACTAACAAAAATATAAGGACTATAATGTGCTATAATAAAAGTTAAGTAAATATGGTCTCTCTCAAAATATGTTAATGTACTATAGCACATATAACTGAACTTGGGAAACGTGAAATCACAGAAGGGGAGACTGCTGCACATTCTCTTGAAAAACACTCTCCCTTCCCAACCCTTTCCTCAGACAACTTTACCTATGTTAAAGTTATTACAAGTCCTGTACTCCCTTACTAGGAGCTCAGCAATTTAGTTTTCAGATGTTTCTTGACAAGTGCGCATCCCTATTTGCTTGTAAGAAGATTTATTTCTAATCTAATCTCATGACACTTCTAGTCTTAAACTGTTAAACAGACCAATTTATTGTTTTACATCAGTAGAGAGATTGTAAACAGATAAATATAGACCAATGTATTAGACTACATAGTTAAAAGAACAACACATGCCCTCCCCCATATGACTCCAATACTGTAATTCTAGACTTGAATAAGAATTGCGAGTTTACTCTAGAGCACTTACCCGGCAGGCTAACTCAAATAGCTGCATTTTCCTAGTAAGACTATTGGTTAGCTCTCTTTTCTTTTAAACTTATGTATTCTTGTCCAGCCCATGACTTAGGTGCTAAGTATTAGAGAAAAGGCCACTTGAAAGAGAAAAAACAATTAAGGGTCATGAAAACAAACTGAGAGGCCAAGTAGTATATATAATTAGGCACTGATTATATTAACTCTTTGATCATCGTTGTCTAGCTTTTCAGCACAATGAATATTTCAAAGAATCGGGGGCCAAGCCCTGGTCTGGTGGTTAAGGCAGATGGATCTCACAGGGCCAACTTTATGGTTTGAGTCCTGGACTTGGTGGCCCTGAAAGGCACATCGGGTGAAAGTGTGTACATGCCCCAAATCCTGAAAGGACAGAGAAATGAAGGAGGAGGGACTGCAGCATGACCATTCACCATGTGGGTGCTTTCTCTCCTTCTCACTCTCTTTCTGGTGAGTACATGCACCCTCTGGCAAATTTTTTAAAAAAGGTAATTATTTCAAAGAATCATGGTCTATCTGAGCTTACCCCTTCATTTTATACAGAAGAAAACTGATGTCAAGAAAAATGAAGTTATTTGAACATGAACATGAAGGTGATTAATACCATAATTGGAACCAGAATCCAAGACTCTTAATTTCAATTTTACACTTTCCACACTGCTACTAATTTAAAAAGCAAATAGATATTCAAGGACTATGCTTGATAATGGCCTAACATTTTCTGATTTTAGATTTCAACAAGTTAATAATTAAGATGCCACTATCTTATTACAAAATAATAATAAAAAATAATAAGACAGTCTAATTGTGGATAGTGCCCTCTACTATGTATTTCCTTTCTGAAAAATACAGCAACGACATTTGGAATCTGCCATCTGTACTTTTAATCTACCCAAAACAAAGCCTAACATATACTATAACATGGTGGCTTTGTTATGTTCTAGTTATATTGCCCAGCCTACCCTGTTTAAAGTGCACGCACGTGTGTACGTGCACACACACATACACACAAGAATCTCTATGAAGTTTAAGAACTTATAGTGCTAAACACCAAGCACTCCTGTCTGGTTGTCAATACTGGAAAATTCAAACCTCTTGATACTGCAAATTAGCAATATACCTTGGGAAATCTAGTCTTGAATGGTACCAGACCAAAAGACAGAGAGCCGGTAAGCATTTCATTACACTATAAAACCTTTACATCAATCAAATAGTATCTAGAAACAAGTTATAGCCCTTAGCTTACCTGGACAACAGGATATTGATAATCCATACAATATACACCATACATAGCAAAGGGGAAAAGAAGTCTTCGGATAAAGACAGAAAAAAGAAAAAAGTGTCTAAGGTTTTTTGCCTCGTTTGATCTGGCTGTCCTGTACAAAAGATCTAGGTAGCACCAAAAAAAAAAAAAAAAAAAAAAAAAATTCCTTGGCTGAGTTCCAGGCTATGCAGGAGGTATGCTGGCTTCAGCTGATGAAGTTGGAGTCTGGTTCAGACCAGGCCTCCACCCCAATAGGAATGAACAACACACAGAAGAGATGTTCAAGGAAAAGCAAAAAGCTCCAACCGAGATACTAGTCACAGACTGAAAACTGCACTAGAGATCTGCTGTTACTGTTGGTTTTTAAACTGACAACTCCACCAGAAACTCAAGAGGCAGAGAACGACAGCCAGGGAAGGGAACACAGGCTCCTTAAACTGGCACACAAAAACAGGAGAAAGCACAAGGCCTCCAGAAGCCAAAATAATATATATGTTCCAGGCTTTCAGTGCGTCAGAGGGAACACTCCCAATCCAGGACATGGAAAGGCAGATGGGACTGGTATTTCTCTATTCGTTCTTGGGCGGGAGCACGCACGCGCAGATACAGGCACGCGCAGACACACATGCGCACATGCGCACGCGCACACATACACTCTCTTCTGACTCCAGCAGAGACAGGTGTTAGGATTAACAGTATAAAACCCTTCTGCCAAGGAAAGGAATGGGAGAGAAAAGTTACACTGATACATGCAGTAAAGGGATCTCTTTCATGACACTGTATGTTTTTGTATCATTTAACACCTCCCTCCCTGTGTGTTAAGAGAGGCTAGGACAGCTGGCAGGATCAGCACTAGAAAAGTGGAAGGTGGCCTCAACTCTGAGGCAACATGAGTCCACTGGAGCCTTCAGATATGCAGGGTACACTCTCTCAGCTGTTCCAGTCAAACTTGGAAGGATTAACTCTGGCTGCCTGCAAAAAGGTGGGGGTGGAAAGGTCTTTTCAGAAAAGCCAGTTGCTTTCCCCTTTTAGGAAGCTGCTATAACCATCCTACTGCAATATACAAACACACACATGCATGTGTATTTCTCTAGCAGATATTAAAAGCAGTAACAAACTTAGACAGGTGTTGGTTTAGTCTGACAAAGCACAGCAGGTTAGAGTTGGCTTCCAGAACCTAAATGGCCTGTCTAAAATCAGATAACCGCTAAGTAATTGTTAGAAAATAGGACATAGAGTGAGAAGAAAGTAAAAATAAGTGGCTACTAAGGGCACACTAGTTATAACTTGCTCATAGGAAATCCTTTATTTGGGACAAGAATTCAAAAGTTCAAAATAATAACTTTAAATTAGTTTCAGGAGCAATGACCTTCCTAATCTTGGAGAGTCAGCAATAGTATAACATGCTTTCATAAGACTAAACCAGGAGGATTAAACACAACTGTGAGGGTATCTCTGAGTATTACCCATGCCCACCCCCCGCCCCGACCCACACCAGTGCGATTTGTCTCCTTTTATGGTCATTGCAATTTATTTTAGGACTGTTCAAAATAAAAATGTTTTTAAAAGTCAAATGGCCTTAGTACATCTAAACATTTGCCTTCATTAGTTCTAGCAGATTAGGAGGACCACTACCTTACACTAGATTATCTCTCTTGCTGATATTGAGTCTATGTGTATTACACATGAGCAACAAAAATTAATCAATTCAAGGGACCAGCAGTTGGCATGGTGGCTATGTCGCTGGACTCCCATGTAGTCGACGTGGTTCGAGTCCCGGACCCGGTGGCTTAAACTAACGCCAGGCGCATGTGCATGCGTGCCCAAGATCCCAAGAGGAGAACGGAGAAGGGATTGCGGCATGGCCACCCCCGTCCCCCGGGGGGGTGGAGAAGGGACTGAGGCGTGGCCATCCCCTCCCACCCCCCGCCCCGGAGTGGTTTCTTGCTTGTTGTCTCTCTGTTTCTTTCTGTCTTTCTGGCGAGCGCACGTGCCCTATAGCAAAAACCTCTCCAAGAAAAAGAAAAAAAAATTAATTAATTCTGTATACTGTATAACAAGAACCACTGACTAGACATCTAGTACTTACACATAGGTACTGTGTGCGCTAAGCATGGGAGACATGAACAGACACAGTCCTCTTGTCAAGGATTTTGCACTTTAGAAATAGATAAACATACAGGTAAAACCAAAAGCCAAAGCAATGCTGCAGCATAATCATTATAAGCAAATTCTCACATGTGAAATAACATTTTTAAAAAGCTGCTCTTAATGAAAACTTATTTTATTTATTTATTTATTTTTTTTGGAGAGGTTTTTGCTGTAGGGCGTGTGCACTCTCCAGACAGAGGGAGACAGAGAGACAGAAAATGAGAAATCACCTCCCAAGGGGGATGGCCACACCGCAATCCCTTCTCCTCCATTCTCCTCTCGGGATCTTGGGCATGCACGCACACGTGCCCGGCATGAGGTTTAAGCAGCCAGGTCCGGGACGCGAACTGCAGTCGACTACATGGGAATCCAGTGACATAGCCATTATGCTAACTGCTGTTTCCTTAATGAAAACTTCTATAGTCTCACTTTCCCACTACTAAAACTATAAGACTCTACTTTGTCGATTCTTAGCAGAGATTATCAGAGCCTCATAACAATTCAGATCTGATTCACCACATCTCAGGGCCCCTCACGTACATTCTAGCTGCCCCTATATGGCTATTAAAATGATAATGAAGAAATTACAAAAAGAATGTTTCGGCAATGAAATCTTATACTCTGAGGCCAGTTTGGTGGCATAGAAACAACCTATTCTCTGTGATGCTGGGCCCACGTGAGAAGGCCCTGAATTCCTACCCCAAGGCCTCCCTACACATGCGTGCAGCATGCCCTTTATCCAGGCAGGCTGCAGCTTTGAGTGTGGCATGGCATGAAAACCCTGCTGGGGGCGGAGCGTGCCTGTCTCTCTCAAGAAATAAATGGAATAAACTAAATTTCCTCTTCTAATCAAATACTTTTCCAGTCCTTTTTCTTCCCTGTAGACTTTGCCATTTCGTCTTCATGCTACTTCATTCATATACAGCAATACTATAGTACTGGCCACATGCATACTTGTAAACTAGCATCACTATTAAATCTATGACTTCTCTAGGTATAAACACTGGAAATAACCAAATGTCTTACAAACCATAGAGGGTCATGATAATAAACTACAGCAGACAAACTTAAGCTTCTTGTTAACCCAGTTCAGTGTCTCACGAATTAATTACAGATGATGAAATTCCCAAGTGGTACTGTATTTAAAATTATAGACTGTAATTCAAATCCTAAAACAACTGACAACTGATTGAAAAGTGGTCCCCAGCTATGTAATTGAGGGCCTAGTCACCTTCTGAAGACTTATACAAGGTGAGAAGATACCAGTGATAAATTACTGAGTAAAAAAATTATATTGTTGAATATTGTGGACAGCATCATTCCACAGTCGTAAATAAAATTATATGAGGGTATACATGTATGTATCTATATGTATGCAGTCAATTATGTAATTAGTGGGCTTTATAAGTCACATAAATTATACATGTATCTACACATACACATATATAACTTATTGGTTGACAGTCACTAATATACATATATGGCATAAGACAAAAACTATCTCTAGAGGGTGGGGATATGATTAGTTTTCACTTATTACTTTGGAGATAAATTTCTAAGTTGTTCAACTACATTTAAATTAGCATTTTACTGGGCCTAGCTCCACGGTACAGTGGTAATGCGCTGCTCACAGAGAAGCCAGATCCCACACAGCAATCATGGTTTAAATCTCCAGCCTAGCTGGTCTGAAACATGCCAGGCATACATGAGTGCCCAAGATCTGACAGACTGGAGTTCTGAAGGAAGGGGATCACTGTGTGATCAGACCCTGCAGCAGACGCTCACCTCTCTCTTTCTCTCCTTTCTCTCCTCTCTCTCTCCTGCATGCACATCCACTATCATGAATAAAGGGGGGGAAATGGCATTCAATGCTCCTATAATTTTAACTTTTTTAAGTCTAAGGGAACCAGCGCTGGCCTCACAGTACAGCAATTTAGTATGACCGAAGAAACAGCAGATGGCATAGCAGTTATATGGCTGGACTTCTACATGGTCAACAGCAGTTCAAGTCCTGAACCCAGAGGCTTGAAACTCATACCAGATATGTGCACATGTGTGCCCAAAATCTCAAGGAAACAATGAAGGAGAAGGGACTGCAGCATGGTCATCCCCTCTGTGGGGTGATTTCTCACTTTCTGTCTTTCCAGTGAGTGTACACACCTTATGCCAAAAATCTCTCTTTAAAAAGCAGCAGCAGCAGCAGCAGCAGCAGCAGCAGCTGTATCCCTCATGGCTGACCAGGGTTTGAGTCCTAGACTCAGCAGCTTACATGTTGGTGCCCTTGCATATGCCCATGATCCTGGCAGGATAAAGAATTAGGGAAAAATGGATTGTGAGATGACCAGGTCACACTGTGGCATGTGCACATGCTCTCTCTCAAATGCATGTATGTGCCCACGTGATCTCTGGCCTTAAAAAAATAAGTTTAAGAGACTCCGAAATAAATTTTACTTTGCCTAACATGATGGCATAACTATAAACTCTCATTTAAGACTAGAAGATGTAAACAATAAACCATCTTAATCATATGCATACCTAAGTTTTCCCTAACCATATTTAGGTCTAGCTTAAATAGTCAGCCTTTCAGAAAAACGGTGAAATAATTCAGTATTTGAATTATAACTCCCTGTACTTCATCCTGCCTTCTTACTCACCTGTCTTTTGCAAAAAAATCTTCAATCGTAATTTAAACACCATAATTTAATTAAACCAAACTTCTAAACATACTTACAGAAAAAAGGTAGGTCCTTCCCCTGTAAGACAAGAAACACTGCGAAAACTCTGTCTATAAATGTTAGGGTGGAAGGTCTGCTCTCTGTTTCTGATGCAGTCTTTCTGCAGAAGAGTAATACAGTCTTTCTCAATTGCTAACAGGAAGAAAAGACATGCCTGGATCAGAAGCTCAACATCATTTTGCTGTCTTCCCCACTACCAAAGTGATTCCAAAAGCAAAAATGTTTCAACTAAGAAATTACTATTAATACTGATTCCTTCACCCAGAACAGACTGTGTATTTTCTTTAAAGTTTAAATACTATCATATCCACTCAAAAATTTCAGAAATAAAGAAGACTTATTTTTCACAATAAGCTTAAGAGTTAATAATATTTGCTAATGATGTCAACTGAAAAAGTATATACTCTATACTATTAGGAATCCTTTTATAGTATTAAACATTCTTGTGTACTTAGAAATCAGGAACACGAATACAGAAAATGGCCTTTTGTGTATATATTTCTATACACCTTATTAGCAGAAACATGCATACCAATTTTTTTTGTTTTTCCTCAATACTGCCAGAAGGCACATGCGCTCACAGAGGTAGAGGGGGAGGAGAAAGCACTCCGCAATGGGGCACGGTCACGTCATAATCTCTTCTTCGCCATTTCCCCATCCTGTCAGGATTTTGGATATGCATACACATGTGGCAGGTGTGTTTTTCAAGTCTCTGGGACTGGGACTAGAGCGATGAATTCAGCCTTGTGAGATCCTACTTCCTTTTACACTAGGATACAGGGCCAGCCCACCAATTCACTTTTCAATCTAAGTTTCAACAGTTGGCACATCTAGAACATAGAATATAATGTTATCAGAAAGACACAGACCTAGACCTAGAAATAGACCTGATACTCATTATCTAGATCTAAAAATAGATTTGATGTTTAAGAGTGGGATATCTAGGGATCAGCAGTTGGTGTAATGGCTATGTCGCTGGACTCCCACGTAGTCGACAGCAGTTCAAATCCGGGACCCGGCGGCTTAAACCCAGGCCGGGCGTGTGTGTGTGCGTGCCCAAGATCCCGAGAGGAGCATGAAGGAGAAGGGATTGTGGCATAGCCATCCCCCCTGGGAGGTGATTTCTTGTTTTCTGTCTCTCTGTCTGTCTCTGTCTTTCTGGCTAGCACATGCGCCTTATAGCAAAAGCCTCTCAGAAAAAGAAAGAGCGGGATATCTAGAAATAATTGTGAGAGACCAGAAATTTAAGTTCTGCAAAGGATAAAACAGATAACCTACCATCTCTCCCATGCCAGAGGACCTGGCTAGTGGTACTACACAGTTATCTGTACATCCACAACTCTTTGAATTTCAGGCCTTATAAAGCACTGGGTAAGTTCAGTCAATCAAATGAACCAGAAAATACTGAGATTCTTCTCTTTCTCTTCTACTCTCTCATTCCTGATCTCTTCTCTCCCATTCCTTCCCTTCTGCCTACACCTAAATCTTGCAAGGTGTTCAAAGATACTACAATAGTTAGGCCTCAGGGTAGACTCTGCTAACAAAGACTGCAGAGATTTCAGCTCTGAGGTATAAATTTGGTTTTAGTATAAGTATTTAATATGGTTGCAAATACTGCTATGCACGATGGTGGTAACAAATTTCAAAAAGCAATAGGGCTTGAACTATATAGATGAAATTGGGAGGGGAAGATACACACACACACACACACATACACACACACACACACACAAAACATGTCATTAGATATATGAAGACTGACTTGCTTAGGATCAGTGGGATCAGCTACATTCAATCCTGGGCAAGTAGTGGCAAATGACAAGGAAAGTAGGTTGCAAACATTGGGGAGGGCCTAGGACATTGAGCTATATGTATATTTCAGACCTTATCTTTAAAGATTGTTCAAGAGGGAAAAAAGCGCTACAAAAATGTTTTGTAAAAATGACTCTAGTGACTACAGGTAGGAAGGGAACAAATTAAAGGTGGGGAGACCAATTAGATGCTACAGACTATTAATGCAAAAAACACACATAAGCGGTAGGAATAAAAACAGTACAAAGATGTCTAAAGCCTGACAAAGACAGCATCTGCAGTACCGGGAGACTTTCCACAGCAGGGTGATTACATATAATGCCAGGGGTTCCAAGTCTAGCTTGACTGGCCAAATAAGACCACTAAAATAGGGAAATTAAGACCTGATTTCAGTTGTTGGTAGGACAATTGACAGAGAATGTCTAGCAGGCGCAAAAGCTGTAGATAGCAGCCCCAGAGAAGAAGTCAGCATTAGAGGAATCCAGGAGAAAAACAAAGGCCACAATGGAACTGAAGTTTCTACCTCACACTGATTTAGTTTACAACATTCACGGAGCGTCAACCATGTACTCCAAAAAAAGAAAAGATAAATAGGAGAAAAAAGATAGAGTGAAATGGGGGAAGAGATAAAGATAGATAGATGGCAAACGGCTGAAAATAGAGCCTTAAGGAATGCTCACTTCTAGACGGCAGAGATAGCAACAGAGGGTAAAAAGATTAAGCAGGATCGTGTCCTAGTCACAAAGCCAAGACAGAGACGTTTGCTACTTTCCTTCGATCCAGCATCCCTTACACTAAGGAAGTTTCTGTAAATTGATATCAGAGATGAAGATATTATTAGAATGTCAAGAAATATAGAAAGGTAAAAGAGAATAATAGTTCAGCAAAAATGACTCAAATTACCAAATAGGAAATCAAGTCTTGAGAGCCATCTCAGTAGTATAAGAATGGTAGAAAAACTTGGGGCCAGCCAATGGCGCAGTGGTTAAGGATGCTGGACTCCCACATGACTGACTACGGTTTGAGTCCCAGACCTGGCAGCTTGCTTTCCTTCACGGTGGCCTTTAACCTCTTGGCCCCAATAAAATAATTCTTTAAAAAAAAAAAAAAAGGCAAACTCAGAAGTCAGAATGACAAAATCAGCATAATGCTTACCTATCGATTTTAATGAAACTATCTTTGCTTTCCAAGTGGCATTAAAGTAGTAGAACTCCCACATGGCTGACAGTGATTTGAGTCCCAGACCTGGCAGCTTGCTTTCTTTCTTTCTTTTCTTCTCTCTCTCTCTCTCTCTCTCTCTGGTCAACTTAAAAAAAAAAAAAAAAAAAAAAGACAATGAATAAAATTAAATAATTATTTTTTTAAGTATAAAAATAGTAGCTAATACTCAACCAGCTGCTGCTGCTTCTATCCAGGTGAATTTGTATTTTGCCTGTGTGACTTTGATCTTACTGCTTTCTTTTTCTTTCTTTCTTTCTTTCTTTTTTTTTTTGAGAGGTTTCGCTATAGGGTGCGTGCACTCGCCAGAAAGACAGAGACAGAAAGAGAGACAGAGAGCGAGAAATCACCCCCCTGGGGGGTGGGGGATGGCTGTGCCGCAATCCCTTCTCCTCCATTCTCCTCTTGGGATCTTGGGTACACACACGCACATGCCCAGTGTGAGTTTAAACCACTGGGTCCGGGACTTGAATCGCAGTTGACTACATAGGAGTCTAGTGACGTAGCCATTAAGACAACTGCTGGTCCCAATCATATTGTTTTCTTACACATTTCACAATGTGCAAATCTTAAAATGAGGCCCTTCAAGGCCTACTTTAAATGCCATTTGCACCATGAAGTTCTTCCTGATTATTTCCACTAGAAGTAATCTCTCTTTCGAAATTCTAGAGGTATATGGCACCTTCTATCTGCTTTTAGGCATACTTGTTTCATCTCTTAGGTGATATCTTTAAGCTATCTGTTTTTCTTTATAGTTCTCTCAACGAATTAAGCTAATATCTTTTATACAAAATATGCCCATTGGTGTATGAAAAGGGAGGGGTTGCAATAATTTAAAACCATAAATGCAAAGTATCTGAATTAACCGCCATGTGCATACCATTCCTAATTTGTTCACTCAGCTGACATCCATCCATCCACTCAAATATCCTCGACATTGTGTGAAATCCTTGGGATAAAAATATTTCCTAAAGAGCTGAAAAGTCTATTAAAAAGATATACCTGTAAGAGTTCTACTTACTCTAAGTTCCTATGACAATTGTTGCATTTTCTGCAACAATGGGAATGTGTTACATTATACTTACCAGAAAACAGCAAATGGAAGGTAAGCACAGGAACACTCTTTTGCATGCCACATGGAATTACACAAAAGAAAGCACAGGTATAACATGGGACGGCTGAAATGCATTATTCTGTTTTGGAGTGAGATATGGCATGCAATCTGTGAGGCAAGCAATTAGCATTTTTATTAGAAGTGTCTTTCAACATTCTTTCCTCCTAAATCAATACTATTAAGAAGTAAAATATATCCATAAATGATAGGACAATAGTAATTCACTTTAACTCCAGAACAATAAGTAATGTATAAATAGTAAGGGAAAAGGTATAACTTTAGAAAAATAATTCTAAATATTCTACTAGTCGGGGAAATATGCCCACAAATAATTTCATATACATTATCTTATATAATAGAGCCTTTTCCCTCCACAAAAACTTTTACTTCAACCAACTCATAATATCTCTGTGGTAAACTGTAAAAAAGGGTGACAATATTTCACAGTTCTGACAAGAAGTAGAATTTTTTCCTCCACTCCTTGAATTTGGTCTTAGCCTTGTGACTCACATTGGCTAAGGGGACATTAGCAAATGTGATACAAATCGAAGCTTGACAGGTGCCTGTT
>NW_006208084.1:415406-422768 GCF_000334495.1 Tupaia belangeri chinensis | reverse complement strand
GCTCCTACACATAACCGGGAAGAAGTGTAAAAGGAAGAGAGAACAAGTGGGCTCCAGATAAGCTGTTCTAGCTGAGCCACTCCAGACCAAACAACCTGCCAACTGTCGGACATAAAAGCGAGGTAATCCAGGCCCAGAAAACCTGGTCCAATCTAGAAAAACCACTCAAATTCCTGACCTCAAATAGTAAGCAAATAAGTGACTAACACTGTCTTAAACCACTAAGTCCTGGGAAAGCTCGTTAGGCAGCAAAACCTAACTGACACAATCTCACTGTATAACATTAAGATGTGAAACCTCAGGGGCTGCATGGTGGCACATGCTCTGTAAAACTGGCTCACATGAGAAAGTTCCAGGTTTGTTTCCATAGACCTCCCTATGTGCACTGGGCTCAAGCGTGCCCTTAACCTGGGCTAACTGAAGCTAGGGGAGGATCATGGCATCAAGACCCTGACAGGGGTTCTATCTCATCTCATCTCATCCCTCTCCCTCTCTCCCTCTCTCTCCTACAAAGAAATAGGTACGTAAACTTAAAAAAAAAAATCCAAGTCTCAATACCAGTATCAGTATCAAAACTGCACTGTCTTATTTACTGTAGCTTGGCTGTGTCAGCCCTCCAATTTTTTTTTTCTTCTTTAAAATTGCTTTGGTTTTCTAAGTTCCTTGGCATTTCCATATGAAATTTAGAATCAGTTTGTAAATGTCTGCAAAAACACTGGCTAAAACTCTGACTAGGATCTATAGATCAGTTTGTGGAGAATCAACATCCAAGACAATTGAGTCTTCTAGACAATGAACATAGTATACCACTGCACTTCATCTCATACTCAAATATAGTTTTCCAAAGATATGATTATGTCTGAAACCATATGATACACTTGAGGTTTGTAATACTTATCACAATACATTAGATTCCATAAAACCCAGATACCCACAGACTGTGTGTTACTGGTGTCAAGAGAAGAAAACAGATCAATGAAACTGAAAGAAAGTCTAGAAACAGATCTACAGGTGCAAAGGCAATTTGGTGGAGAAAGAATAGGCTTTTCAGCAAATGGTGCAGAACAACCAAATATCCACAAACAATAACGATGAACCTAGAGAACTAGCCTGTGGTGCGGTGGTTGAGGAGGCTGGATTTCTATGTGGCCAACTGTGCAAATGAAGTCCCAGATCTGGAAGCTTGAGAAATATGCTGGGCATGTGTGTATGTGTGTACAAAATATGAAAAGAGGGAGGGATGAAGGAGAAGAGACTGCAATCTGACCATTCCCCCATGGGGGTGCTTTCTTACTTTCTCTCTCCCTCTCTCTCTCTCTAGCAAGCATAAGCATTCTCTGGTAAAAACATTTTATTTTTACTGACCTTACATCCATCTGTCATACCATATACAAATGTATAAAATTTAACTCAAAATGGATGGTTGACCTAAAAATGTAAAATAATGAAACTTCTAAGAAAAAACTTTTGTGATCTTGAATTAGGCAAAGATTCCTAAAATGCCAACACTAAAACAACCTATAAAAGAACAAATTAAAGAACTAGACTTTAATTAAGGGAAACAAAACAAAACAAAACAAAAACAAACCTTGCTCATCAAAAGACACCCAAAAGAGAATAAAGACAAGCCACTCAGAGAGAAAATATTTTGCAAAGAATATATCTGATAAAGGACTTGTACAGAGACCAGGCGCATGTGCATGTGTGCCCAAGATCCTGAGAGGAGAATGGAAGAGAAGGGATTGCAGCATGCCCCACCCCGGGGGGTGATTTCCCGTTTTCTGTCTTTCTGGCGAGCGCACGCACCCTATAGCAAAAACTTCTTGAAAAAAAAAAAAGAGAGAGAGAGCGTATATAAGAACTCGCCAAGCTCAACCATTAGAAAACAATCCAATTTTTAAACAGTGGAAGATGTGCTGGACGCACCAGTTGGCGTAATGGCTATGTCACTGGAATCCCATGTCGTCGACCATGGTTCAAGTCCCGGACCCGGTGGCTTAAACTCAAACCAGGTGCATGTGTGTGCATGCCCAAGATCCTGAGAAGAGAAGAGATTGCGGCGTGGCCATCCCCCCTGGGGGGTGATTTCTCGCTTTCTGTCTCTCTGTCTCTCTCTGTCTTTCTGGTGAGCACATGCATGCTATAGCAAAAACCTCTCCAAAAAAATTAATTAAAAATAAATCCAATTTTTAAAAAGTGGAAGATGTCTTGGGACCAGCAGTTGGCATAATGGCTATGTCACTAGACTCCCATGTAGTCAACCATGCATGGTTTGAGTCCCAGAACAGGTGGCTTAAACTCATGCCAGGCATGTGTGCGTTCATGCCTAAGATCTCGAGAGGATAATGGAGGAGAAGGGATTGTGGTGTGTGTGTGGGGGTGATTTCTCACTTTCTGTCTTCCTGTGTCTCTCTGTCTTTCTGGTGAGCACACGCGCCCTATAGCAAAACCTCTCAAAAAAAAAAAAAAAAGTAGAAGATGTGAACATGTGACTAAAGAACATGGAAAATTAAAGATGACAATTAAGTATATGAAAAGATGCTCATTATCATTATTTCATTATTTACTAGGAAACTAAAACCACAACAATACCACTACATACATATTGGAATGAATAACACTAAAAAAGACTAAATACCAACAAGCACTGGCAAGATTATGGTGGAGTTAAAAGTCTCATATACTGCTGATGAGAATATGAAAGAATATAACGAATGAGAAAATGATTTTGCAATTTTTAAATGAATTAATTGCCAGAAGGTACATATGCTTACCAGAAACAGAGAAAAAGCACCCCCCAGTGGGGCGTGATCATGCTTCAATCCCTTCTCCTCCATTTCTCCATCCTATCAGGATACTGGGCATACACACACACATGCCCAGTGTGTTCTTCAAGCCACCAGGGCCAGGATTTGAACTGCAGTCGTCCATGTGGGATACAACTCCCTTAACATCTAAGCTTCAGGGCTGGCCCGAATTTAGCCATTTCTTAAAGTTAAACATACACCTACCATATGATCCATCCATTCTACTTCTAAGTATTTACCCCAAAGGAAATGAGAACATGTACCTACATAGATATTTGTTCATGAATTCTCATAACTTTATTTGTCATAGCCTAAAGCTGGAAACAACCCAAATATCCATCATCAACAGGCGAATGATGAACAAACTGTGTTATATCCACAACTGAATACTATTTATCAATAAAAACAAACACATCATCAGCATAAGCAATAATATAGATAAATCTCAAAATAATTATGTTGGTGAAAGAAGCCAGGCAAGGGACCAGCAGTTAGCATAATGGCCATGTTGCTGGACTCTCATATAGTTGACTGCAGTTCGAGTCCCAGACCCAGCAGCTTAAACTCACGCTGGGAGCGTGTGCGAGTGTGCGTGCCCAGGATCCCAAGAGGAGAATGGAGGAGAAGGGATTGTGGCATGGCCATCCCTCCTAGGGGGTGATTTCTCACTTTCTGTCTCTCTGTCTCTGTCTTTCTGGTGAGCGTACACGTCCTATAGCAAAAAACCTCAAAGAAAGAAAGAAGAAAGAAAAGGAAGGAAGGAAGAGGCAGGCAGGCAGGCAGGCAAAAAAGAGTTTTCACTGTATGATTCCATTTTTATAAAATACTAGAAAATGCAAACTAATCTTTAGTAATAGAAAACAGATCAGTGGTTGCTTGGAGATATGTGGGAGAGAGGTGGGGATGTTGAAAGGATTATGAAGGGGCATAAGGAAACTTTTGGAGATGGTTAATATGTTAATTACCTTAGTTGTGATGATTTCACATGTCAAAACGCAAATTATAACTTTAAATATGTATAGTTTATTGTATATCAACTATACCTCAATAGAGCTGTTAAAAAATTAAAACAGGGGTCAGATGGTGCAGCAGTTACATCGCTGAACTCCCACATAGCCAACTGTGGTTCAAGTCTCAGACCCAGTGGCTTGAAACTCACCAGGCACGTGTGCATGCATGCCTAAAATCCCAAGAGGAGAATGGCGGAGAAGGGATTGCAGAATGGCCATTCCTCCTGGGATTGATTTCTTGTCCTTTGTTTCTTTGTCTCTAAAGTGAGTGTACATGCCCTATAGCAAAAATCTCTCTTAAAAGAAAAAAAGTTAAAATAATGAATTCCTGGTCCACTTATTTCAATGAATTTTTTGGAAGGCTAAGTATTTTTTCTTTGGGTGAGAGGAGAGTAAAAGAAAATGAGAAAAAGGTACCAGTTTGCCCTAAAACACTACAGAGAATTAAGGGTGCAGGAGCAAAACAAATATGAGATTCGAGCAGAAGGAAGGAACATGGCAGGTTTTCCTGAAAATTACTTTTGACTAGTCGAGGTGAAACCCCTGCTACTTACCCCTTTCGCACTTGCATAGATCTTTTTCAATTTGTCATGCACATCATTTCTGCCTCCCACTCCAGAAGGACAGGGTCAACACCGTCTATCCTACTCTGTGGAGTATCCTGAATACCTAGCAGTACCTCTGCAACAGAGCATGTGGTGAAGGGTCCAGGGCTCTAAAACCAGACCACTGAGATGTGAATCTTAGCGTCATTGCTTTGTTGCTGTGTAATTCTAGAAAACTCTCTCCCTCAAGTTCTTCCTATGGAAAAAAAGATAATAACAGCACCTACCTCACAGGACTGCTGTGATGACTACATCGGCCTATATATGACCAGGCCTGGCATGCAGTGATTATTACACTGTAGCTGTAGTTATCGTCATCATTGCCATCATTGTCTCCAATCACTTAAGAAGAGCATTTAAAGGAGGTTGAAAATTATCTGAACTATGAAGCCAGATCTCTATCTGAGGAATAAGTGTCCTCAACAGGAGGCAGGAGCTATATAAAGAGCTACGTAATTGTGTTAGAAGGCAAGGCAGCTGGGGTGGGGGTGGGGCTAGGAACTCCTACACATACCCAGAATAAGGCAGTAAATTTCTGTTGAATGAATCAAGTGAGAAAACCATGCTTGATCAAGAAAGTAATATTAATAGAAAAAGGAATAGAGAAAATACAAGTGATTTTATGCCAAAGCGAATCTCCTCCTCAAGCACAAAGCAGGTAATACATTCTTTTATCTTATAGTAATAAAAACCAATGAGAAATCATTCCCTTGTGTTCAGAATAAAAAGCTAACCAAAAGGGTCTTGAACGTGTGACTGCCTCTCTTCTTGGATTGGTGTTCATCCCAGGGGTCCTGAACATGTAACTGCCTCTCTTCTTGACGGTGTTCATCATGTCTGTCTGTGCCTTACAGATGAACTGTCAGGCACCTAACAGCTTCTCCTGACTCTCATCCCCACTGGGGACAGGGACAGGGCTAGGCCTCTCTGATAGCAGCAATGCAGCAGTGTGGGAATCCCTAGGCTGGCACCAGCCCCTTGCTCCATTCAGACCTGTAATCTCTTTGACTTTGATTTAATGCAGCAATTACTGGTAATGTGGTTTGAAGGAGATAAATGCCCAGTGTAGCCGGCTGTCGCTTACTGTGCTCACGATGCAAGAACATTTTTAAATTAAAATTCCCTTTATGATAAAGGAGCTGCTTCACTGAATGTTTCTGTGGAGCCCTGATATGGAGCTTCCCCCAAAGCGGATTAGAAATCAAAGTCGCCCCTCCTCACTTCTGGCAAAGCATGCATATATATGATTACTCCATCACCTAAAGTCAATTCCTTAGCCCAAAACTTTCCCCATTTATATAATCAGATCTTGGTAACCTTTCTACTTCCCACAATCACAATGTCGGCATTACATGATTTTCTTTAATGAAGACTCATTTCTCCTTTTTGCAAAGAAATTCCCTTAATTTCCTTTTAAATAAATATGCAAAGTAAACATTCAGTACATGTATAAACATGCGTAAAAACATGCATTAAAAAGCCTCTTACCCATTTCATTTCAAAAAATAAATTATAGCTGAATATAAAATACTAAGAAACAAGGCCAGTTTCAATTTGTAATACAGTGGTTTGGTATATCTTTTTATAATCGTTGGCAATGAAGTAAGTAGAATAAACACAGAAGGATTAATAGAGTCTACTAGGGGTTTTCTCTCCACAACGTAAAATCATCATGTTACAGCAATTTGAGGAGCCATATCAGTCACTCCAAGTTGAAACGGGATAATAACGGCAAGCTAGTTAGAAACGGAAACCACCACCCAGAAGCTACTCTAGAGGAGGGAAAAATCACATGGAGTCTCAAGACAGAGCATTTGGTATGGGTCTACTTGAATCAATCAATACAAATTTTGATCCAATTACAAAACTTCCCACTCCTAAAAGCTGAAATAAGAAAAAAAATATATATGGTTAGCTAGGCTTATTATTAAGATTACTTGGGAGAAGATAATTATTGACAACTATCGGAAGAAAAGGAGAAGAAGGGAGAAAGGGAAAATGAGAACACTAGGTCTGAATTAGTTACATTCTGCACAGTAAAGGCAGAGGCATAACACCAGACATGTATCCTTTTCCTAATGCACACTGCACAATTCTGTGTGAAGGCCAAAGTTAAAAACTGATTTTTTTTGTTCCACTATAGGATAATGGCATCTCAATTACAATTAATTCAACTAATATTTTTTGACTAAGAGTCTTTACACTTAAATAGCATCCCACTGTCAGAAGAGTGCCATATGCCTCCTCAGGAAATCCAAGACTAAGACTAGATTTCCTCTCAGGGAGCATTGCCAAGACCTACTTTCATCGTAGGTGTAAAAATACAGAACTGATGTCATCTTTGCAATACCAATGCTCTGGAGAAGTATGCATGGCTCTGTGTGAGAAAATGTATCTTCTCCTTCAAAGACAGAAGGGCAGACAGACACAGAGAGGTATCTGCGGAAAAGCAACTATATGAATATATACAATATATGTACCCGGCCCTTGGGAAACAGCCTGGCATAATTAATAAGATTAAAGAGGGATTTAGGATAAATAAGATGAAAGTTAGTCTGATCCTTACAGGATTAAACCCCAAATCCTAGTATGAACCCAACGATTTTTAAGATCAACACCATATAACAGGATTAAACCAATAGCCGCTTTTGTTTTCATACTGGAAACAATCACAGCTGGTAAATCCAGGCCTATAGCATCACTTCATTGGTTAAACGGTGGGGAATTTCAGGCTAAAAACAGGGACTTTTACTTTGACTAGGACTGCTGATTGCCCTACCTACATAAGTATAAAATCCCTTATTTTTAATTCTGAAGAGCACAAAGCCTGGAAAACTAAATTTGTTTCTTCTCCATTGTGCCCCCTCATGTTTTCTTTTCTTTCTTTCTCTTCTTTTTCTGTTTTTTTTTTTTTTTTTTTTTTTTTGGGGGAGGGTGGTT
>NW_006208084.1:414659-415305 GCF_000334495.1 Tupaia belangeri chinensis | reverse complement strand
CCCTTTTGTTTTTTTTTCTTTCTTTCTCTTTTTTTTTTTTTTTTTTTTTTTTTTTTTTTTTTTGTGGGAGAAGGAGGATTCATTTAGTGACAAATGTGACCTAAATTGATGAGGATATAAGCCTATCCTGGTATAATTTCAGACACCACTGATTTTTCTGAAAACATTTGCAGTTAGACATTAATTTACACATAAACTTAGCTGCAAACAGATGAATGTGATTACAAGGTGTTGCTCCATACCCAAATAGGAATACCCTTAATATACAGTGCATGTATTGCATAGACTTCCTAAAATCCAAAAGTTCCAAATTATGACATATATCTGTCCTTAAGAGTTTCAAATAAAGGACCACAGAGACGTATTAACTTTACAAATGTGTCGTTCTTTAGTTTTAAAAAGGTAGCCATGAGAACCAGCAGTTAGCATAATGGCTATGTCGCTGGACTCCCACGTAGTCGACCGCGGTTCGCGTCCCAGACCTGGTGGCTTAAACCTCACGCCGGGCGCGTGTGCGTGCGTGCCCAAGATCCCGAGAGGAGAATGGAGGAGAAGGGATTGCGGCGTGACCATCCCCTCTGGGGGGTGATTTCTCGCTTTCTGTCTCTGTCTCTGTCTGTCTGGCAAGCACACACGCCCTATAGCG
>NW_006208084.1:388827-414405 GCF_000334495.1 Tupaia belangeri chinensis | reverse complement strand
GGCCCGTAAAGAAAAACCCCCCCAAAAAAAAAAAAAAAAAAAGGTAGCCATGACATGAAGAACGCCAAATCAAGGAAACAAAATTAAAAGGGCTGACATGATAAAGAGTAGCTGTATTTCCTAAATACCTTTGAAATCCTATGAGTCTTAGAATTTTAATTTTTTTTAAAAACTTTAACAAAGAAAGGCAATTTGGAGATAACACATGTACCATTCATGTCTCTTGGAACATGTATATTAACAAATTATGGCCCAGCCATGGTAGTGTGCACTGGACACTGCTACTACTGCTCTTTTCGGAAGGTTGAGGTCACACAGGGGCCTGGCCCACTAAAATGTTGGGTGCAGAAGAGCACACCTGGTGTCTCAGCCACTCGGGAAGCTAAGGCAAAAGGACTGCAACACAGCGAGATCCTGCCTAAAAAAATACACCACATGTATACACAGAAAATTAATTTTCAAACTCACATTTATTCTTATAAATTAACTTCAAATACCATTTATTTCTCCTACAACATTTATATTATAGATGAATTTATATTCACATTTCTCTTTGACCGACATACTGTTAAATTAACACAAAACAAAATGTATTTATCTAATTATGCAGTTCTGCTTCCAGGAAAATCAAGTATGTGCACTTTTCCCTAGTCCTCTCATTAAAAACAATTTAGAGCCCTAGACATTTTGTATTAAACAGACATAGACTCTTTTTTTTTTTTTTAAAGAGATTTTTGCTATAGGGCGTGTGTGCTCGCCAGACAGACAGAGAGAGACAGAGAGACGGAAAGCGAGAAATCACCCCCCAGGGGAGATGGTCACACTGCAATCCCTTCTCCTCCATTCTCCTCTCGGGATCTTGGGCACGCACGCACACGTGCCCGGTCCGGTGTGAGTTTTAAGCCACCGGGTCCAGGATGCGAACCGCAGTTGACTATGTGGGAGTCCAGCGACATAGCCATTACACTAACTGCTGGTCCCCATAATTAGACTCTTAAAGGCAGAAGGAAGAAAGCAAACTGAGTAAGGACTTCAGGACGGATTTCCTTGGGTTCTCCTTTTGCCTCTCATAGCCCAAATTTGAAGCTAAAGAACCTGAATATAGCCAACCAAAAGGCTCCCACAAAAGCCCCTTCACTACAACCAAAGGACAAGGAAAGGAGCAGCAAAGCAAGCCAGAGAATGTGTGGACTGCTCTAACGGAGCCAAACACTACCTCGCTCCCACCCACGATGGCAAAGGAAGGCCATGAGGCTGTGACAAGTCATCCCAACATCTTCCTGCTCTAAAACACCCCAGAAGGAGAAGCAGGAAGCCCATAATTCATCACCATCAAACTATGTAACCGTAAGGAAAAACAAAACAAAACAGAAAATCTTCAGAACGTTGAGGTGGGCAAGAGTTCTTAGACTTGACACCAAAACATGATCCAAAAAAGGAAAAATTAATAAATTAGACTTCCTCAAAATTTAGTTTGTCTTATTCTGAGAAAGACCCTGTTAAGAGAATAAAAAGACAAGCTACAAAATGGGAGAAAATATTTGCAAACCACATATCCGACACATATATAGAATATAAAAAGAAGTTTCAACATTCAACAGTAAAGGGCTAGCCCTACAGTCTAGTAAAGAGAACCAGGCCCCACATGACTGATTGCAGTATGTATGTATATATGTATGAATGAATGAAGTGCTAAACAAATTAATTAATTAATAAGGTAATGCTGGCAAGGATATAGACAAACTCATCCATTACTAATGAGAATAGAAAATGGTATAGCCACTCAGAAAAGTTTAGTCATTTCCTAAAAAAAGTAAACATGATTACTATAGGATCAAGAAAATGCACTCCTGAGCATTTATCCCAGAGGAAGGAAGACTTGTGATCACATAAAAGCTTATGCACAAATGTTTATAGCAGCTTCATTCATAATAGCAAAAAAAAAAAAAAAACAAAAAGAATCCAGATGTCTCTCAATATGGGAATACACACTTTAAAAATTTCTTCCACAACAGAGAAATTTCTGGGGAAGAGAGATGGGTGACCCCAGCAGGGCTTTCCCAATGGCCATGATCTATCCCCAGCCAGCCATGGCCAGCCAGGATCACAGGCAAATGCATGCCCAGTGTGTACAAGGAGACCTCATGATGCAAACTCAGGGCTTTCTCACATGGTCTCAGCGTGGGGAAGAGTTGTGTCACTGCTCTGCTATCAACATGAGAATATTGAAATAAACCATGGCACATGCACACAGTGGAATACTACTGAACAAGAAAAAGGGGTGAACAATCAATCCATGCAACAATGGATGAGACTCCACAGAGTATTTTTATTGAGTTTTAAAAATGTGATCCTAAAAGGATTCTGATGTATGTACTTCATTTACATAACACTCTTGAATTGATAAAATTACAGAAATGGAGAATAGATCAGTGGTTGCTGTGAGTAAAGGAAGGAGTGAGGGCAGGTGCAAAGTAGGTGTGACAGTATTACTGTCATATCCTGCCTGCTATGATTCTATACTATAGTTTCACAGGATGTTACCATTGAGGGATACCTGGTAAAGAAATCATGCAATCTCTTTTATTTATTAAGATGCATATGAGCCTACAATTATCTGAAAATAAAGCTTAATGAATAGGAAAGTCTATCTGTTGTAATCAGGGACAATACTAGAACAACTGGCAAATTAGAATCTGGACTACAAATTAGACTAAAGAGACTTTTATACACACACACACAATTTAAAACTGACTTTCAAATGGTTCAGAAAAAAATAAGTATAGTAAAGCAAATGTGACAAGATGATAAGGAAAAATTTTTTGAGGATACATTCATTATCTTAACTGTGTTACATGTGTCTACCTATATCAAAATATCAAATACTACACTTTAAGTATGCGCAATGAGTCTGTAATGATCTCAACACAAAAACATTAATAGTAATAAAAGAATTACTTAGCACTAAAATCGTGATTAATCTGAGCTGAGGCCAGATGGTGGCACAGTGGTAATGCCATATTCTCTGAGGCTGACCCATATGGGCAGATTCCAGGCTTGCACCCGAAAACCTACTTGAACTCACTGGGCGTGCACAAGCCCATTATCTGTGGCTTGCTGAGGCTGGGGGTGGATTGTAGCATGAGTAACCTGTTGGGAGCACATGCCTGACCTTTCTTTCCCTCTTTCTCTCATAGAAGAAAGACACTTTAAAAAATAATCTGAAAATGTCCGCTCGCATATTTTGATGTCACCTAGAAGGCTATAAAATTATTAGGCTTAATATTTATAATTACTACATCATGTGCTTATTCTTAAGGAATTGCCAAAGTATTTCAGGGACTTTACTATGTGTTCTGCATGTTCACTAGACACAGTGGACCACATCATATGGTAAAATCACACCAGACACCTCTTGCTAATATTTATTGCTCATATTTCTTAAATATATTAACTAAATGTTGTTACTTTGGTAAGACCTATTAGAACTTAAGAGATGTGTTCCCAGGACAGCAGGTAGCACAGTGATTAAGGAGCGAGACACGCCCACATAGCAGACCATGGTTTGAGTCCCGGACATGGTAGCTTGCTTTCTCACTTTCCTTCCCTGTGTGTCTGTCTTTTTCTGGTCAAATTAAAAATAAATGAGTGATTAAATAAATAATCCTTTTAAAAAGAGAGAGAGAAGTGTGTTCCCTCTTATGTTTGATTAGCTTTTTTAAAAATTACCATTCTTGGAAAATTATTTTATGAAGAAAAGATTCAGGACTCACAAGGACTCACATCCTTCATTTGGCCATCCGAGTTCCAGAATTTTGTTCTTCTTTATTACCTCCACAGCAAGTTTCCTTAAATCATCTTAGCCAAAGTAAAAATACGAATATCAAACAAAAGATACAAATACTTTCAGACATGATTATTTTACCAAGTATATAGTATCATATAATAACATAGTACACATATCACTGTTTATAAATTACCTTTTAGATGAGCTACATGAACTATTATCAACTTGAAAAAGAAAAGAAAAAAAAAATTAAGACAAAAGTTCTGGTTCAGAGACCAGGAGGTGGTGTGGTGGTTAAGGCACTGGATCCCACATGGCCAACTCTGTGGGTGAGAGCCTCAGGTGGCTTGAAAAACACGCCAGACATGTGTGCGTACATACCCAAATCCCAAGAGGAGAATGCAGGAGAAGGGACAGAGTAGAATGGAAAAGAAGGGACAGCAGCATGGCTGACCCCACCTAGAGGGTAATTTTTCACTTTCCCCTTCTGGTGAGTGCATGCACCTGTACCAAAACCCTTAAAAAAAAAAAGAAACATACACAGGATTACTAAGAAAGTGATCATCAAAGTCATGTTTCACATGAAGCTGCATAAAAGTATGTATTATTCACTATCTAAGAAAAGAGAATTTGGAAAAGTCACTCCCTAAGTTCTACATTATTTATGAAGACAGAAAAGAATAACAGTTTTATTTGCCACGAACAATTTCCTTGTTCTCGCTTTCCTTTCATTCCCACCAAGCTGTCTTATAGTCTCTGCCAAGTTCCCGGCTAATGAATTTAGGGATTCGTTCCTACCTTCAACAGGAAAATATAAAAGTGGTTGTGCAATGAGACAATGGATGAACTCAGCATCCGACCAAACCTGCTTCATATGCCCAGTTTTTACAACAGCGCTTGGCCCACAGTAGGCTTGTACAGTATGCTTTCCAAATTAAAAAAATAAATGTGGGACCATAAGGTGGCATAGTGATTAAGGTGTTGGACTCCCACACGGGTAACCACGGTTTAGTCTTGGACCCAGCAGCGTGATACTCACGCCCAGCATATGTGCATGCCCAAAATCCCAGAAGGAGAATGGAGAAGGGATTGCAGCATGGCCATCTCCCTGGGTGACTTCTCACTTTCCCTCTCTGTGTGTCTCTCTGTCTTTTTCTCTCTGGTGAGCATACACGCCCCATGACAAGAACCTAAAATAAATAAATAAATAAATGAAAATTTTAAAATGAAGGAAGAAAAGTCCCAAATCCACTTATTGGATTTTGAATTCCTAGTCCTCAGACACCTTACCCACGCATCTTAATTCCTAAAATACAAGGTGGCTTCAAAAATTCACAGAAAAATTTAATTAAAGTATAAGTTCATCTTAAAAAAAAAAAGATGAAATCTATACATAGTTTTTTCATAATATACTTTCCATGAACTCTTTGAAAACCTCCATATTCCTTAGTATATTTGTTTCAGCATCAATATTCACCTGCCAAGAGGGTCTCCCTGGATTCAAGGCTCTGGCCCATGTATTTCGTGGGGTACAGTAGGTTTTTCAAGGCACACAGTGTGCACTAATCAAATCATGGATATGCACGTATTCAACTTCTTCAACAATGAACATTACACTATGGTGTGCACATCTGATGATACTGGCTGGCCTTCCTTCAGTGCTGAGTCCCAGAGAGTAAGCCCACTCTGGTGCCTGGGTTTTCTTATGCACAGAGGCCCCCACTTCCCACAGACTGCCTGGATCCGCCTACTGTCTCCACCCTAACAACAAGCTGTCACCTATTAAAATATCTAATTTCACATTCACCTCTAGGGCCTTGCTTCCCTGTCCTGTAGTTCTTTAATATCTGAGGCTTTAGTGTGGAAGTTATGTGACTTGGAGCAATTTTGTAGACACTGTTTTCCAGTATCCTACAATTCAGCTTGCTAGCAAAATTCTCTTATGATGTGTCTTTTTGATTAAGGATAAGTGACCGGTCCAGAGTCACACTGAATGACAAAGCCTGGGTTACAGCTAATCTTCCATCCAGCCCATTAAGTAACATTGCTCATACCTTGGTTGTATCAATTATCTTCAATTTTCAAAAGAAGTACTAAATAAAGAGCACTTCGGGGGTCAGTGGAACTCCCATATGACTGACTGCAGCTTGAGACCCAGACCTAGTGGCTTAAAAATCAAGCCAGGTGTGGGTGTCTACATGACCAGAATCCCAAGTGGGAAATGGAAGGGAAGGGATTGTAGCACGGCTATCCCCTCTGGGGGTGATTTCTCACTTTTCTACTAACTGTCTCTTTGGCGAGCAAACACGCCCTATAGCAAAAAAACTAGAAAGAGAAAAAAAAAAAAAACTTAAAAAAAAGAAAGAAAGGAAAAAAGAGAAAGAAAGCGAAAAAAAAAAGAGTACTTTAAAATCTAGATTCTATTATCATCTGGAACAAGAATGTGGCCTTTATGCACACATATATTTTTACCTTGATTTAATCAATTTCTCATCCATATGTCAAACAACAATTGCCATCTTTTAGCCTCCAAATAGTTCCTGTGGTGACAGCTCACTACATTTTCCCTAAGTCTAGGCAATAGTAGGTGACAGAAGAGTTAACCCATTCTTAGTACAGTTGGCCTTCACAGGGCCCATGATCCCCTGCAAATTATGTATAAAATATTGTAAATATATACTTTGTTCTGGGGACCTGGTCCAGAACTTTCATTAGATTCCCAGACATTCAAGATCCAAAATAAAGGTAAAGGACCAATAGACCAGAAAATTAACAAGGAAATGAGATTGATTTCTTCTTTAAGGAGCTCCATTTAGACACTATTTTTCCTTTGGCAAACCACTGATATTTCTCATTTAATGTATTTCCCCCAAGTCCACTTCCTCATCCTACCTTTTTTGAACATTTCCCTTGATTTGATTAAAGTGCCATTATGTTCCTTTTTAACCTTTAGTTCCTTTCACAAAAATCCAAATCCCCTTCTCTGTGAAGGGCCTGTGTCAGACAGCCAAATCCTGGGCATGTCACTGTGATTCTTTCAAGTCAGGGACAAACAGACAAGAAATGTGTTAGCTCCTATATCCCAACTGTCTTACTATGGGGAGAGTCCACTAAGAGAGACTTCTGGGGCATTTCGCTTTGTTTGATTTTTTTCAACAGTTACTTAAAACTTACCTGGCTTCGAATTCTTAAGGAAAAATCTGAAGTCAAGATCACATTGCCCCTTACAGTTAAGTCATCCCACATTTTTCAATCTGAACAAGCTCATACAGCATACTTCTACTGCACTTTCCAAAGCAGAAATTGTTTTAGTCATTCTGAGGAAATTAACGACTCTAAATTAGTGTTTCTTAACCATGTTTAAAACCCCTGTTTTATAACTTAATTTACTTTTATCTTCTGAATCTTCCATCAACTCAGAATAGCATGTACAATCTACTTTCTGAAATGTTTATTACAACTTAGAGGTTTAAATATTCTTGTTTGAACTGTACAATCTCTCTTACGCCAACCCTGAGATTCTGATTTATATCCCCCTCATTCCTGGCTGAGATCATGGTTCCAAACATAAAGACTACAAATGTGGACTTTTGGGGTAAGGTCCCTTCAAAAGGCTCAAAATAGCCGACTACATGCAAAAAATAAGGATAACAGAAACCAGGTTTTCAACCACTATGGTGTCCTAAGAGAAACAATAAAATGGGGAAAGAAGGGTAGGCAAGGAGCTTCTGGTTAACTGGAAATGTCATATGTGAGAATAAAACACACAGAACTGTACTGAAAATATTTGGATCACATTATAAACATCAATGATTGCAAGAGTATATACAGACAGTGCAGGAGACTTGGCAGGATTCATACAGAACATATGCTTCTTTAGATAAATGGCTGATAAAAGCAGGTCTCAATTTCCTCTTAAAACAGTAGGGTATATTATATTATTGAGTTTGGCTTCCAGTAATTTGAACTTTCAGAATTTGTTTGGCGACAATAATCAGGAGACTAATGAACTATATTCCTTTGACTCGTTGTTCAGAAATGAGTAAAAAATTGTGATTTAGTCCACTTACCAATCCATTGAGACACATGACCTCACAGAATATAAAACGGAAAGAAAACAACTCGCTGGGCTCAGAATGTATTCTAGATTCCTTTATGATTATGTTTGCGCCTTTACCATATTAGAGTTGGCACCTCTTCTCGGTTCCCTTGCTTTTCTTGCTTCCACTTAGGTCTGTATTCTCACACTGCTCATTTTAAAGGTTTCCCTTTCTTGTTCTTAACTTCTTCATGCCACTTGGCTTCCACTCAACAGTACCCTTAGGGAGCTGGTATGTTGGCTACCTCCCTTGAAAGATATTCTGAAAGGTCACTATTTTCATTTGTGCTAATTACCCAGGGAGAGACAGATGAAGGGAAACTGCACTTTGGCAGTACACAGACATGCTTCTAAGACTCACACTCTGAAATATAACAAGGCTTCCTCCTGTAATGTATGTAATGGTTGAAGGGGAGGGAAGCAAAAGAAATGCTAAAGTCAGAGAAAGGAATAAGGTAGGACATTGTGAAGGTTAAGTGCAGAAGGAAAGGAGTTCTGAACAATTTAGAGAAGCTTCAGATTCATATTCAGCTCTCATACGCAACAACAGAAATACAAGGAAATGGTGAAGTCCTGGGTGCAGGAATTATGAAATTCAAATTCAGGCTGGTCAAGGTAAAAACTGGGAAAAGAGCAATCTCTCACACAACTAGGTGACGATCCAAACAGCCAAGTCTGAGGGATCTATCAGACTAGCCTAATCTGATCTTTTATTCAAAGGGTTCAGTTGTAAGAGGGCAAGAAAAAAACCTCATATTTTCTAGCCACATGGAAAAGGACACTATAGAACTCAACGCAAGAATAAAGAAACTGGATATAAAAGATTTAAAAAGGCACTACCAAAAAATGGTTGAGAGAATCCTCTGTTTCCTCAACTAGGATCTGGTACTGGGCTCTAGCCCCAAGAGAAACTCAAGTGTCATCATGCAAGAGGGCCGAAAGACCAAGTGAGTAGACCAGTAAATTTAATAAAGGTAATATTTAACCCCTGGCACCCCAGTAATGAGATACCAAACCATTTAAAGACCAAGCTGACTAATGAGAAAGAAGCTCTTTAACATAACACCAGACTAAACTTCCTAGTTCAGAGTATAGGGAGTTGAACTTGCATGCCTTCTGGAGCCACAGCTAGGTGGGGCAAGGAAAGACAGAGAAAATTCTAAGCAAGATACACGCTACCGTTCAAATCAGCTTAACATCTACTGAGTACCTGAACTGTGTCCAGGACTTTACTAAGTGCTGGAATATAGGTATTTGATCCCAGCCTTTGAAGAGGTTACAGAAGAAGCTAGAATGGTCTGTCCATGACCCCCTTCTATGGGGACTGCTCTTAGGACTTAATATGTTAATGAGTTTACAGTGCTTAGTATTAAGCCTGGCAATAGCAGGCATTCAAAACTCAGGAACTACTAATTAACACCTTTATAATTATCATCACTATTATCATAATACCCATTATCACATTTTAGGGGTTATAAAATTTTAATAGTATAAAAACCAGCTTTAAACTGCGCAAATTTTGTTACTGAATGGTTTGGGTCTTGAGACTGTGCCCATCAGACTGAGGGTTTATATTAAATCCAGGGCAAGACTTCTCCCCACTCATGATCTAGTTCTTCCAACAGACCTCGTGACATGCTTACTGGCAAGCTTTCTCCATCAGTCATGCAGAATGTCAGCACTAACACAGTCTCCCATCCATGTTACCCCAATTTTTTATATACAGTGAAGTTGACTTCATAGTTTGTTGATATTAAAAAAAAAAGTCAGAGACTGGTGAACAACTCTTGCAAATCTCACAAATCAAAAAGGGAAAAATCAGGAACCAGCAGTTAGCGTAGTGGCTATGTCGCTGGACTCCCCACGTAGTCGACCGCGGTTCGCGTCTCGGACCCGGTGGCTTAGATCTCACGCCGGGCGTGTGTGCGTGCGTGCCCAAGATCCCAGGAGGAGAATGGAGGAGAAGGGATTGCGGTGTGACCATCCCCCTCTGGGGGGTGATTTCTCGCTTTCTGTCTCTATGTCTCTCTCTGTCTGTCTGGCGAGCGCACGCGCCCTATAGTGAAAAAACCTCTCCAAAAAAAAAAAAAAAGGGAAAAATCAGAAGGGCTAGCCACAAGGTCTCCCTCTCAAGGGTGAAAAATATAAGATCATCATCTCATTAGTTCATACTTGCTGATCTCCCATAATGAATGAGATATTTAGTAAAAGTGTACATGAAAAAACATTATCACTCACCTCCCCAGGGCTAAATACTAAGAAATAATGCTGTAGGAACCAGCAGGTGGCATGATGGTTAAGGGCTCTGAACTTCCACATGGCCGAATGCCAGTTCGAGAGCCAAACCTGGTAACTTGCTTTCTCACTTCCCCCCTCCCCCATCCCATTCCTCTATGATCAAATGAAAACAAACAAACAAAAGTTAAGTAAAGTTAAGTAAAGTAAAATAATTCTTTAAAAAAAAAAAAAAAAAGAAAGAATGCTGTAAGGAAACTTGCCTAGCAGCAAGCAGAAAACTATTGGAAAATAAACCAAGTATATACTCATGACTAAAAAACAATTTATCTATAGTAAGTTTAAAGGTTTTCAGTTTGTTTAACCAAAAGAAATATAAAATATTCCTTCTACTGCCTAAACTTTTAAAGAGCTAAAAAATACAGTAAGCTTGTAAGTTCTTAGAAAATATGTCCAATTCAAGTAAGGGGTGGATGGAGCTAGAAGGCATAACATGCCATTTAAAAAACATAAAGGAACAAAATGAGAGAAAAAGAAAGATGGACAAAAACAGAAGAAATTTTATACAAACAATGCTACATCTTCGGGAAGGAGGAAAATAAGGGAGGGGGAAAGTAGAACTAACTGATTAAGCATTGATAGAATGAATTGTAGCTGTCAACTGGTTCAACATCTCTGTGTACTGATAAAAGAATTGTGGCCTGGAGAGGTTCAGTAACCTCCGTGAGTTCACATAGCTAGAGTGGCAGGTCTATCAAAGCACTTAGAGTACAATGAATATTCAGAGTTTAATGAATTCAAAAGAGAAGTACTATGGACTGATGTTCGTGTCCTCCCCCAAATTCTTCCTTTTTTTTTTTTCTTAAAAAAAGGGGGGTGGGGGTTGACATAGGGCACCTCTGTTTGACAGAGAGAGGAAAAGTTATAAATGGTCATGCCACAATTCCTTCCTTCTCCTCCATTCTATTCCTGGGATTTTAGGCACACACGCACATGGGCACTTTGAGTGATTTACAACTGCCAGGTCCAGGACTCAAACCACAGTTAACCATGTGGGAATCCAGCACCTTAACCACTATGCTGCCTGTTGCACCCCCCTACCCCCAATTCTCATGTTGAGGACCCTAACCCAGTGTGACTGTATTAGGAGATGGGGCTTCTAAGGAAGTACTTAAGGTTAAATGAGGTCATGGAAGGAGGAAGGTGCAGTCTGGTAAGATTAGTGCTCCTGTAAGAAAAGATACCTGAGAGCTCTTCCCTCCAGATTCTCCACTCCCTTGCACAAAGAATAAGTTATCTGAATACAAGAAATAACAGCTACTTATAAGTCAAAAGAGGCCTCAGAATGAAACTTGTCTTGCAGACAACCCTCATCTTGAACTTCCAAGATCAAATTCTGTCATTTAAGCCATTATCAGTCTGTAGTAATTTGTCATGGCAATGCTAGCAGACTAAGACCAGCATTGAAGCCCTTAGGCAAAGAATTCCAAAAGTAAAGTTTTAACTTATTTATTAAACCTAAAATACAAATACATACCTTATCTCCTTCCCATCTCTTTTCTTTCTGGAATAGAGTAAGAAAAGGGCCACAGGGCCACAGGGCCACAGGGCCACATAGGGCCACAGGCTGGATTTAGCTTAAGCAAAAATGCACTTAACATTCCTAAAGGCAAAACTTCCTAAAGGTGTCTCAACATAGTAGAAACTCAACTAAGTTTCATTCAAATGCAAGTGGTCAAAATCAATTCTCTACTTTCGTAAGTAATAGATTCTTCATCCAGTCCTTAAACTATGCACCACCATGGTACTGTAAACAGTAAGAGTTCAGGGATATGTGTGTTTTGTCGACCATGCTAGAAAGATACAGACTGCCATTGAAGAATGTGGACAAGTTGACAAGTCCTCACGTCCTCAAACACTGCTTTCCAACGTGTCTCCTCGCCTTACCTCTCCGAGAATTTAGCTTTCATATCTCAGATCTTACATTTAAAACAAAGATAAATGCTTTACTAACAAATTTTTAAAAACCTGCCTAATATGTTTTTATTTGTTTTTTGGGGGGGAGAGATTTTCACTATAGGGCGCGTGCACTCACCAGACAGACAGAGACATAGAGACAAAAAGCGAGAAATCATCCCCCAAGGGGGATGGTCACACCGCAATCCCTTCTCCATTCTCCCCTCGGGATCTTGGGTACGCACGCACATGTGCCTGGTGTGAGTTTTAAGCCACCGGGTCCGGGACACGAACCTCGGTTGACTATGTGAGAGTCCAGCGACATAGCCATTACGCTAACTGCTGGTTCCCAAAACCTGCCTAATATGTTTGGTCTTGTGAAATAGCAAAGGTAAAAGTAATGACTCTATGTCTAATTCTAACAAAATTTAAAAGCAGCAGTTAAAATTTAGTTTACTTCTTAAAATAAATAAGTCTTAAGAGTTCAAAGAAAAATTAAAATAATTGAAAAAAATATAAATTATCAATGAACAAACAGAAATCTAACAAAACTTTCAATTATGACTTATAGTACTATTCCCCAAACAGCTGCTAGCAATTAGCATGGACACACTAACTGATGAATGAATGGGCTACATGTATAATATAAACAAGATTAAGAACTCAGAGTTTATAACTATGGCTGGGGCATCCATTTCAAAGTAGTATTTTAATAGTCTTACATTTTCAATGTGGTATACTCAGAAAAAAAAGATTATACCAAATAAAGGGAGCAAAAGGAGTATTATTCTCCCTATAACATCTATTAGGTAGTGATGTAATAGATTATACACACCACAGTTCATCTTACAGATGAAAGTAAAGCCTCAAAATAAAACCCCTTCAAATGTATGCCTAAATGGGTTCACTTCCTCTGCTCTGAAAAGCATACCATAGTCATTACACAATCTGCCTAAAATCTACGAATTAGGTCATATTCTAAAAATGCATTTTCATTTTAGTTGTTTAGAAATCTGATCACTGTAAGAGAAATACATGCAAACACAAACACATGCACACGCAAAGAGATTTATAAATGGTGGCTGGGTTACTAGACAAGACCACAAGAACCTAGTAATGCAATACCAGTGAGGGGGAGAGGGACGCCTTTTGAGTTCACTGAACTGGTAATGTACATGAAATAAAACAAACAGAAAACAAGATGCTTAAAATATCAGCAAATTACAAATAATGACAATATAATTAAGTGAGAAATTATTGTTTCCCCAAATCATCTTTCATATTGGTTGGAAAAAGACAAATTTACTCACTGGCAAAGAGTTGAGACTTCTGTGGAGATTTAGAAGGAGTACTTTAAAGGGCTTTAGTGACGGATGCAGCTTTTTCAGAGGTGCAACTTTCTAAAAAAATGACTTCATTACAACATTTTCATTTTCCCTGACACAAAATATTTCTAGTCAACGATAGAAAGGTAATTTTAAAATTTTATACATAGAATAAAGGGACGGAGACAAGTGAAAGGAAACAGCAAGATTTAGAACAGAATGAGGAAGGGAAAAGTAATGCTCAGTATCTGGTGAGGGAAGAGGAGGGGAGAAAGGAAAAGGAAGGAAAGAGGAAAAACGTGAAATATCTAAAAAATATGCTGAAAGTATCAATAACTGAAAATTAGATAATAAAGGTGTGAAGGGCAGGAAAAGGGCTACAATATATGCATGATACTTTTTTAAGAGAAGAACTAGGTGGTAAGAAGGAAACCAGGCTGCCTCTGTGGCCTGGTGGGTAAGGCAGGATCCCAAGTGGCCTACTGTACATTAGAGTCCCAGACAGGGCAGCTTGAGAGATGCCAGGCATGTGTACACGTGCCCCAAATCTTGAAAGAAGGGATTGCAGTGTTACTGTTCTTCATGGGAGGGACGAGGGGCTTGTCTTCCCCTTTTCTGCCTCTCTTGCAAAAACACACGCCCTCTAGCAATAAATAAATAAATAAATAGTGAGAGAGCAGAACCATGAATCAGACAGTTCTTAGTAATGCCCCCACTCAGAGTACAAGTGACTCAGAACAGCTAGCTGGCATGGGTCTAGAACTGCCATTACAGTACTATTCTCTCAACAATGCAAACCACTGCACAGCCATAGGACACTGGCCCCTGATAAGTAGAAGAAAATGGCTGATGCCAACTACAAAGAAAGCCCCATCACTATAAATTCCTATAGTATTCCCTTGTTAATGAAAACGTAACAACTACAAAACCTCTGGAATTTAGCACTCAACTGACAAATACTTACTGAACAGCATTCACTATTCTGGACACTAAGGATACAGCAGTGAGCAAAACCAGACAAAAGTCATTACACAAGGAGACAGCTACAAAAAAAAAAAAAAAAAAAAAAGATGTTTTCATAATATCAAGATGTTAAATACTATGACGAATCTATGACAGAATGACTCAACAAGGCCTTATTGAAAAAGTAACATATACTGGGGACCAGCAGTTAACGTAATGGCTATGTTGCTGGACTCCACGTAGTCAACCGCGGTGGAGTCCTGGACCCGGTGGCTTAAACTCACATCGGGCGTGTGTGCGTGTGTGCCCAAGATCCCAAGAGGAGAATGGAGGAGAAGGGACTGTGGCGTGGCCATCCCTCCTGGGGGGTGATTTCTCGCTGTCTCTGCCTTCCTGGTGAGTGCAAGCACCCTATAGCAAAAACCTCTCAAAAAAGAAAAGAAAAAGTAACATATAAGCAAAAACTGGAAGGAGATGAGGAACATGAAGATCTTTGGAATAGAGTATTAAGTATAAAGAGCATGGCACATTTCAGTAACAGCAAGAAAGTCAAGGTCGACACCATAGCCTAGTGGTTGAGGAAGCCACATCTCATATGGCCCACAGGCAGTTCTAATCCTGCCCAGATGCTTGAAAGACATACCAAGCAGATATGTCATGTGTGCCTATATGCCCAGAGTCCTGACAGAATGAAGACATGGAAAAGAGACTGTGGCATGACCATGTTACACTGGGGGTAGGTACTTCTTCCCCCTTCTCCCCTCCATCTCTCTCTGACAAGTGCATGTGTCCTCTAGCTATTTAAAAAGATAATATAAAATATGTCCAAGAATGCTTGAAAGAAAAAAAGAAAGAAAGAAAAAATCAAGGTAGCAGAGGAGAGTGAAAAGAAAGAAAGGAGATGAAAGTCAAAGAAGTACTGAGGAGCCAGCTCGACCAGTGCCTGGTAGGGAGGTTTTCCTGTGCGTGAAATATCTGAGCATGACCAGATTTATTTATATATATATATTTTTAAAGAATTATTTATTTCCATTTGTTATTATTATTATTATTTCATTTGATCAGACAGAGGCAGAGAGAGAGAGAGAGAAAGGGAAAGCACGAAAGCAAGCCACCAGGTCCAGGATCTGAACCATAGTCAGCCATGTGGGAATCCAGCGCCTCCAACCACCACGCCATCTGCCGGCCCCGATCAGATTTATATTTTTAAAAGATCAGGGCAGATGCAGGGATGGGAATAAATTATGTACAGTCAATGGTGAATGCAGAGAACAGGTAAGAGACTACTACAATAACACAGGCAGGAGAGGATGGGATAGTGAACCAGGATGGGAGTAGAAGAGCCAGGAAAAAAAATCACGCCTGGGTTTTTTTGAAAGGCAGAGCCTAAAGGATTTGCTAACTTACAGGACTGGAATGATAAGAGAATGAAATTAAAAGTCTAGAAGTTTTTTTCCCCCAAAGCAACAGGAAGATGCCACTACCTGAGAAGAGGAAATCTGAGTTAAGTAGGTCTGAGGGTGAAGGAGGGCAAATGAAGAGCAGAAGTTCAGCTCTGGACAGTTAGCTATAAGTTTCCAGAGGGAGGGCTGGTGGACATCTGAGTCATTAGCATACATACACCATCAGAGTCCACTGGGCCCAACTTTTCTTTTTTTGAGCAGTACTAGTTATAAGGATTTGTATTTTATGGTTTATCCTTGTTAGAGGTGTCTTTAAAAAAGGAAGGTATTAATGGGCCAGCAGGTGGTGTGGTAGTTAAAGCGGCTGGATCCCACATGGCCAACAGCATGGTTCAAGATCCAGACTGGGAGGCTTGAGAAACATGACAGGCACATGTGTATGAGTGCCCCAAATCCCAAGAGGACAGTGGAAGCAAAGGGACTGCTACATGATCGTCCCCCAAGAGAGAGCTCTCTCTCTTTTTTTCACTCTCTCTCCAGCTTATAGCAAACTTAAAAAATAGTGTGTGTGGAGCAGATTATTACTTAAAAAAAGCAATCCTCAGGACCAGCAGTTGGCGTAATGGCTATGTAGCTGGACTCCCATGTAGTCGACCGCGGTTCGCGTCCCAGACCCAGTGGCTTAAAACTCACACCGGGGGCGTGTGCGCCCAAGAAGAGAATGGAGGAGACGGGATTGCCACATGGCCATTCCCCCTGGGGACTGATTTCTCGCTTTCTGTCTCTCTGTTGTTCTGGCCAGCACACGTGCCCTATAGCAAAAACCTCTTCAAAACAAAAAAAGAAATAAAAAACTTTTTAAAATTTAAATTAATAATATTAAAATAAAGTTGTTTTTTACTTATTTCTTAAATTAGGCATAAGAGGATTTAAATAAAAATTAAAAGAATAAACTGGATATAGATAGTATTGGGTCACTGGAAAAGTCATGACATATTTTTTCTGTTTTTCTATGCAAAAATCCATCATGACTTCTGATGACCCAATATATGGTTTTTAGCTATTTTTCCTAGTTAGCTGAAAGCTAAAGACATGACAAGAAAAGAGGTCCAAGGACTTGGCCTGGAGTACCAACAATTCTAAAATAGAGAAGGAGAAACATCCAATGAAGCAGTAAGAAAAGCTGGAGATGATGATACCCTGGAAGTCAAGCACTAAGAAGTGTATCACAGAGGCGGGAATAACTAACGATACCGTATTCCAGAGACAGGCTGAGTAAGACGAGGGCTAAGACCTAACTACTAAAATTAGCAGCATCGAGGTTACTGATAACCTTGACAAGATCCATTTTTGTGGCAAGGTGACAATAAAAACCCAACTGTGTGGGTTTAGAAAGGAATGAAAAGCAAAGAACTTGTGAGCAAATATAAATAATTCTGAGTTTTGCTTTAAAGAAAAAGAAATGCAGCAAAAGCTGGCAGAAAAATGAGGTCAAAAATACTATTTTGGCTCAGTCTCTGTGGCGCAGCTGGTAGCTTGTGGGACGGCAGACCTACAAAATACACGCCAACTACAGTTCAAGTCCCTAGTCCGGTTGGCCCGAGACATGCTGGGCATGTGCCTACATACCCAGGATCCTGGTGAGCTGGAGGAAGGAGATTATGGCATGACCAGGCCCTGTGGAGCATACATCTCTCTGTGTCTCTCTCTCTCTCTCATGCTCTATTGTGAACAACAAAGGAGTATTATTTTAGGCTATATAATAGCATAACTATATGCTGAGGAGACCAAGTCAATAAAGATGGTTTAAAACTTGATAATCCCTTGGGGCTGGCAAGTGACGTAATGGATTCCCACATGGCCAACCATGGTTTAAGTCCTGGATCTGACAGCTTGCTTTCTCACTTTCCCTCTCTCTCTGGTCAAATTAAAAACAAAACATTAAATAAATTTTTAAAGCTTATAAAACAAACAAGCAAACAAAAACCTTGATTATCCCAGAGAGAAGAGAGAGAATTGTTGGTCCCATGTCCTGACAAGACCGGCAGAGATAGAACCTGGTATATAGTTGGCCTTACATAGAAATGTAACTGCTTCCTTGAGAGGATGGAGAAGTGTATTACTACCAATGATAGAAGGAAAGTAAATGTGGTGGTAGGAAATCCTCTGATTACTCAAGTTTCTCCCATATACTCTGGTAAACATAAAGAAGTGGGGTCAGCAGTAGCGTGGTTGGACTTCCACATGGCCGACCACGGTTTGAGTCCTGGACCTGGCGGGCAGCTAGCTTTCTCACTTACCCTCTCTCTCTCTCTCTCTCTCTCTCTCTCTCTCTCTTTCTCTCTTCTCTCACTCTGCCCCTCTCTGGTCAAATTATAATAAATAAATAAATAAAGTTAAATAAAAGAATTCTTTAAAAAAAAAAAAACATGGAGAAGTGAACAATTTAAGATTTAACCACAGTCATGGCATTGTGAGGAGTCTGGCCTGGATGGCATGATACTAGGGCACCTTTCTCATTCACCCTCTTGGCTTTTGCTCTTTGAAATCTCTTGTAATCACTAAATGGTGTAAGTTCTTCTTCAAAGGGCAGACAGGAAATAGGCACAAAGAAGTCACTGGTCCACAGGGATTCTGAAATCTAGCTAGGCCAAAGTTGGAAGTTCCATGATTAGGTCTTAAGACTGGGGAAATATTCTCCATAACTCCTCTCTCCAGTGTCTGGGCTTCCAGTTTCAACCTGAGTCTTTTCTCCTTCTTTATGAAAGGTATATCTGACAGCCTCTTTTCGTTTGGAATTGTATCTTTTCTCTTTCAGGACCAGCTGCAGTGAATCTCTCAGCACCAGACAAACCCTATACTCACAAATATCTTCAGGGTAAGTCCTTTTCTGACTTGGGCTCCTGCTCCAGCTAGAAGCTGGCTGAGAGGCCTTTTATGTGACCACATAGTACCCTAAGGCAATACTTTAGATTTTTTCTCAGGTCCTAACAAATGTTTTCATAGCCACACCCTCAGCTTCATCTTTAGACCACTGTTCTTCTGCCTACACCCTCCAACTGCTCTTTTCTCAGAACCCATGTCTGAATTTTAACCATCATTTGCCATCAAGAAGGGCTAAAAAATTTCAAAACCATCAAGTTCTGGCTCCTTTTTTGTTTAACAGTCCTTCCTTCCTTCTCTGACCCTCCCAACCCCCAAAATAGTTTACTATGAGCAGCAAAAAGAAACTAGGGACACATTCAGAGTTTAGGAAATTTACTTAGCTAGCTCTCTCAGTTACTAGGCATATTTTGTTTACCACATACTTATAAATGACAGTATTGCTAAACTTTCTGCTATAAGTTAATCTCTACGTAAAAATTTTATTCTCATTGCCAATTCTTCCCTCCAGTTTCTTTCCTTTAAGCCCTCATAGCAATCCCCTCAAGGCTGCAAGTTTTATCATACGTTCAAGGAATCTGAATTCACCAACACTCTCTTCAAAGTCTACTCCCAGTGGACGCCATTACTGATACCAAAACCTACAGTTGCCTATGTAACACATCACTCTCAAACAGGCAGCTTAAAACAGTGTGTATCATATTCTCACAGTTTCTGTGGATCATCAGTCCCTGAGTTAGCTGGTATATCTGTTCAGGGCCTCTCACAAGGCAGCAGTCAAGGTCTTGGCCAGGGTTGCGGTCATCAAGGCTTGAATGAAAAGGATTTACCACCAAGTTCACTCACCTGGCTGTTGACAGGTCTCAGATCCTCACTGGCTGTTGACTCTAAGTACCATCTGCCCTTGCCTTGTGGGCTTTTCCATAGATCTCCTCACAAGGCAGTTTGTTTCTCCCAGTGTAAGGACTCTGAGAGAGAAAGCTAGAGAGGGTGAGCACCCAAGATTAAAGTAATTGTGCCCACTTTATAGATGAGACCCAAGAGCACAAAGGTCATGTGACTTGTATATAATCACAGAGCAAGTTAATGACTGAGTTGGGACAGAACTATAACCAGCATATGAGGTAATACCCAATGAAGACATAATCAGTTATTTCTGACTTTCATGGGTACATGAACCATAAAATGGTCAGTGATGCATCTCATAATCATGAAAAATAGTTTAACCATTTTAAAAATGTTTTTAAATTGCTAGAGGAAATGTGCATTCACCAGAGAGGAAGGTGGGAGGAGGGGTAAAGAAAGTACCCTCCAATAGGGTGTGGTCACACCACAGTCCCTCCTCCATTTCTCCATCCTGTTGGGATTCGGGGTATGCACCTCCTATGGTTTTTTTCAGGCCACTGAGGTTGAGATTTGAACCACAGTCAACTATGCAGGACCTGACTCCCTTAGCCACTAGGCTATGGGGCTGGCTCAACAGTTATTTAAAAGAATGAAAGATAGGCCCTGATTTATTTCACCTCTGAATGAATGGTCTAGATTCAAATAGGCAAGTAAAATACCAAAGGAGTTGATGTACAAATAAGACAGTACAGAACCTATAAATCTGAGTTAAGCAGACTCAAAACCCAGTACTTTAGGTGGACACTTTGCTATATAAACAGTTCATTATATCTAGAGTACCTAATTAACCTTTCAACCCATTATTTGTGGAGTGCCTATTCTACGCTGGTTCTACATTACGAGTAATATATATGTTCTCTTATTTAATAACAGTGAAGGGTGTTGAAGAAACATTTGTGAAGAGGAGCAGCAAGCTCACACCCAGAAAAAGATGTTCACTTTAAACAAAAATGCAATGCTTCCAAACAGATCACAAATTTTAAAAGCAATATATATTTCTAGAACCAAGATGAGGGAAAGGGAGTCGGTGTAGGAAGATTATAATTCCTCAAAAGTGCATTTCTGTTGGGAAAGAAGATTTGAGAAATGCATCTTGACAGCAGTAGCCCCCATTTTCTCCTCCCTTGTCAATCTGCCTCTTTAGGTCACACTGATCTCCTGCCCGCCCCAACATACAAATTTAAAATCTACAAAAATGAGTATTTGCTTACTTGCTTCCAAATGTATTCCTTACAACAAAATTCTATATTCTGGTTTGAAATACGACAAAAGATATACGTTTAAGGTTGAATGCCATGTTAAAACAAATCATAAAGGCAGCTTTTTTCTTCTTTTTCTGTGGCCAGAAGGTGTGCACACTTCAAGAGTTTTTTCATACCTCTAGGGAATTGAATCATGCAGTCAACCATGTGGGATCTGTCTGTCTTTACCATTAGGCCATGGGCAGGCTCATGGCAGCTTTCTTGTACAACTGGAAGCTTACCATCTTTTAGCATTCATGCATAAGACATTCATCTCTATGTAAAAGTTGCGTTCTCATTACCAAACCCTGATCCTGAGGCCTTTTCCAGATATGAACAACTACAGTGGTAACTCATCTCCATACTTCTCGTTCCTCCCCAAACTGCCCTATCTACAGAACCAAATTACAAAGAAGTACTTTAAGAAGACTAAGTGCTGCTGTGCTGAAACGGTTTTTAAGAATTCCTTATTTTCTATGTAACAGTGATCTAATATCCAAAATCCTTCAAACCACTGCTTCCATTCCTATGTCCTCAATGATATCTGTCTTTTCATCCTTCCCTAAACTTTCCGTGCTCTCTTCTTCTCCCTTCCCAAATGTCTAGTCAGTGGCTACTATTGTCAGGTTCCTTTCTGAGCACTGAGGTATACCAGTACCCTATTGGGGGAAGAAAATAAACAAATAAACAGGTGGTGGTAGGTGCTATGGGAAAATCTGGGACAAATGGGAGGAGAATCATCGTTTATTAGGCTGTCAGGAAAGTCATAACATGTTTTATTACACAAAAATGTATCGTGACTTTCCTCACAAGCCAATATTTAGAGTGCTTAGGATAATATGACATTTTAGTACAGCTCTCATGTACAGGAGAAAGGAGGTCATACTGGTATCTGGGGAAAGAGCTGATGCCCAAGTGCTAAGGCCCCAGGGCAAAGGTGTGTTTGATATGTTCAGGATGTTCTGAAGGTCAGTATGATCCCAGAGCAAAGGGGGAGAAAAAGCATAGCAGGAGCCAAATGAAAGTACAGTGGTAACACACATTGGAGACACACTGGGAAGTCCTAGGTTCATGTCTCAGAGCCCTCTATACATGCAAGGCTGCAGGTGGACTGCAGCACAAAGACCTTGTTGGAGTCTGTCTCTGTTTGTCTCTCTCTCTCTCTCTCCATTTCTGTTTCTTTTTTTCTCTCTCCCCCATGGAAGAAGTAAATAAATAATGTTTAAAAAAACTAGGAAAGAAAAAAAAAAAAAAAACTGGAGAAGAAAATAAGGTCAAACACTTAGGAAAGCAAAAATCGTATAGGGCTTTATAGGCCAGTATAGGAAGGCATCTGACTTTTAAGCTAGGTGAGCTATGAGGCCCCTGGAGAGTTCCAGGTAGAGGAACAAAATAATGGAACATGTAAAAGAATCACTCTGGCTCTGTGTTGGAGACCTTGGAGAGAGGGTTGGAGAATAAGAATAGAAGCAGAGAAGTTAGTTGGAAAATTATTGTAATAATACAGACAAGATGTAACGGTGGCTTGGATGAGGATGAAGGAAATACAGCTCACAAGAAGTGGTCAAGTTCACGTTCATTCTTTTTTTTTTTTTTTCTGGAGAGGTTCTTGCTAAAGGGCGTGTGCACTCGCCAGAAAGACAGAGAGACACAGAGACAGAAAGCGAGAAATCATCCCCCCTAAGGGGGATGGCCATGCTGCAATCCTTTCTCCTTTCTCCTCTCGGGATCTTGGGCACACATGCTCACATGCATGGCGTGAGTTTAAGCCACTGGGTCCAGGACTCGAACTGCGGATGACTACATGGGAGCCCAGCGACATAGCCATTATGCTAACTGCTGGTCCCTCATGTTCATTCTTGATATCACACCTTTGCTTATGCCACTTCTCCATCTGGCTGATCTCCATTTAGTTCTGTAGGAATCTATACTAGCTTCAATACTAGAAATCTTTCATGAGCCAGCTGGTGTCATGAGCCAGCAGGTGTCATAGTGGTTAAGAGGCTGGATTCCCACATGGCTGAGTACGGTCAAGTCCTAGACCTGGAGACTTGAAACTCACTCCAGGTACATGCTCAAAATCCCGAGAAGAGAGTAAAAAGAAGGGATTACAGAGTGGCTAGCTCCCCCTGGAGGGGAGGGTACTTCTCACTTTTTCTCTCTCCAGTGAACACAAGTGCCCTATTGCAAAAATCTCTCTCTCAAAAATAAAAAAGAGATCTTTCACAATCTCATCTTCACTGATTGTCCATTCCTCTAAATTGTTGACAACTGCCCATACAACTTGCTAACTGGCATGTGGTCTCTGTTATCACGTATGATTATTTATCTATTGAACCTCCATGTACTTTAGTTTTGGGAAAAGAGAATAATTGATAGCTTTGAGTATCCTCATTTTACTGCATAAAATATTTAATAGATAATTGCTGATAATCAGACTAAATCAGTTGGCAACCAATATCCTTTAGGGGAAAAAATGATCACATACTTCCTTCCTCCTTGACCTGCCTAAGTCAAAGAAATGCCCAACACAGCTGTCCCTAGGAAACCTCTTCTGCCCATCCATCAAGCCACAAATCATCTTGAACTACAGTGCACAATGGCCCCTTACTAGCCACCACTAGTTTCCCTAGACCAATTGTTTTCAAAGTGTGGTCTATGGGTCAGCATTAGCATCAGCATCACATGGAACTTGCTAGAAATGTAAAGTCCAAGGCCTACCCAGATCTGAACTTAAAAAATGGAATCTAAAATTCTGGAAGCAGAGCTCGGCAATCTGTGTATTCTGATACTCTCCACAATCTGAGAACTATTCCCTGTCTTAAAGGGAATACCTGCCCTGCATTTCTTTTTTTTTAACCTGCCAGAGGGCACATGCACTTGCCAGAGAGAGACAGAGAAAGTACGAAAGCAGCCTACATGGGGAATGGTTACTGTGCCATCCCTTCTCCTCCATTTCTCCCTCCTTTATGAATTTTGGGTACACATGCACAGGTGCCCGGTGAGCTCCTCAATCTCCCAGGTCCCGGATTTGAACTGTACACTCAGCCACGTGGGATCCGACCACTTTAACCACGACACCACTGGCTGGCCCATTACCCTGTATTTCTGAGAGACTTCCAGGATAATTGCACCCAGGTTTATGTCTCAGTCATCTCCATTGTAATTAGAAGTCCAAGCCTGAATAGCTTGGATTCCTTTTTCATTTCAGCACACACCAAACCCATCTTGTTTAGTTCTATCAAGTCGCCCTTAAGAGTCTTCTATCTCTTAAGACTATAGAAACAGTCTCCTGACCTTATTTATCTCTCTTCCTAAAGAAAGTCACTCTCTTGCTTAAAACTTCCCAATATTTTCCTATTTCAACCAGAACAAAATTAAAATCACTACCATTGGGAACAATCTGGCTTTGGCCTACCCCTCCAGCCTTATCTTCCTACATTCTTTTGTTCTCTACACTCCAACCACACTGCCTTTGCTTCTGTCCTTTGAATAATCCAAACTCATTCCTACCTAGGATTCTGCATATGTTATTCCTCCTAGTCTGTATGTTTTCTTCCCTTATTTCCATAAAACTGTTTTTTATCATTCAGGCCTTTTTCAACCTAGTTAAAACATGCAAGTTATACTAAGTTATCTTCTCTACAGATAAGGTAATAGTTCCTGAAACTATCTTGATTGCTCACATATTTACAGTTTTCTCTCCCTGGTTACAAAACACAAACCCTAAGGGCCAGGTGGTGGTGCACTGGTAAAATGTTACACTGCAAGGCAGGCCCGTGTGGGAAGGTTGCTGGGTCTATGCCTGGAGCCCTCCCTGAATACAATGGGTATGTGTATGCCCATGATCTGGTCTGACTGGCACTGGATCATGCCTTCAGGATTCTGTTAAGAGTCCTGTATTTCTGTCTCTCTCAGCTCTCTCATGGGAATAAATAAACTTTTAAACACAAACACACACACAAACTCTTTTTGGAGAAGGATTTTATCCTATTCATTGCTCTTTTCACACTCTTTAGAAAAATTACTGGCATACAACAGTCATTCAATAAATACCTGGTACTGCTTGAGTTTCATATTATTAATATAATAATTTGTTTAGCCCTGTATAGTTTTCTGAGCCTTTTAAATTATGCATTAAACCAATTCATCTAAAGTATAAGTATAAACTCTACAATAATAACAGAACTCTCTTGTTATTTTTCCTATATACAAATCTGATTGTATCTGACCATGCTTAAAATCCATCATAGGTTTTTTATTGGAATAAACGAACCCAAAAAAGAACAAAAATCTTAAACTCTTTAGATAATCTGACTTCTGTAATTTTTTATAGACCAAAGATTAGTTTATTTTTAACACCCATCATGCCATGAATTCATAGGGAATAGGTTCCAGAAGCTAAGGCTCCTTTCCATTGGTTCTCACAGGTGCGCTTCTCTGGATGGAGCAGACTGGCATTTCAGCTGAACCCAGGTACATTTCTCTTTGGCTTCCTTATTTTTCTGGCCATTTTCCTTCACACGGTTTAGGAAACTATCTCTGCTTTTAGAATGCTTAATATGCTCAATATGCACATTCATTCTCTTGGCAAAAATCTTGCCCTTAACTTGCTAACAACAACAATGTCAACAGCATGCTGGGTAGCACTGTAGACTCTTCCAGTCTTGCCATGGTAACATTTGTGGGGCATTCCTTTTTGAACAGTACCCATTCTCTTGATGTCTACATTATCACCTTTCTTGTAGATTCCCATATATGTCCCCAAAGGAGCCACTCC
>NW_006208084.1:363778-388768 GCF_000334495.1 Tupaia belangeri chinensis | reverse complement strand
TTGTGTTCGTCATTTTGGTTAACTACTGGAAGACAGTGGTTCTGGCCAAAAGAAAACACTTTTATAATTTGTCATTCTCACCTACCATTATTCTACTTATCCCGTGTACACATGCCACATGGAATTACTAATTTTTTTTAATGTTCTGCTTTCTTCTTTTTTTTATTTAACTTTATTTATTTATTCATTTAAATTTGACCAGAGTGAGAGAGAGAAGGAAAGTGAGAAACTGAGAAAGCAAGCTGCCAGGTCCGGGACTCAAACTACATTCTACCACGTGGGAGTCCAGCACCCTTAACCATCATGCCACTTGCCGGCCTCACCTAGAATTACTTATGGTTCCCCACAAATTATATATATTGTTTCACCAGTCTATTTCTTTTGGGACAGTCAATAACCTTTCTATGCATCATTCACTCTGTTGTCTATCTCCTCCTGTGCAAAGATTTCTTTGAACTCTTAGATACTGCCGGCTCTCCTGTCCTCTACCTGGTTTGCCTCCTGTTAAACAGATGCATAAATTCAATCTCACCTTGTCAAAGCCTAGGAACCAGCAGTTAGCGTAATGGCTATGTCACTGAACTCCCACGTAGTCGACCACGGTTTGCGTCCCGGACCCGGTGGCTTAAAACTCATGTCGGGTGCGTGTGCGTGCGTGCCCAAGATCCCAAGAGGAGAATGGAGAAGAAGAAACTGCGGCATGGCCATCCCCCCTAGGGGGTGATTTCTCATTTTCTGTCTCTCTGTCTCTTTCTGTCTGTCTGGCAAGTGCACGCACCCTATAGCGAAAACCTATCCAAAAAAAAAAAAAAGCGTAAGAGCAATTACCCCTTCTCTTCTCATACACTCCACTTCTCATACACAAACGAATGTACTTCATGCCTTTTTTTCCCCTGTTTTTTCCATAGTGTGCATGTGCTTGCCAGAGAGACAGAAAGTGAGAAATCACCCCCTAGGAGAAAGGGCCACACCACAATCCCTTCTCTTCCATGCTCCTCTTGGGATTCTGGCACATACACACACACTTGGAGTGATTTTCAAGCCACCAGGTTCGAGACTTGAGTTGTGGTTGGTCATATGGGAATCCAGTGCCTTAATCACCACACCACCTACTGGCCCCACTCCATGAACTGTTAAACATGATCATGTCGCTATTATTAAAATACAACAAATAGAGTTTCTCCCCTTATCTCTTCTTGCTACCCTCTACATTCCTTCAGTCAAACTTTTCTAAGCATTGTCAAGACACTATTTCTATCTCTGTTTCCTTGCCCCCCATGAACTCTTCAATTTACTGCACTCAAGCTTCTACTCTCATTATTCCACCAACATAATCCTTGCTAACATCAACCAGTGACACCCACAGCACGAAATCCATGGCATTTTTCAGTTCTCTTTGTGTCATACTCCTGGATTTCCTCAGGCCCCAGTTTTCCTCTAAAGTAAGAATTCCAGAATCCTGTTCCTTCCCTATTTCCTTTGAGGGTTCATCCTCCTCTACCAGAGATTAACACCTCTTCTCCTGCATTTCTTCCCTAGGCCATTCTCATCTAAAACCGTCATCGTGCCTGCCCATGACATGCCCATGACATCGATCTCAATGGGATGTGGGTAACAGAAAGTAGGCACTCAAGGATTAACCTGACTGAAACCTGAATAACAAGCGTCACGGCTGTTACTATTACTGCATTGTAGTACCTCTGCACAAAATAGCTTACAAGAAACTCTCACACAGGTTATCTCAATAATTTGTTAGTTTCATTTTAAAGATCAGGAAACTAATGCTCAGAAAGGTCGTACACTGGCAAAGGACACAACTGAGATCAAAAACTGTCATTTGACTCAGCCCGTGATTTCTAAGTTTTGTGACAAAGCCATCAGTTAGTCACCACTAAAAGTGTTATACGTTTTTCTAAGATTATTCCCTGAATGTTCCCAAGAACTACCGGATACTTTTCACTGCCTGAAAAATCAAGATATATATAGTTAAGTCATTTGTCTCAAGTAACTCATAGTGATGGAAACAGAATTCAGGTTTCCTTGCTTTCATTTCTCTCATCTCGCCTGGTATCGTACCAAACAGCAGCAGTGAGAAACTAGCAAAGAGAGTAAGAGAAAAGGCTGATATGGTACAGTAAGCTTTAGGACTAGACAGACCAGAGTTTAAATCCTAAGTCTGCCTATGCTAAACTGCATGGCTTTTAGCAAGCTACTGAAATTTGTTTTCTCATCTGTTAAATGAAGATAGGAGTTAACTGCAGGTGTGCTGAGAGTTTTATGAGGTATATGCCTAAGAGACATGTTATCACTCAACAGACAATTCAAAACAAAGCAAAAAATCAGCTTCTCCCAAAAGAGGATGGTATGAAAAGAAACAAGAACGATAGTTTTAGAAAGATGCCATTTACTAATTGTCACATACCCTCTTGGTCTACTGCCTCACTTGTACAATAGAGATAATGATGCTTAGCCCTTGGCAATGTTTTGAGTATGAAATGAGATAACACATAAAAGCATTTTCTTAATTGAATAGTGTCTTACAAAAATCATTATCATCTGAGTATACACAAACACTCTACCACTGTGTTATAAATTCATTAAGGGCACAAGATGTCTTTAATCATCTTTGTATTTGCAACAGCTGGTTCTGTCCGTTATAGGCATTCATTAAATGTGGGCTGAAGTGAGTTAAAAAGGCAGAATTGATGTATGACAGAACGGTTCAAAATGAAACACGGAAGTTCATCCACATAGAATATGAGTAAGAGAGCCTGGAGCCAGCCTACCCAAGATCAGCTGAGACAGGGAGAAAACATCCTGCCTCCTGGGAATTTAAATAAGTGGTCTATAATTTTGTTTGCTGGATCTAAATTGTATAATCATCAAAAAAGTAAGTTCCCTAGGAACAGGAATCATGTCTGTCTGTCTCTCTCTCTCTCCCCCAATTTTGGACAATGAAGAGGACAGAAGGAGAAAAAAATGACTTGCCATGGTAACATTTGTGGGGCATTCCTTTTTGAACAGTACCCATTCCCTTAATGTCTACAATATCACCTTTCTTGTAGATTCGCATATATGTCGCCAAAGGAAAAACTCCATGTTTTCTAAAAGGCCTCGAGAACATATATTGGGTGCCTCTCCGCTTTCCCTTTGTGTTCGTCATTTTGGTTAACTACTGGAAGACAGTGGTTCTGGCCAAAAGAAAACACTTTTATAATTTGTCATTCTCACCTACCATTATTCTACTTATCCCGTGTACACATGCCACATGGAATTACTAATTTTTTTTAATGTTCTGCTTTCTTCTTTTTTTTATTTAACTTTATTTATTTATTCATTTAAATTTGACCAGAGTGAGAGAGAGAAGGAAAGTGAGAAACTGAGAAAGCAAGCTGCCAGGTCCGGGACTCAAACTACATTCTACCACGTGGGAGTCCAGCACCCTTAACCATCATGCCACTTGCCGGCCTCACCTAGAATTACTTATGGTTCCCCACAAATTATATATATTGTTTCACCAGTCTATTTCTTTTGGGACAGTCAATAACCTTTCTATGCATCATTCACTCTGTTGTCTATCTCCTCCTGTGCAAAGATTTCTTTGAACTCTTAGATACTGCCGGCTCTCCTGTCCTCTACCTGGTTTGCCTCCTGTTAAACAGATGCATAAATTCAATCTCACCTTGTCAAAGCCTAGGAACCAGCAGTTAGCGTAATGGCTATGTCACTGAACTCCCACGTAGTCGACCACGGTTTGCGTCCCGGACCCGGTGGCTTAAAACTCATGTCGGGTGCGTGTGCGTGCGTGCCCAAGATCCCAAGAGGAGAATGGAGAAGAAGAAACTGCGGCATGGCCATCCCCCCTAGGGGGTGATTTCTCATTTTCTGTCTCTCTGTCTCTTTCTGTCTGTCTGGCAAGTGCACGCACCCTATAGCGAAAACCTATCCAAAAAAAAAAAAAAGCGTAAGAGCAATTACCCCTTCTCTTCTCATACACTCCACTTCTCATACACAAACGAATGTACTTCATGCCTTTTTTTCCCCTGTTTTTTCCATAGTGTGCATGTGCTTGCCAGAGAGACAGAAAGTGAGAAATCACCCCCTAGGAGAAAGGGCCACACCACAATCCCTTCTCTTCCATGCTCCTCTTGGGATTCTGGCACATACACACACACTTGGAGTGATTTTCAAGCCACCAGGTTCGAGACTTGAGTTGTGGTTGGTCATATGGGAATCCAGTGCCTTAATCACCACACCACCTACTGGCCCCACTCCATGAACTGTTAAACATGATCATGTCGCTATTATTAAAATACAACAAATAGAGTTTCTCCCCTTATCTCTTCTTGCTACCCTCTACATTCCTTCAGTCAAACTTTTCTAAGCATTGTCAAGACACTATTTCTATCTCTGTTTCCTTGCCCCCCATGAACTCTTCAATTTACTGCACTCAAGCTTCTACTCTCATTATTCCACCAACATAATCCTTGCTAACATCAACCAGTGACACCCACAGCACGAAATCCATGGCATTTTTCAGTTCTCTTTGTGTCATACTCCTGGATTTCCTCAGGCCCCAGTTTTCCTCTAAAGTAAGAATTCCAGAATCCTGTTCCTTCCCTATTTCCTTTGAGGGTTCATCCTCCTCTACCAGAGATTAACACCTCTTCTCCTGCATTTCTTCCCTAGGCCATTCTCATCTAAAACCGTCATCGTGCCTGCCCATGACATGCCCATGACATCGATCTCAATGGGATGTGGGTAACAGAAAGTAGGCACTCAAGGATTAACCTGACTGAAACCTGAATAACAAGCGTCACGGCTGTTACTATTACTGCATTGTAGTACCTCTGCACAAAATAGCTTACAAGAAACTCTCACACAGGTTATCTCAATAATTTGTTAGTTTCATTTTAAAGATCAGGAAACTAATGCTCAGAAAGGTCGTACACTGGCAAAGGACACAACTGAGATCAAAAACTGTCATTTGACTCAGCCCGTGATTTCTAAGTTTTGTGACAAAGCCATCAGTTAGTCACCACTAAAAGTGTTATACGTTTTTCTAAGATTATTCCCTGAATGTTCCCAAGAACTACCGGATACTTTTCACTGCCTGAAAAATCAAGATATATATAGTTAAGTCATTTGTCTCAAGTAACTCATAGTGATGGAAACAGAATTCAGGTTTCCTTGCTTTCATTTCTCTCATCTCGCCTGGTATCGTACCAAACAGCAGCAGTGAGAAACTAGCAAAGAGAGTAAGAGAAAAGGCTGATATGGTACAGTAAGCTTTAGGACTAGACAGACCAGAGTTTAAATCCTAAGTCTGCCTATGCTAAACTGCATGGCTTTTAGCAAGCTACTGAAATTTGTTTTCTCATCTGTTAAATGAAGATAGGAGTTAACTGCAGGTGTGCTGAGAGTTTTATGAGGTATATGCCTAAGAGACATGTTATCACTCAACAGACAATTCAAAACAAAGCAAAAAATCAGCTTCTCCCAAAAGAGGATGGTATGAAAAGAAACAAGAACGATAGTTTTAGAAAGATGCCATTTACTAATTGTCACATACCCTCTTGGTCTACTGCCTCACTTGTACAATAGAGATAATGATGCTTAGCCCTTGGCAATGTTTTGAGTATGAAATGAGATAACACATAAAAGCATTTTCTTAATTGAATAGTGTCTTACAAAAATCATTATCATCTGAGTATACACAAACACTCTACCACTGTGTTATAAATTCATTAAGGGCACAAGATGTCTTTAATCATCTTTGTATTTGCAACAGCTGGTTCTGTCCGTTATAGGCATTCATTAAATGTGGGCTGAAGTGAGTTAAAAAGGCAGAATTGATGTATGACAGAACGGTTCAAAATGAAACACGGAAGTTCATCCACATAGAATATGAGTAAGAGAGCCTGGAGCCAGCCTACCCAAGATCAGCTGAGACAGGGAGAAAACATCCTGCCTCCTGGGAATTTAAATAAGTGGTCTATAATTTTGTTTGCTGGATCTAAATTGTATAATCATCAAAAAAGTAAGTTCCCTAGGAACAGGAATCATGTCTGTCTGTCTCTCTCTCTCTCCCCCAATTTTGGACAATGAAGAGGACAGAAGGAGAAAAAAATGACATAATAAATGCTTAATAGTACTGCACTTCTTCAGAAAAAAAAAAGAAAATGCCTAGAATGAACAGTGGGGATGTTCTCCACCAGGAGGCAACCCTAATGAGGGCTCCCCAGTCATAAATACTTAAAATACAAATTTAGGAGGGAAATGTTTCACATAATACTAGCTTATATTTATCAAATTCTTCCTCCATGAATTCGAAAACATCCTTGACATGACAGAGAAACACTCTGGGGTGGTGAGTAGTCTGTCTATACCAACACAAAGAGGAAGACTGCCTGCACTCGTGACTTACGGAGGGAGCACCTATGGTGTGTCACACACTGTGTTAAGCATGTTTCACAGACTGTTCAAATCTGGGAGGCATTACTGCCATTAATTTCCGCATGTGCCACATGAACAGGTTCAGAGAGGTTAAGTAACTTACTGGAAATGACAAAGGTGAGGTTTAGACCTACAGAAATCTAAAACCCTTATTCGTTGCATTATGCGAGGCTACCCACCAATGCAACTAATTCACTAAAGAAGAGGCTGACTATACAGTAACTGGGGAGAAGGTCTGGCAGAGGCATGTCACAAGACAGCATTCTATTTCAGTGATCTAGACACGCAGGAGCAAATAAACGGGCTGCATCTAGCTACACAGACCAAAAGGCTGGAATGAGCTGCAATTTTCGGTTCTACAGGTTCTAAGGAGGCCCACAACACTCGGAGGTATTGACAAGCAAATGCAGTTCAGTTCTACAACACTCATAAACTGTGCTCTGAGTTCTCACCAGGAGCACCAAACAAATCAGATGACAGACGTGACATATGTGATGTATGTTTCACTGCTCCAGACTTTAAACATCCTATAAAACTGGTGTCTTTGGGGCACACTCGCTGCTACATAAAGTTCACAGAATTTCAGAATCAAAAGAGGCTCTGTTAACTTACAGAAGTGAAACTGAGGCTCAGAATGGTTAAATGATTGCCCAAAGTTCTAAGGCTTGGTACTGGCTAACCCTCTGACTTCCTAGTCTAGCCCCATAAGAGGTCTCCATAGCAGTTCCTAGGTGCCTCTTACTTAATGCCTGATTCTTCGATTTCCTTCTTTTTATCTGGGTGTTATGCAGCTATGGCTCCTCCTAGACATCCTCATCGAATTCAGATGTGTGCGGCATTGGGCTGAGCGTTGCGGATAATAAAGAGATGAGCTGACTTGTTTTCTGACCTCTGGACAGTGCTACCCATCCTTCCAGATATCATGACACAAAAAGAAAATGACACTTTTTTTACAGCACAAAATGGCCAATGAAGTAGGATGCACATAAGAGTGACTACAGGAACCCAAGCCCCAACTGGCTGCCTCAGGGGCTGTGGGGAAGAGCTATCTTGGTATGTTTGTATTTCAACCCAACATGTGGCATTATGGCTGGGAAGCTCTGTTCTAGGGCTAATGGGGGAAAGAGACTGAGATAAATATAAAAATAACTAAATAAGAACAAAGAAAAAAACTAAGGAGACTGTCACTGTCTGGCTTCATCAAACATAAATAAGTGGAAATGAGATTAATTCAACTTGCATTCTTTCATAACTCCTCTTCCAAACAAGTCAAAAGATAAGAATAGCCCATCCTTCTGGCCAACAATATGAATCAATCCCACCTCAAGGCTGCAAAGAGTCTCTACAGCAGACAATTAGCTCCCAAAGGGTGAAAACTACCTAAGACACATTAGCACAGTAGAAAAGTTCTTTGAATTCTTATAAACACTACAAAAATAAATTAACAAAAAGGATAAAATTTCATTATAATTATATTTCAAGATCATATTCAAATACAAAGGAAAAGCAAAAAAGGCCCCTCCCAACACACACATACACTCACGCATACACACCTTCCTTGACCAAGCTACATGTGCACAGTCCTAGTTAACATTTCACCTTCTGATATTTATAAATTTAGCTTGCCTGAGCCAAGTAGGTTCCTGCAATCCCAGACATCTGGGCTGAAGGGCAAAGGGCAAAGTGAAACTTTCAAAGCCTGGCTGGTAGCCAAGGGCATCACATCTAGTAGGCTCCCTTAGCAACACACAACAGCTGTCTGCTCAGGAGAGATACCGCCATCTTTGCATAGATGACTATAGATGTTCTTGTTTTCGTAACTAAAAAGGGGGGAGAGGTGTATTATTTTCCCTGTCATTCGTTTAAATGATCATATTCCATAACTTAGAAACCTTTCCAGTGCTAGAATGTTTCCCTTCATCTTAAGTTACAATGCCACAGTTAAGAGCACATTAAAATAATGTAAGGTATTAAGTTCCTGGCAAATAGAAAATGCTCTATATATTAATTACTATTCTAGTTGCTACAGACTTAGTTCTAACTGTGGGCAAGCCATTCTTTGTGACTTAATTACTTCCCTCATACAATTTTAATAACAACAGTAACCTACTTCACAAGACTACTGTTAAGGACAATAAAAATTATTAGATAAAACTTTACAAAAGCTTACACGTAATTAAGAATCATGCTACCTATTGGCTCTCTGTAGGAAGAGACGTGGCTTAATTATTGAGGTCAGTGCCCCTAAAACGAAACCCAAGTCCTTCCTGACCTGCCAGGAAGACTGCGGTTCCTGAAGCGACCAGCTCATTTTACCTGCCCCATTTGCCTCCCAGACCTGGGAGCCCAGGGGATGGCACTGCGCTGGGAGCTCAGCCCTTGTGCCCGAGTATAACGAGATAAACAACATTAAAACAAAAAGCAGACAAGAAAAACCACGAAGTCACAATCACTGCTGGGTTTTAAAACCTAACACCTGAGAGTAGAGGGGATGTGGCAGTCTGTGCTGGGTGCCGGCCGTTTGTGCAAGAGCAGACCTCGCAGCTTTCCACTCCTTATATGTGCAAGTGCAAACCCTCACCCGCAGCACTCTGTACTCACCCAGAGGTACATCATGTCAGACCGGGCTGCTCAACTCAGCGGTCAGTGGATCCTGGACTGTGAAAAGGCACTTCAGTGAACCGAAGAAAGGAGGTGCCAGAATGGGGGGCAAGAGTTTGGGGTGGGGAGAAACCCCCCAAAATCACTAGAATTTTTAAAAAATCCTTAAAAAAGAAAAAAACGACCCGTCTCCTCCCCTCCTCCCTCCTCTCCAGCCGACTGCTCTGTTGTTCTCTCTCCTCCCTCTCCCTCTCCCTGCCTCCCTGCCTCCCTCCCTCTCTCTCCCTCTCTGCTTCTCAGCTTCTCTCTCGCTCTCTTTCTCTGTCTCTCTCTCTCTTTCTCTCTCCCTCCCTCCCTCTCTCTGGGAGTTCCCAGCCCCGAGTGTCAGAAGCAGAGTGTAGAGCTCACTCTCTCTGTATTTGCCTTCAGGGAATCTCTCTGTCATTCTCTAGAAACACAATCACCACTCACAAAGATTGTTGCAAAAGACAAGGATGGGTGGGGTTAGTAATAAACCAACAGCACTAGTTTCCAGTGCTAGGTATAAATTAGTTTAAGATGAGTTCTTTAAACATAAATGAAGCAATCACAAATCTCTGCCTTCTAAGATCAAGGCGTGTGAGCCAAGCTTCCCCTCTGCCCCGTTTCTTCTGGAGCCCCTTGCAGAAGCCAAGCATGCGCTGGGAACCTGCTCAGAGCCCACATTCCCCTCCTGCAACATCAGCTGACCCACTGTTCTTTATATCGTTTCACCACTGGTAATTCTTAAGCCTGTAAAATTTTCAAACAGATCAACTCGAATAGGATTTCCAGGTTTTTATTATGATCACCCTGGTTTAGAACAACACAGCTTTCCTTCTGAAGGGAGTTTGAGAGTCAAGTGGATCTTGAGCCCCCACCACGTGTCAGACACATCAGTAGGCATGTGGACAGTGCAGGGTACAAGGCCTGCCTGTGAATTCCGGATTTCCAGTTACTATCATTAGGGCCTAGGGAAAGTGTTAAACCTGTCTAGGCTTGCTTCTCCAACCAAAAAAAAAAATGGGTATAATGCTCCTTCTGGAGTTGTTATCATTAGATCAAACGACAGAACTAAGTAAACTATCTGGCCTGTTTCTGGTGATGTTTTCTAATTTTAGTTCAGTCCAAACATTTGTTAAGTACCTTCTATATGCCAGGCAAAGTTTTCATCCATTATGTCCCCTGGTGAACAAGGATTATCAAGCACCTGACCTAGTGGTTTTTATTCAGAAAATAACTGAATTCTCCTCTGTATGCCGATGCTCATGTGCTCCTTGCTTCCCTGGCCCATTTCTCCACGTTCAAACCCGAAGCTCACCCCAGCTGCAGGTAGGGCAGTAACTGCCCTCATCCAGGGCATTCGCTTCGGCCAGTTACTGTGATGGGGGGATCCCTACACTGATGTTACTGCTTTGACCACATCTTTTAGGGTGGAAACCTACAATCAGGTCTCAGTGCATCTATTTTTTTGGCTACATAGTCTTCTGCATAGTACCTCGCACACAGTAGGTACACAGCATTCTCAGAGTTATGTGTTTGGAGGAATCCTCTACTCCTTTAATTCATTAAAAGAAAGCCAAACAAAACCAAAAACAAAAAAACAAAAGGCCTGCCACCTTCCATCCACCTCAGGGTTCTGGATCTTCCTCAGACATGTTGAAACAGCTCCCTCCTGCTTCTAAAATGTCCAAGTAAGGTCTGCTCGCCTCTCTGTCAAGGCAGGCCCCGGGCCTACTAGGGACACTCTCCCTCCTAACACTTTCCACTGCAGCTCTGGTCTAGGCTACCTGCTGAAACAGTCTCTTTTTCCCTTGGGGTAGAAGTAAAATCACTTTTGTCTTCTTCCACACTAAGTATGTGCCTTTGGCAGGAGAGTTTATAATACCTTCTCTCCTCCCACCTTGAATTCCAGGCTCATTTAAACTTGAAGAGGTGGAGCAGGTATTGCTTTAAGCCCCTCCCAAACCTTTTCTCTTTACACAGACCTCTGCTTGCTTGCTCTGAAGGTGAGATTACCTCATTTCTAGCATAAAAGAGTAAGGGTTTCTAAGCCTAAAACAGAGAGCCTTTCTTTTTAAAGGAAAAAAAAAAGGCAAATATTAACTTCCTATAAATTGTTACTGAGACTCTTTTATATGTCCATAGTAAGTTGTATATGCAACTTTCCTTTTCAGTCTCATAACCCCTGCCCCAAATCTGAAGTCACCACTCGTTCATATCTATCTCCGTTTAAAGTAACCATGCTAGAATCACACTAGCAGGTTATAATCTTTATAATTACTCTCAACATTCCATCACTACTAACGGAATAATATGAAACAAATACAATTGAAAAATTTTGTATGTTCATAATCATTATATAGGGTTGTCTTTTAATCAAGTTAGGTAGGGATGGGATAAAAATAAAAACATCTGCAGCAAAGTAGGAGAAAAATAGAGTAAAAAAATCCTCAAAATGCTGAATATTTAAGAAATGCTTAAACATGTCACAAAACTACCTGTCTAAAAACTACCTCTAAAACTCTCATGGATAGAACCATTAAAAACTTCTTTGAGGGCAAGCAGGTAGTGTGATCATCAAGGGCGCTGAACTTACACATGGCCAACTGCAGTTTCAAGTCCCGAACCTGGCAGTTTGCTTTCTTACTTGATCTCTCTCTCTCTCTCTCATTCTTGCTCTATTCCTCTCTGGTCAAATTAAAATGAATGAGGGACCAGCAGTTAGTGTAATGGCTATGTCACTGGACTGCCATGTAGTCAACCGTGGTTCGCCTCCCGGACCAGGTGGTTTAAACTCACGCCGGGCGCGTGTGCGTGTGTGCCCAAGATCCCGAGAGGAGAATGGAGGAGAAGGGATTGCGGTGTGGCCATCTCCCCTGGGGGTGATTTCTCGCTTTCTGTCTCTCTGTCTCTGTCTGTCTGGTGAGCGCACATGCCCTATAGCAAAAACCTCTTTAAAAAATTAAAATGAATGAATAAATAAAGTTAAATAAAATTAAATAACTCTTTTTTTAAAAACCTCTTTGTGAGGGCCAACAGGTAGCACAGTACTTAAGGTGCTGGACTCCCACATTGCCAACCATGGTTTGAGTCCAGGACCTGGTGACTTGCTTTCTCACTTTCCCTTTCTCTTTCTGGTCAAATTTTAAAATAATAATAATAACAAATATATCATGCTGGGTAAAGTCTCTTCACAATCTAAATGATATATAGTGATTTAATGTATGAATAATAATTTTAAAAATTAATTTTAAAAGGATAAACAAACAATTCTTTTTTAAAATTTATTAAAAAAAGAAAGAAAGAAAAAAACTTCTTTTTGAGCCAGCCTATGGCATGGTAGTTGAGGCAGCTGGATCCTACATGGTCAACTGCGAGTCCTGGACCCAGTGGCTTGGAAAACATGTTTGGGGCATGTGCATGAGTACCCAAAATTCCCAAAGGAGAATGGAGAAGAAAGGACTGTGGAGAGGCCATCATCCTTTGCAAATGGAGTGCTTTTTCACTTTCCCTGTCACTCACTGGTGAGCGTATATATGCTATTGCAAAACAAACAGACAAACAAACATCTTAGGAACCAGGAATGGATTGTAAATTTTCCTGTTCTAAGTGTATCTGTTCCTTTTCTGATCATAATTTTTTTTTAATTAGGTGAATTGTCTGGTCAAAAATCAAACTCTTCTGTGTGTTTCTTTCATGTAAACCAATAAAAAACAGGGACCAGCAGATGGAGTAATTGTTAAGTCACTGGACTCCTATGTAGTCAACCGCAGTGGCTTAAAACTCACACCAGGCACGTGTGCGTGCGTGCCCAAGATCCTAAGAGGATAATAGAGGAGAAGGGATTGTGGCGTGGCCATCCCTCCTTGGGGCTGATTTCTCGCTTTCTGTCTCTGTCTCTCCAGTGAGTATACATGCACTAGAAGAAAAACAAAACAAATAATAATAATAATAATTAAAAAACTCTCTAAAACACAAATAGAAACAAAAAAAAAACCCCACAGGCAAGCTAGGTTAAGTTTTTTTATTCATGCTCTGCATGTCCATATTTCCTTACCTTAAAAGAAAAAAGAGAAAAGAGGAAAAAACAAAGAGGTAAGATTAAAAAAAAAATTCTTTCCATCGTCAAAGTTAAATAAGGAAGCCTATGACAGCTATGTAGGATCCACATAAAAAGGCAAAAAAGTATACTAATTGCACACTATGAAGGATCACAGTCTTATACATGGGGGTTAAGATGCATATACACTTCATTCCATTAAGGAGAACATTTTATCAGACTCTGTGACTGTAGTCTGAAGCTTATCAGCCTTGATGGTAGTTCAGAGGGGAGACCACATTACTTTGAGCCTTGGAGAAGAAACTATTCTTGGAAGAGCCCACAGAGGAAGCCTCTGGCATGCCCTTTTCTGAGAAAGAAAAATCAGATAATCTGGGATAGCAATCTGGGTGCTGCCAATAATTCTAACCTTAGAATGCATCCTGAATTCCTGTTTCTGAAAGTACTGGGTTTTGTAATGTGAAGAGTCCAGTAGGCAGAAAGGATTTGGAGACACATTTTAGATACTCTGCCTCAAAGTCTAATAATTCAAGAAACCACTTATTCATGTTTCTCTGTTCTTGTAAAAAGCTGGTGGAGGGAAGTGTGCACATTTGTGGAGTCTGGACAATTTCTCGAAAATACACCTGAAAAATCAGGCACTGAAAAATTTTCAGAAGAAATTCAAGGCAAATCTCTGCACATCATTTATTCTCCTTTCCCTTTTGGGAGTGGTAAAGACAATACAGACTCACCACAACAACCTTAGCTACAGAAATGGGGTAAGATGTCTGCCTATATTTTATTTAAGGGACTAGCAAGTGGTGTGGAGGTTAAGGCTGCTGGATCTCACATGCCCCACTATACAGTGGCTGGAAAGGCATGCCAGGTATGTATATGTACATTTCCAAAATCCCAAGAGGAGAATGGAGGATTGCAGTGTGGCCATCCCCCATGGGTGGTGATTTCTCACTTTTTCTCTCTGTCTGTCTCTCTCTCTGGCAAGTGTACATGCCCTACAGCAAAAACTAAAAAGCAGAAAGAATGAAGTTCTTTTTACCTCATTTCCTCTCTGCTTAAAATAGCAGGGATTCCGGGAACCAGCAGTTAGCGTAATGGCTATGTCGCTGGACTCCCACATAGTCGACCGCGGTTCGTGTCCCGGACCCGGTGGCTTAAAACTCACTCCGGGCGCGTGTGCGTGCATGCCCAAGATCCCGAGAGGAGAATGGAGGAGAAGGGATTGCGGCGTGACCATCCCCCCTGGGGGGTGATTTCTCGCTTTCTGTCTCTATGTCTCTCTCTGTCTGTCTGGCGAGCGCACGCGCCCTACAGTGAAAATCTCTCCAAAAAAAAAAAAAGGCAAAAAAAAAAAAGCAGGGATTCCCACAGGACAATTCTCAAAGAGAATTCTGCTACTGGAAAAGGGACCAATGGATCAGTATGAGTAGCCTTAGTATCAATGGGAAGCTTCTTAGATATTAAGTCTCAGGCCCCAGCCTAGACTTACAAAATCAAAATCAGCATTTTAACAAAAGTCCCAGGTGACTGTCATGTACACTGGAGTCTGTGATAGAGCACTGGCCTCCTACAGCAGCAGGGATTCATGAGAGAGAAAATGGTAAATATGGTTGCCACTTTCTAGTTAGGGAATCTAAACAACTCTGGAAGATGAACTAGTAAGTATTCCGCCCCTACCTGTTTTCCATGTACCACCACCAGTGGCAGCTACTAATATGCACTCAGAGTTTACTATGTGCCACAACTCAGCATGCGTTATCTCACGGCATCTTCCCGGTATCTTTGGAGATAGGTAGGCCCTATTATCTTTCACCCATCAAAGGAATCTGAGGCTCGCAGTGGTTAAATAACATGCTCTCATGGTCTCACAGCTAGTGAATAAAAGGGCCAAAAGTTTGGAATGAGCAGTTGGCGTAATGGCTATGTCGCTGGACTACCACGTAGTCGACCACGGTTTGAGTCCCGGACCTGGTGGCTTTTCATGTTGGGCACGTGTGCATGCATGCCCAAGATCCCAAGAGGAGTAATGGAGGAGAAGGGACTGCGGTGTAGCCATCCTCCCTGAGAAGTGATTTCTCGTTTTCCATCTCTCTCTCTCTGGTGAACGCACACGCCCTACAGCAAAAACCTCTCAAAAAAAAAAAAAAAGAGCCAAAAGTTGAACAAAAGATTCTAAGACTCCAAGATTGTTCTCAACATACCATACTTACCCACTGATCAAATCATATCAAGACTAACAAAACTACTGGAAATTTTACCCCAGATAAAACCCTGCACTCTACCTCTACTTTTCAGTTTTTGCTGTAGGGCATGTACACTTGCCAGAGAGAGACAGACAGAGAGAGAAAAAGTGAGAAATCACCACCCATTGGGGATGGCCACACCACAATACTCCATTCTCCTTTTGGGATTTTGGGAATGTACATATACACACCTGGCATGCCTTTCCAGCCACTGTATAGTGGGGCATGTGAGATCCAGCAGCCTTAACCTCCATACCCTTAATAAGTCCTGTATATCTGACTCCTCCTGATCTCCACAGTCACCACCTTAACCCATGCTACCGTCATCTTTTTCTTGGCTATCCCAATAATTGTTACCTTCATTTCCACCTTTGCTCCCCTTCAACAGCCAAAGGATTTTTTGAAAGCAACCATCAGTTATCACTGCCCTGCTTCTATATAGTTTCATAGCACACTTAGGATTTTTTCTATTCATACTATTTATGATGGCTTTAAGGTCCTTCATAATCCGCCAGGTGCCCACTTCTCCAACCTCATTTCATACCATTATCTCCTCTCAATCACTGCTCAACATACAGTGATCTTGCGTCACTTTCTGACTTACACAAGTCCATTCCTTTCTTCCATACCCTTTTAACCCCCCTTATTCCCTCTTCAAATTCTTCCTCATCCTACCTTCATTCTTTGCAAGACTGGCTCCTCCTGATGTTTCAGGTCTCAATTTAAATATCATTTCCCCAAATAAAATTCTCCAGACTGTCTAGTTGGAAGTCTTGCCCAACAATCCCATATGCATCATTATATACCCTGTTTATTTTCTTCTTGGCAGTTAAATAAAAAATCTCTAATTATTTATGCATTTGTTGTTATAGATTTTTCTACTAGAAATAATGTGTGTATATCAGATACAATGGAGATCTTTTCTGTGGAACATTTTATCCCTTGACTTTTTGTTAGGGAAGGTCAAAGTTATTTGAAGGAGTTTCTGGCACTCAGACAACTGTCTAACCAAGTCCTATAAATAAAGTTAGAGTGCGACTAATTCCACCCTAGTTACCAAAAGTACTCAGAGCTTTGTTGTAGCTATAAACCATAAATACATGCTGGCATCAACAATTTTAGAATGTTATGGTTTGAAATGATCATAATGTTAATATGAAAAGGCAATTCCAATTTAATAATTTAGTTTGTTAATTTGATCAACATTCCAAATTGCCTTCCTTCCAATCCTGTAAGTTTATCTTCTCAGCACAATAAAACGTAACAGCATCCCAATTCAAGTTCCACTCTAATCAAACTTGCTACATATGTCTTCTAGCACATAGTCATTAGTTATATGTGGTTATTGGAATTTAACTGAATTAAAACTAAAATTTCAGTTCCTCAGTCACACTAGTCACATGCCCAGTGCTCAAGAGCCACATGAGCCTAGCAGCTATCACAGCAGACAGAGCATATATAAACAATCTACCATCATAGTAAGTCCTACTAGACAGGACTATTCTAGAACATGGTAATGACTAAGAAGTAGGGCAGCTCTGTGGCACAGTGGTAAGGTACTGTTTAAGAAAAGCCCAATTCCATATGATAACCATGGTTCGAATCCTCCACTTAGTCAGCCTGAAATACACAGGGGACAAGTGCAAACACCCAAGATCCAAGAGCTGAAGGATGGGAGGAAAGGGATCTCAATGTGATTGGACTCCATGGGACAGTACTCTCTTACTCTCAGTCTCCCATGTGCATGCATGCACTCTATTATGAAAAAAGAAAATAATAATCAGGAAGCAGAAGGCCCTCTAAAAGCATCCAGAATATCAAAACATTCATGTACTTTCATCAGGAGGAACGCTACATCAGGCCTTATCTCTGAATCTACTTATAATTGTTTTAGAAGTATTTGTGTCCTTGTTATCTTGTCAGTTGGCTACTGAAAATGTTAAAAGCAAATTAAAACAGTGAACCAGGAAGCAGTAGGTAGTAAGCAGCAGAGAAGAGAGAAATATTATTTAGAGGAAGCCACGGCAGGAGCAAGGAAATCCAACAGAAAAAAATAAGGTGGAACCTGTAAAAACTCCTGAAATAGCAAGTCTTTTGCACTCCTGAATAATAACCGATGTTGACGACTGTGTTAAAACCATTAAGAAAAGTGCCTATTATTTTATTGTTAAGAAATAAATACAAGGGGACCAGCAGTTAGCGTAATGGTTATGTTGCTGGACTCCCATGTAGTTGACCGCGGTTCAAGTCCTGGACCCGGTGGCTTAAACTCACACCGGGTGTGTGTGTGTGTGTATGTGTGTGTGTGTGTGTGTGTGTGTGTGTGCCCAAGATCCCAAGAGGAGAATGGAGGAGAAGAGATTGCGGCGTGGTCACCCCCCCCACGGGGGTGATTTCTCGCTTTCTGTCTCTCTGTCTCTCTCTTTCTGGCGAGCGGACATGCCTTATAGCAAAAAAAACTCTCCAAAAAACGAAAAAAAGAAAAAAAAAAAGAAAGAAATACAGGTACATAACACATTTTAAAATAATTCATCTCCAAATTACTAAATCTTAAACATCTCAGTCCTTAAGGGAAAATTCTCTCAGCTAACATTTGTAATACATACATACACATACATATAGCATTTCACAAGCTATCTGTATGTAGTCTACCAATTTTTATATTGATGCTGGCAACATTTTTATTCATTCAAAATAATTTATTCATTCAAAAGAAAAATACTAAATGCATGCATGTGCACACATACATACACATATAGTTTCTACTTGGAATGCAACAACCTATCCTTGTGAAGTAGGATGCTGACAGGCCAGCCAGGTGGCTTGTTGGTTAAGGCACCTGGATCCCATATGGCTGACTGTGTGGTTCAAGTCCCAGACCAAGCGGCTTGAAAAATACACATGACACATGTGCATGCCCAAAATCCCAAGAGGAGAGTGGAGGAGAAGAGACTGTAGCATGGTTATCCCCCTAGGGGTATTTTCTCACTTTCTCTCTTCCTCTCTGTCTCTCTCTGGTGAGTGCATGCATCCTATAGCAAATAAATGAAAAGGAAAAACAAAACAAAACAAAACAAAACAAAACAAAACAAGGATGCTGTCTTTAAGAAATAAAAATAGAGGCCAGCAGATGGTGTAGTGGTTACATTGCTGGACTTCTATCATGGCTGACCAAGGTTCATGTCCCAGACCTGATGCCTTAAAACTCATGCTGGGCATGTGTATGTGTGTGCCCAAGATTCCAGGAGGAGAACGGAGGAGAAGGGATTGTGGCATGGCCATCCCCATTAGGGGGTGTGTGTGGGGGTGATTCTCACTTTCTTCATCTCTCGAGTGAGTTCACATGCCCTATAGCAAAATCTATCTCAAAAAAAAGAAAGAAAGAAAGAAAAGAAGGAATAAAAATAGTGAGTTTTTCCTATGTAGGAAGAGAATTTTTAACCTATATAACAAGGCATAGGCAATGCATGTAGTCTACGTTGATGATCAATAATCATACTATAAATATTTTAACAATGTTATACTGATTTCTGCTCTTAAAACAAAAATTGGCTTTAGTTTCTTTTATTTGTATACTTAAAAATGATTTAACTCCTCCAAGTTAGAGTTTAAAGCCATTAGCCCACATTTGAGACCACCCCAGTGACTCTGTGAATCTATATGCATATAATACAAGAGCCATGCTGGTGCTGTTCACCATATTCTGAACAGTAACACATGGTCAAATAACTCTGAGAAATACTCTTCAAGCAATTTTACTATATGCCCAATTTCAGATTTTCATAGCCTTCACAGGATACTAAAACTATAAGATGCTTCTTATAAATTTCACATATACTCATAGGAAGAAATTATGCTATATGCTATCCAGAGGTGTCAGAGATTAGCTGACAGGCAGACAGATGCCAAGAACTTGCTGCACAATTTAAAGGGCTGTAATCAGGATAACAGGAGTGTGAGAAACAGACTCAGACAGCTTAAAGGTTTCTGCTTCCCAGAAGGAATGCCAATAGACGGGATACCACAGCTGATTGACACACCCTTCTCTGAACAGCTATATCCAAGCAGCTTTAATATTTGATGCCTGGAGAATGCGAATGACCCTACCTCCCCCAGATGATATAATTTTCTTGTCAAGCCAATTTAGGAACATGGATGCATGAAAAGGAGGTTAAAGAGTCTTCAGAACTAGCAGGGAAAACTGAAAAAAAAAAAATATATATATATATAAGTGCCAGACCCGGGGGCTTCAAACTCATGCTGAGCACATGTGCATGCATGCCCAAAATCCCAAAAGGAGAATGGAGGAGAAGGAATTGTGCTGTGGCCATCCCCCTGGAGAGTGATTTCTCGCTTTCTGTCTCTCTCCATCTCTGTTGCCCTATCGTAATAATAATAATAATAATTTAAAAAAAGAAGTTATCAATACTACGTACTAATATCTAATCCATACTAGATTGCACCAGACCATTCTATCCTAGATCTAACCAATGGTTTCAACATAAAAATATTTTAAGAGATATTTTTACTATAGGGTACATGTGCTTGTCAGAGAGACAGAGAAAGAGAGAGAGAACACAAGAAATCACACACATACACACACACACACACACACACACACACACACACACACACACCCGGGGGAGGACCACAACGTAATCCTTTTTCCTCCAATATCCTCTTAGGAGTTTGGGGACACACTCACTTTGCATGAGTTTTAAGCCACCAGGTCCGGGACTTGAACTGTGGTCGACAACATGGGAATCCAGCAACATAACCATTACACCATCTGCTGGTCCCAACATAAAAATATTTCTAAAAATTAGTTCATATAAAACTCTATAAACTTATTCTCAGGCTATGGCTACACTTTTAAGAACATAAATGAGTTCAGTGGGACTTGCTTTAATTATTTTTGAAACAGAGTTTATTTTTAGTAAATATAATAGTCCCCCACATGGGAAGCTACAACCACGCCAAAAATTTTCTATGAGGAGATAAAACCCTATTTATAGACCTATCAGTTGCTCCTTGCTTAGGTTGTAACATAGTTTCCACTTTAAGCCTGATATGACCTCCACTGACTTCTCTGTCTCTGATGTTCCTTTCATCCTCAAGTTTCCCACATTTATCTTTATCTCCAAGAGGTACTTAAGTTAAGCTACCATGGCGTGGGGGGCAGAAGAAAGAAGAGCGAGCTCCTTTTCTTAAGTCTTCTCCTACAGGAGAGTTTTAGGTTAAGATCCAGGAATTTAAGGGAAAAAGAAGAGTTCTTCATCTGGTGGGATTTGAATGTTGTAATATACAGCAATCATCAGGAATACTGCTACACAGTAAGCCATATGAATGACAAAAGTGAATGGCAACAGGGCCTACTGGTGTCTGTCTGATGTTTTCATTTTTTTCTAAGTATGTGTTTATTTTTATTGCCAGAGCACGTGTGTGCTGTTAAGTATGGGGAAGAGAAAGCAATCCCTAGTGGAACATGATCGTGACTCAACCCTTATTCCTCCATTTCTCTGTCCACTGGAATCTTGGGCATACAAGCACACGGTGTGTTTCCCAGCCACCGTGGCGGTATGTGAACCACATCCAGCTGTGTGGGACCCGGCTTCCTATACATCACACTTCACCGCTGCACTATAGGACCAGTCAGTCCTGTGTCTGATTTATTTTAAGGTTTTCCGTCTCTTAAATGTAAAGGTATTTTAATAGTAATACTATATTTTCTAACCAAGGGAAAGCTAACTGAGGGAACCAAGACATAAATAGGTTTCCCAATTCAAAGTGAAACACTGTAACTCTCCAGTTACAGCGTTGGAGACTTTTGTGAATTATTCTTACAAATTGTGAGCTCAGGATTAAGTTGTAAATGTTAGCTGCTGGCGCTTACTATTTGCCACTTAGAATGCTCATCAGTGGACTCTTCCTCCCCCAACCTCTGGTAATAACTCCATCAACATTCTAGTCCCTTATGCTAACCCAGTGAGCCATTTTCACTGCTTCCTTTCTCTAGCAGGTCAGGACACACATCACCCTAGCCTTGCCCTACTCCATACCCTGGATGAAATCTCAGATGAGCCCAGTTTTTCTGACCTGGCAAAACCTCCATATCTAAACCCCCATAACAGCTGTTGTCCCTGGTTCACTTGCTATATGTGGATATGTATATAGATTTATAGATATATACACACATATTTATAGATATATATACACACACATATAATATATATACACATACTCTTAAGCATATACTGCCGTTTGTTAATTCCATTTGTAATTCTCTTACCCTAAATGAGCCTGCAAATTCCACTCCTTTATGAGCGCCTAGAGAAAACAATGACTATGTCTTATTCATTTCAGTACTACCAGTATTACCAAAAGGCTGGAACATAGTAGGCATACAGTAAACATTGCTGAAATATTTGTTGACCTGGTCTGAATGGCAGAGACAGAGTATTAGGTCTACTCCTCTTACATGAATTCTCTCACAGCACACAACCAGAAATGCCCAATGTAACAGAAGTAGGGCTGAAACACCAGTAATTCCTGAAGAGAAGAAAGAAGGGCAGTAAATAATGCCCGCCACCTTTCATGGGATTCTCATCACCATTCTCAGGGCACAAAGACACAGGGAGCATAGGATGTACCAAGTGATAGCATTTCCTTACTCGAAGAAAGTCCCTCCCACTTCGTCCACCCACCTATTTCTCAGTCACCCTTTAAGCCCGCCTCTTCCTGTCCATCCAAATTCAAAGTGAAACACTGTAACTCTCCAGTATCTGATGATAACTAGTGATTTCATGGTCTCATAACAAGAAGAGATCAATTAAACTTTCAGTAAAATGAATTCAAATTAAATGTCAGTGAACGTTAACTGGTTCTAAGAGTTCAAAAATACTTCCTCTAAAAAATGTTTTTTCAATTGTAAAGTTTGTCACATTACAAAAGGAGACATCTGGGGGGTTTTCTGGGGTGGTCAGAGCTGAGGCAGGAACATGGAGGATCAAGTGAACTCAGAATCACGTTCCAAAGGCAGCACTGAAGAAAGAGCTCAGGTTTGGAAGTACAACACACCTGGAATAAAACTGCCAAATCACCATTCACTAGGTGTGAACCTGAGCAGTACTTTAACCTCTCTTAACCTCCATTCATCATCTATAAGTACAAGGTTATTATGAAAATCAGAAACAGTATACACAGAACACTGAGGCCAGTGCCAGGCTTGATAAAATACTACTGTAAGTAGACTTGCCTACTATCATTTATCCTAGTCCAACAAAAGACAGAAAATTACTTCTTGGCAGATCTCATACTTTAGGACTCCTCCTGTTTTTTAATTAGTAGGAAGAGAGTATCAATAAGAACTCAACCAATGTGAATTCTTATTTTCTCTGTAAATTTAAAAAAGAAATACATAGGAAGAGAAACACAAAGCTCTACAGGATAAGGTGTCTCTATTACATTAGATGGCTAGAATAATTCATAAGTGAATAACAATGCTCTTAAAAAACAAAGTGTGTGTGTGTGTGTGTGTGTGTGTGTGTGTGCAAGTGATTCCAAACAGGGATAAAATCAATATTGTTATAGCTATGTCAAAGAAAAGCTAGGGGTAAAGGACATTTTTCTTAAGTTCCTCAAAATTCTATCCTTCCCTTAAACCAGAGATGCTTACATGATAATCACAAACCTAAAACAAAGAGAAAAGAAAATATCTGCACCTGCATAGGAAAGCAGAGGTTGACAAAGCCCTGGGTTGAGCTGGCTCTGAAGAATGAGAAATTCTGTAAAGAAGAAGGAAAAAACTGACTGCAGTATGGTCTTCTTTTGCTGCTTTCAGGTGATGAAGAATTTTCAAATATTCACCTGCCTCAGCAGAAGGGCTAAAGAGGAAATGGAAATGTAAAGCAGTTAAGGAGTTAAAGCTTTCAGAATACTTGGAGTGAGAATGCTGGCAGGACTTTCGGGAGATTTTTCAGCCAGCCTCATGGAATGGAAGAAAGTCTGGGCATTAGAGCCAGATGGGCCTCCCTAGCTAAGTGACCTTGGGCAAGTTGGACAGCATCTCTAGTCTTCGCTTTCCTCATCTGTAAAATTGGGTGAGCAGCATTTGCCCTGCAGAGCTGTGAGGATTTAATAAGGTAACAAATAAAAAGCAAACTGCTTCAGAACATGCACTCAATACACATTAAATGCTTTTTCCCAGACCTCAGGCTAGTGATACATAAAACACCGGTAGCGTACACAGATACCCCATAACTGTTCATTTTCTCCCTTTCCTTTCCCTCTCATTTTGCAGAAAACAAGTCAAGTCCAAAATAGGAAAATAACTTTCCCAAGGTTACAGTGCTTGCTTTGGCAGAATCAGGGCTAAAAACCAGTTCCTTCGCTCAGGGCACTGCACCTTGCCTCATCAGAAACATTGCCCTTGGGGATGGGCTGAAAGAGTCAATGCAAATAAAACAGAAACAAGCAAGGGCAGTGTCGGCCACTTCTTGTGGTTCAGACACTGAAGAGTTAAACCCTCTGCCTCAGCACAGGCTACATGGAGAGCTGTGGTCGGCAGGCAGGCTCCTTACGGGAGGAGGCCAGAGAGGCACTGAAATCCATCACTCCTTGTGATTGGTCGGTTCCCAAAGGGGTGGAGGAGAGGAAAGGGAAAAGAATGTCACCGGATCCCCACGGGTAAACAACAGCAGGAGCATCTGCTCAGGTTTTCAACTAAATCTGTGAAATATTTCTGAACACTTGACCACAAAACTTGGAAGACAGTAACTTCTGATCTTCATCAAAAAGAGAGCCCTTGTTTTTTAATGGCCAGATTCTTCAGAATCTCAACCAACAAATGCAAAAGGACGGTTTAGTATTTCTCCAGCACAAAATGAGAACCCAATGCTGGTGCTCTAGGTGCTCTAGGTGCCTGAAATAGACACCGCCACCATCCCCCACCCCATTCCAGAGAGGACCAGCCTGCCCACTTCTATTCTATCACTTTTCTCAAACTCGGCCATCTCGGAAACATGACAGGACTACACAGTCACATTCCCTCCTCGGAAATTCTTCTCCATCCTCTTAGGAGGAGCCCCCTCCTGTTTTCAAAAAGACTATCTTATTGCAAGATGTAGCCTCTAATTATGTTAGCACACATGTGCAGAGCAGAGAGAAGGGAGGGTATGGGGAGAGAGAAACCCAATACTTGCCAAATCCATTGGGAAGTCTGCCCAAGTTATTAATCCAGGACGGGCCACTTAACTGAATTAGTGGAGGCAATGCCCTTCAGTCCTGGCCAGATTCTTTCCCCCAGGGGAGAATGCAGGAAGAAGGGTCTGTCTTGTCTACTCAAAATCGTATTACTCTCAAGAGCTATTTTACTTTTTCTCTTAAGTTTCTCTCTCCCATTTTAAAGTTATATAAAAAATATTTCTGTTCTTTGCAGAGAATTAGAGACAGGCTCTCGCACTCAGCACACTGAAGGAGACTCCACAAGACTGAACAGTAAAGAGATATGCATTCTCTTGTTCTTCAACATAGCCACAACAAATTTAAAGTCCCAATAATGTAAACCCACGGCCTGGGGTGATGAACTAAAGTAAAGTTGAAGAGAAAGGT
>NW_006208084.1:349831-363747 GCF_000334495.1 Tupaia belangeri chinensis | reverse complement strand
AAAGGTGCCTGCTGAGAGACTTACCACCCGGAAGGCCCTTGAAAAACAAAGTTATGAGCCCAGCAGGGGGCATGGTAGTTAGGGGCACTGGACTCACACAGGGCCAACCAGGGTTCAAGTCCTGGATCTGGCAGCTTGCCTTCTCTCTCTCTCACACACACACTCGCTTGCTCTCTCTCTCGCTCACTCTCTGTGTGTGTGTGATCTGTCATTCTGCCCCTCTCTAATCAAATTTAAATAAATAAATAATTTTAAATAAAATAATTCTTTTAAAAAGAAAGTTAATACAGAAACCAAGCTGCGCTCACCTTAGGGTGGCCCCAGAAACCAAGACTAAGCCATACTCTCTCGTGGACACACCCAAATGATCCAGAATTGCTGGACAGACCCATTGTTCAAAACTGTAAAGACTGAATGACCTGAACCCACTCTGGATTCTAAAAGGTGCCTCAGAATGGGCCCCAAGCCAATCAGCTCCAGGAAGTAAGTGGCAGAAGCTCCTTGTGTCTCCTCTTTGTCTCCCCTCAGTAATCCCAAAGCCACATTTAATCTCAACTATGCTACTAATGTCCTTTTGCTAACACAGATGTTTCATTTATAAATCCCAGGCAACATATGACTAAGCTCTCTTTCACAGCAATGTTCAACAAATTAACTACTCCAGGAGGTTCAGCATGGTTATTAAAAATATGAGCTTCAGTGTCAGGCAGGCCTAGGTATAAATACCTGTTCCACCACTTTCTAGCTCTACGACTTAATCCTTTCTAAAGCTTAATTTCTTCACCTGTAAATTATGGCTTCTACCATCCACCTTAAAGCAAGAATGGGTGTTAAGAATAATGGGGGGGAGGGGATGGTGACTGGGAGTGCTGGACTCTCACATGGCCAACTGTGGTTCAAGTCCCCAACCTGGTGGCTTGCTTTCTTTCTCTTTCTCTAGCTCTGTCCCTCTCTAGTCAAATTAAAAAGTAAATGGGTAAACTTAAACAAAATAATTATTAAAAAAAAAAAAGAATAATGAGAAGATGGGAAGAAGGAGATCAAGGGGGAGAAAAAAAAAACACGTAACAGACACGAAAATTATCTGTTGATAATAACATGCCTAGTTAAATCTTTGAATGGGCTAATATACAGTATATCCATGTTGGGAAAATTCATTTTGTATGCTATAAAGATATAGAGTGATTGAATGTAAAAAATTATTAAGAAAATAAAAGGGAAAAATAGAAATATTATGGCAGGAATATGCTAAGCATTCGAAAATAGGTTCATGGCTTGAGTCCTGATTATCTGAGGTGGCTGAAGGCTAGAGGTGGGTCACAGTGTTGGAACCTTGTTGAGGGTGCTATGTGTGTAACTCACTCAAGGAAGACATAAATAATAGTAATAATTCAAATAAACTTTAAATTAAGAAGAAGGAAGAGTTGAGGGTATGTGTATGTGCTTAGCACAGTACTTGACACCTACCAAGCTATCACTATAAATTATTATTGAGGACTATAAAATAACTTCTATAAAAGAGTAATACTGCCAGCTGACAACTCTATTAGCTTTTCTGCACCTTACCCATCCCATCATGGAGTGGCAAATAACATGAGAATGCCGAAGAGTATTTAATGGCCACACTGAGCAACGTGCTAGGTGATAGAGAAAGAGAATGAAGGATATCTCTTCTCCCTGTAAAGAAGCTCATGTTTGTGGGGGCGGAGCAAGATGCAACAAAGGGAAATAATGAGGAGGAAGGGAAAGCACTGAAAGGGCTCTCCCTGTGGAGCTCCCACTCAGCTTGGCTTGAGAGCTCAGCCCATTTCCATCTCTCCTAGCAGAGAGGGTTGCACTAAATCCATCTGTTAGGACCAGAGCAAGGAGCGCTGGAAGCAAGGCCCCCTCTGGGGTTCTTATCTGCTAAGTCCCAGGAGGAAAAATGGGGACATGGACAGTGTGAGAAAGATTTGGATCTTTTCTCTTCACATCATACCAGGCATGGAGTCGACAGCCCAGACCAAACATTTTCAGGCAGGTGCTACAAGATTACTGCTTGTTAGGTTAGTGCAGCTGCACATTTCTTAGCAAACAGACATGGGGCCCTCAAGGAAATTATGATCATGTAATCAAAAACAAATATACTCAGAGCACATGGTGCACAGGGTGCGGGAAGGAGGCCAGAAGGGGCTGGGTTTTCTGAGTCAGCGGCATCCAAACTCACGAATCAGTGCTCTTGCTCCCTCCCTCTTACCAATTTTCATCTGCACAGGGCCAATCTGTCAAATTCTCACAGATACGCCCTGAGGCCTGCACTGCTCAGAGAGTGCAGTAGGCCGAGGTCACTCCTTGGTCATAAGACTGTGACTTCGGGTGAGCTATCTAACCTTTCTGGGAATCAGTTTCCCCATCTTCACAACAAGGGCAATGTGACTAAATCCAGCTGCGACATTCAATAATTCAGGGCCTGAGAGGCAAGCTGGTATCCCCTGTCCTGGGCTGTTTCGGTGTTAGGGCAGAAGCCGGAGTATTAGGACAGGTGGTTACAATTCACTGTAAACTAGATCGCAAGTGCAGGCAGAGCAGAAAGCCAGCCACAGCAATACGGGAGCACAAAGTAAAAGGTTTGGGGATTTATAGCTCTGGCCTAGGCCATTCCTCTTATGAAGGTCAGGATTCTCTGTTCCTTGGATGTTGAACCAAGAAAGTAAGGAACAGGAAGCAGGGGGACAACAGTAAAGTCGCCTGGCACCTGAAGGGGCTCACCGCTCGCTAAGGGAGTCCTCCGAACGCTAGAGCTGAGAAGGCCATACAGGGGCCTTAGAGTTAGCGCTCGCTCCAAACGCATGGAATAACAGTTGCTATTTCTAGCCAGTGGCTCAGGACCTGAAAGATGGGTGTAATCTCCACTGGACAAATCATACAGTCAGAAATAATCTTGCAACTGCCAGCACTCAACAGACTGGCAGCTCTCTAAAGAGGACTCTCTGGGGACCTAGGGCTGCAGTAACCGAGGGAAACGTAACCAGATTAGATCAGCAAAGGCCTCTCCAGTTCCACAGGAGGTATTGTAGGGGCGATGGCGCTGGCTGACACACAAGATTTACACAATGAGCTCCCTGACTGCTGCATGTGTTCAGGTCAAAAGAGCTGCTGCTCCTCTACAACGCCTCGTGAAGCAGCAGGTGCTGACTGTCCTATAACCTGTGCCTTTAGTTGTAATTCCTCAAGAGAGCCTGATAAGTTTGTTATTCACAGTAGCCACCTATTTCTATTTTTTTTTTTTTTTAATTTCTGCCAAAGGGTACATGCCCTCACTGGAGAGAGACAGGGAAAGTGAGAAAGCATCTCCTATGGGAATGGTCAATGGTCACAATCCCTTCTCCACCACTTCTCCCTCCTTTTGGGATTTGGGGCACACGCATGTGTGCGGAGACACACACACACTTACCTGGTATGTTCCTCAAGCCTCCCAGTCCAGATCTCAACCCACACAGTCGAACATGTAGAATCCAGCCTCCTTAACCACCATACTACCTGCTTGGCCCCATTCTCCCATTTTAAATTAAGAAATATTCTATTTCCTCTGCCTTTCTCTTCCCAACATAAAAACATGCCCTCCCAAGGCTGGCAGGTGGTGTGGTGGTTAAGGGTGCTGGACATCCAAGTGGCCAACTACAGACTGAGTCCCAGACCTGGCAGCTTGCTTTCTCGCTTTCTTTCTCTCTCTCACTTTGTCCCTCTCTGGTCAAATTAAAATACATACATACATACATACATAAAGTTAAATAAAATAACCCTTTTAAAAAATGTCCTTCTAATATATAAAACATAAATGAGATGTGGTACATTCACACAATGAAACATTATTTAACAATAAGAACTGATGGGACCAGCAGCTGGAGTAATGGTTATGTCGCTGGACTCCCATGTAGTCGACTGTGGTTTGAGTCCTGGTCCTGGTGACTTAAACTCACACTGGGCGTGTCTGCATGCATGCCCAGGGTCCCGAGAGGAGAATGGAGAAGGGATTGTGGTATGGCCATCCCCCCTGGGGGGTAATTTCTTGCTTTCTGTCTTCCTGGCGAGCACACGCTCCCTGTAGCAAAAATCTCAAAAACCTCTAAAAAAAAAAAAAAAAAAAAAAAAAAAAAAAAAAAAAAAAACACTGAAACAGTCATACACCTGCTGGATGAACCTTGAAACTGCTAAGTGACACAAGTCAATCGCAAAGGACCACATTTGTATTGAATCCATTTATATGAAATATCCAGGGCCAGCCAGTGACAAGGTGGTTAAGGCGGCTGGATCCCACATGGATGACTGAGCAGTTTGAGCCTCAGACTTGACGGCTTGAAAATCACACCGAGTGCATTTGCATGCATGCCCAAAATCCCAAGAGAAGAATGGAAGGGAAGGCACTATGGCATGGCCATTCCCCAAGGGGTAATTTCTCACTCTCTCACTCTCCCTTTCTCTGTCTCTCTCTGGAAAGCCCATGCACCCTATAGCAAAAATGAAGAGGACGACAACAAAGACAAAAAGACAATGACGAAGTAGAAGAAAAAGAAATATCCAAAACAGGTAAACCTTTAGACATAAAGTACACTAGAGGGGACCAAGGCGGTTGAATCTCTGCTCTAAACCCCACCTTTCAGATCCCAACAAAGCTCAGCCAGAAATCACTGAAATCTGAGGTGTGACAAAAAGTACACTAGAGGTTGCCTAGGACTTGGAGAGCAAGGGAAATAGGGGAATGGGGAAATCAGGACTAAAGGGGATAGGGCTTCTCGTGGAGTGATGAAAATGTTCTAAAAATGATTATGATGGTTGAATAACCTTGTAGACATACTAAAAGTTGTATACTTTAAATGGTTACATTATATAATATTTGACTTGTATCTTTTTTTTTCCTCTGGAGGGGTTTTTGCTATTGGGCATGTGTGCTCACCAGAAAGACAGAGAGACAGAAAGGGAGAAATCACCCCCCCAGGAGAGATGGCCATGCTGCAATCCCTCCTCCTGCATTCTCCTCTTGAGATCTTGGGCATGCACACACACGTGCCCAGCGTGAATTTAAACCACCGCGTCCGGGACTCAAATCGTGGTCGACTAAATGAGAGTCCAGTGACATAGCCATTACGCCAATTGCTGGTCCCAATATTTGACTTTTATCTTTAAAAAAAAAAAAGTTTATAAAATGTCCTAAATGAGGGGCAAGCAGGTAGCATAATGGTTATGTCACTAGATCCCCATGTGGTGCACTATGGTTCCAGTCTCAGATGTGGTGGCTTAAAACACACCAGGTGATTTGTCACTTTCTGTCTGTCTCTCTCGTCTCTCCGGTGAGTGCACATGCACCACAGCAAAAATCTCTCAAAATAAAATAAAATGCCCTAAGGAGATTATAAGTTCTTTTCAGAAGTGAAATGTAATGAGGGAGATTTAGTTCTTCTAGCTATCCCTGTTTCCAAACGCCTGCCTCACTCTGTCCTATCAACTACTCACTGTGCTGTTCCTAACCTCTGCCCCACTGCAGAATCTATGGGCTCGCACCTTTCCCAGAGTAACAACTGCTGACAGTGGCTTCGTTTCAGCCTGACTTCAGTGTCCTTCCTTGCACGTCTAGTCCCCCATGTACCTGCTGCTGTAGCAAAAGTCTCTCCCTCTCTCTCTCCCTCTCACTCTCCCTATCTTACAGAGAGAAGTGATTAATGACCTGCCACTTAAAAAGGAATGAAGATCTATGATAGCATAAAAGCACAAGTTTGTAAGTTTTGACAAATCTGAATTCTTATTAAAATATTTAGCCAAGTTACTTTAAGTCTCCTCTTGATTTCCAATTTTGTAAACTGGAGAAAACACTATCTACTGCATCTTTTGTTATGTAGCTACAAAAACTAACTGAGAAGAATGTATGTAGGTGATTAATGTGGTGCCTGGCACATGAAGGTACTCAATAAATAATAACCACCTATTTATAGAAGCCTTATGCTCAGTTTTCCTCATATTATCATCCAGCAGTCAGCTTCTATGTCAAAAAGCCACCTATCAAAATGTTCATAATCATTTTCCTATTTGTTCTAACCCATCTAACTCTCAGATCCCCAGGCCATTCCTGATATTTCTGGCTTTTCTGCTTCAATTTGTTTTCCAATTCTTGGACTCACTTTAGTCTCAAATATGCTTAGTATTATCTCTTCAGTTCCACATACCCTCCTCAGCCCTAATCTGCATTTATCACCTTAATTACAATACTTTAAGCCACTCAGGATAAACTGTATACCCAGCATAGTATAGCATCGGTATCCTATTCTTCCTAAAAGTATATCATGAATCAAAACAACTTGAGAAGGGCTTGAGAAAGAGTTATGATGGAACCTTAGAACCATACATGGAATACTAGGCAGCCATGAAATGATGCTGTAGAAATGGTTAATGGCATGAACAGATGTTTACAACAGAGCTGAGCTAGGATATTACAAACGTTTGTACAAAATGACTGATAAATCATAGGAATTAAAAAATGTGTATATATGCAAATACAGCTACAGAAAAGTAAGACTAGAACACCAAATAACAAAAAGGTAAAGTTAAGTATAATAAACACCTTAAGACAATTTTTCTTTTATTCTTCTGGACTAATAAAAATTCTAAATTTTTTTTTTTTTTTGGAGAGATTTTCACTGTAGGGCGCGTGCGCTCGCCAGACAGACAGAGAGAGACATAGAGACAGAAAGCGAGAAATCACCCCCCAGGGGGGATGGTCACGCCGCAATCCCTTCTCCTCCATTCTCCTCTCGGGATCTTGGGCACGCACGCACACGCGCCCGGCATGCGTTTTAAGCCACCAGGTCCGGGACACGAACCGCGGTCGACTATGTGGGAGTCCAGCGACATAGCCATTACGCTAACTGCTGGTTCCCTAAATTCTCTTTGATGAATATTACTTTTATATTAAGAAAAATATTTTAGGGGCTTTAACAAGATTAAATAGTACTATGCCTCTTAGCATTTTCTTTTTAGCAGATACTATTCTACGACTCTGGAGTCAGAAAGACCACGGCTCAAATCCCTATTTTACCACTTAGTACACATACAACTTTGGCATACCACTAAATACTTTCTGGCTAGGTACTCTCATCTAGAAATGAAGATCGAACTGCTAGCCAAGTACCTGGCACGTGGTCTTCAGTAAATGCCAGTGCCCTTATGCATCTGGCCATTATTCTCTGGCAGTGGTTCTCAACCTGCGTGTGCATCAAGGCACCTGGAGAGTGGGTAAAAGAGATCAGTGGACCCCACCCACAAAGCTTCTGATTCATTAAGTATGAGGAGGAGGGAACCATGAATTTGCAACAGTTCCCAGGTAGTGCTGATGCTGCTGGTCTGGAAGCCACACTTTGAGGACCACTGTTCCAGGTAATAAGAATAAGGTCTTTCTATAACATGTTACCCAGAAAAAAAGTACCCTTGAAGATCAGTAGTATTTCAGGAATAGTTGCTCATTGAGTTCTGAATTTAATTACAGCCTAATTATGCATATTTACCCAAAAGTCTAACTTCGTACTACAGGAGATGAATTATTCCAGGACACTGAGAACTGGTTTTCCACTTAAGTTAGCAAATAGCAATTATTAGTACTACATTTAAAGTACTCTGATTCTAGCATGGGAGAAAACATGTGAGAATGTGCACAGAGATCAAAGTAAATTCTGCAAATTTACTGTGTGTTGTCCTGTGCCTGTCTGGTAAATTTCACCCGTGACAGGAGGGCAGGTTTGCAGAGTGCATGCTTTGCTCAGAGAGCCCTCTGTTGACAAAACCCGATATAGCCACTTCCTCCACTGTTCCCCCCTGTAGTCCTGCAACCCAGGGAGAGCCAGAGTCCTTCCAGTGTGACTCAAGACTTGAAGAAAGGTTTCCAGTTACGCAGTTTCCCTAAGCCCACAAGTAGGCAGTATAGACCTCTAACTTCCTCCTGTCCCCTAGTCTCCTTGGTGAGTTTGTATGTGCAACTCATCTCCAAAAGGTTCACTGCTGAACTGCAGGAATGAGACGTGAACAGCATTGAACAAACGAAATCACAACTGCAATCTACTTCAGAAATGGCTAGCATCACTCAACACCGAGGGGATAAACGGCTTTTGTACAAAGTCTCCGACATAATGTGAAACTCTGTTGATAACTAAAAATACTAATTGGTGAAGTCTGTAGAGTCCCTATAGATAAAACCTGTTTAACAGCACCATTCCAACTAAAACAACTAAGAGTAAAATGAAAGAATTCAGAGCTGGAAAAAATCTCTGCTGTCTTTTCCAATTTCTTCACCCATATAAAGAAACTGAAAGGTCTATACAATTCACAAAATTAGAGCTATTGCCACGTTTCCTGACTCCCCCATGATGGACAGTCTTTCCACTATTCTAGACCATCTTTATTCAGAACATGTCTTAGCCATTACCAAGACAAGGATAACCACATTTTAATCCTTCCATGAGAAAGCAAAGAAACGAATGGGCATGTAACAATTCAGACATTCTGGGGAGGAAGACTCCTACTTTCTGCTACTATTAAAATTAGGTCTTGCTAATATTAATATTAATGCTTCAAGGAGCAGTGTGAAGAGGCAAGAATGATCCCCAGACCGACCAAGCCTGCACGCCACTGCATCCCCCACATCCAACACCTACATCCTGCCATCACTGCCACCATGCCCAAGAGAAAGGCTGAAGGGGATGCTAAAGGAGATAAAGCCAAGGTGAAGGACGAACCACACAGATCTGCAAGGTTGTCTGCAAAACCTGCTCCTCCAAAGCCAGAGCCCAAGCCTAAAAAGGCCCCTAGCAAAGAAGGCAGAGAAAGTACCCAAAGGAAAAAAGGGAAAAGCTGATGCTGGCAAGGATGAAAATAACCCTACAGAAAATGGAGATGCCAACACAGACCAGGCACAGAAAGCTGAAAGTGCTGGAGATGCCAAGTGAAGTGTGTGCATTTTTGATAACTGTGTACTTCTGGTGACTGTACAGTTTGAAATACTATTTTTATCAAGTTTCATAAAAATGCAGAATTTTGTTTTACTTTTATTTTTAAGCTATGTTGTTAGCACACAGAACACTTCATTGTTGTTTTTTGGGGAAGGGGCATTTGTCACTAATAGAATGTCTCTGAAGCTGGATTGATTTGGACAACATCTTTTCCTTCTGGTTTTGAGAGACTTCCTCTTGGCTTCCAAGAGGAGGGAGTCCCTGACACACATCCACCTTGGCACAGATGCCTTGTGGTGTGGAAAACTTAACATTTGCTTTTATGTCCTCTCCCTCTCTGCCTTCAGCATAAACTTAACTCCCTTACACCAGAGACCTGTGGAGACCTGACCACAGAAAATTGGTTATGCCAGTATGTCAGGCAATCCAGACTTTCCAATGACATTGAGATGGCATCCTTCAGAAGAGTAGCAGTTCCTTTTCTATATTGTTGGATCTTCAGGTTGATAATTCTGCCATTTTCATTTCCTGAAAGTCAGGGTCCGCTCATGAAAAGTTGTTAAACAACGTGCTAAATGTGAAATGTCAACCCTCACTCTAAACTTTCCCTGTTGAGAGCATCAAATGAAGACTTCATTGGGTTTTATAGTGGCTTTCTGATTTTGGTAGTCCATTGAAGAAGGGAGTTTGAAAGTTGTTGTATACTGTTAACAATTGTCTGCCCATGTCTTGCCTGAAGTACCATGATTGTTTATGAAAGGTATCTTTAATAAAGCTGGATACAGTTTGACTTGGAAAAAGATATTAATGCTTCTATCTTTTTAAAATTAAATTATTTTTCAAAGGGTCAAGAACTCTGGAGGCCCTTTTCTCAGGAGCAAGCTCCCATGCCATTGAGCTTGAGTCTGGTGTTGGGGAATGAGTTGGCTGGCCTACACTACCTGGCAGACGGATCTGGCCTTCAGAGGACACTTGGTAGATTTTTGGCATGTTTTTAGATAATATTCATCAGCAATCTTATAAAAGTACCCTATTTTACAAATGGGGAGCCAAATGTAAGAGAAGTGAAATATTAGGCCCAAACTAGAATCTGAACTCAGGCCTGTCTGACACCAAAGTTCTTTGATCATGGGCCTCTTTGATCATTCTTCATTGATTTTTAAACTGTATTCCAGTCGGTTAAAGGGCCTCATGGGCAAAAGGAAAGCTAGAGGGTAGGGCTCCAGGCCTTCTATATCTTTTCTACTAGAACTATCCCACTTACCTTTTCATTAAATTGTGTCCTTGTAATTCGGGTGAAAAAGAGAATATTCTATTAAAAACATATAAACCCTTTTTGAGTCTGAAGATCACTGCACCTAACCAAACAAAAGTCAATATATGCTATGACATTGACAAATCTCTCACAAAACTGGAAACTGCCTGGCCTCCTGCATGTAGATTCCCCGGGATCTCACTAAGAGCAAATGAGAATGGGTATGAAAGCAGTATGTAAACTACGATAGACTACAGAAATATCGCACAGAACTAACCCTTAGTAAACAAGAGCAAGTAGAAAAAATTTTGAGTAATGTTTGCTGCTGATTAAAGAAACAACACACAGGTAAAATGCAAAAAAATAAATAAATAAAAATTCAAGTAAAAGGAATTAAGTAGGAGGAGAATGGAAGAGAAGGGATTGGTATGTGGCCATTTGCCCCCCCACCCCATCACCCCACCATTACTCCACACCCCACCATTTTCTCTTTCATTGTCCTTCTCCAGCAAGCACACATGCCCTATGGCAAAAACCTTAGGGGGGAGGGAGGAAGTAAAAGATGTCTGCCCAATGAGAATACCATAAACTTTGGACTCTTAACAATTTAGATTTAAAACCCAGATTCACTAATTAATAGCTATACAACTTTTGGCAATGACTCTGTGAGTCTTGGTTGCCTCATCTCCAAAGGGATGAAATAAATTAATGCTTGCTTAATGTTTCATAAAGGGCCTAGCACAGAGTTGGCGTTCAACACTTCAGCTCTCATTTCAGCCTCTCACTCCCTGTCACTTGTTACTCTGAAGTAAAGACATACCTGCTAGAATTAATGTACGGTTCCCTGTACCAGTAATGCAATAACAGAAGTGAGAAACTAGAAGCATCTTTATCTTAGATGATTCTAAGATCACATGACAAAGCCTGTGAGAGCATAGGCTGAAGGTATTTCTGAAGGAACAATGAAAGATCCTAATAGCAGCAACTATATGGGGAAAGTTCTACTAATTCAGTAAGAATATTTGTTGAGTGTTTTAAGAGCCTTTTATGGTTCTATAAAATGACGAATTTACATTTAACATCCACTTGACTAAACTCATTAAACTTGTAAGAGGCACTTTTCTGCTGAAGATCAGATATCTAGCTTCTTGAGTGTTAATTTTTTCCTATCTCTGGCAAGACAAAGGCAATGAAAACTAAGCAAAAGTCTGACCAAAGTTGGTTTTTGTTTGTTTGTTTTGTCCATAGGAGAAAATAGCAAAAGGGTAGTCTCTGTATTTGAAAAAAGGCTAAAGGTAAATTTACTTTTTAATTTATCCTTTTACCACCCTCTATCGAGCTCTTGCCTGGCACTTACTTTCTGTGCAAGGGCTTCAAAAATACCAAGAAGTACAACATGGGTGCCAGCAGATGGTATGGAAGTTAAGGCAGTGGATTCCCACATGATCAACCACGGTTCAAATCTGAGACATGAAGTCTTGATAATCATGCTGATCAAGTGTGCGTGTTTGCCCAAAATCCTAAGAGGAGAATGAAGGAGAAAGGACTGAGGCATGGCCATGCCTCCTTTTTTCTCACAAAAATATAAGGGTCATCAAACCTTTTCATTATATTACAATAGGTAGTGACAAAGTATCACTACAAAGTGAAAGCATGTGCCTTGGGAATGCAGGGGAAATTGAAGAGTCTGTTCCGAAACAATGCATCAAGCAAGACAGCCTGGAGGAGGTACCACACAGTAGGATTAAAAGGATGGACTGGGGCCAGCTGGTGGTTAAGGCTGCTGGATCCCATATGGCTTACTGTGTTGGAGTCTAAAGCCCGGCATCTTAAAAAAACATGCCAGGTGCATTTGTGTACATGCTCAAAATTCTGAAAGGATGAAGAAATGAAGGGATGACCACCTTCCCTGATGTGAGGGGAGAGGTAATTTCTCACCTTCTCTCTATGGTGAGTGTATGTGCCCTACAGCAAAACTTAAAAAAGAAAGAAAGCTGAGTACTATCAAACATGTGAAGCTGTGCTTGTGTTTAACTGTGTGAATACACAGAACTTTCTAAAATTTTTTTCTGGTAGCACCAAAATTTCTATACACGAGCCTTCAGTCATCTATAGTATTCTCCTCTAATTAACCCTTAGCTTAGTATAATAGTATACAGCTAATGCTACTAAGAACATAAAAATGCTTAACCCTTAACTGAAACACGTTAACTATATAACAAGTAAACATATATAAACACAGAACTAGTGGACAGTAGTAGTGAGGCCTTTTGCCTTACCTAAGTTTAACTTGTTGGTTTCATTCTAAATTATCTGCTAGTGAAGTCAAATAATTGAAGAGATATGTCAAGTTCTTAAAAGTAACTCACAAAATGGTAGTGAGGGTTGGTTATGACTAATACAGCAAGAATATGCCTACTAACCAGTTGGCTGCCCTGAGGAGTCCTAAAGAGATGAATTTCCCAGTTTTGAAAAATTCTAACAAAGGAAATTCTATCATTTTCCTTTGCAAATAGTCCTAACAATTATTAGTCAGATCGTTCTTTAAAAATTAAATCTCTTATTACAATATAAAGCAATTGCCTATATACAAAGAACATACTACTAAAATCTAGATCCATCTGCTCAAAAATACTTTGGCAAGGGGGTCAACAGTCAGCCAACAATCGCAGGCTATAACAGCCACCCTGAACTAAGAAAAGAGGCAAAGTTGGAGAAGTTAAACCATACCATAAAAGGCAGGAAGTGACAAAGAAACCAGGTATAAAAGACCTACGAGAACAAATAAGCCAGACACGTTTCCAATACTTCTAGCATAAGTTACTGCCCTAGCCACAGACCAACAGCAGCTCTAAAGATAAGAAGTTAAGTGATAAAAGCTCCCATCATTTTCACAACAAAGCCTAACACACATAAGAACTACAAAATCAAATCCATTAGAACCGAAGTGATGGCAAAGGAAAAACAGAAACGTTGGCCCAGAGATGAGCAGAGACTTTCTAGATAGCCTTATACAGATTTCAATTCCCTCACAAAAACCTATTTTTTTTTATATTACCTAATATTCATTCCCTGAGCATCATCACAACATACTAAATGTGGTTTCCCATCTAGGATAAACTGCCTAGTGGCTTAATCAAGCATGTTATCATCAATAATATTCCATTTCTACTTTCCTACATATGTATACATATATATATGTTTTTTATCCTATGTTTGACCCCCTGCCCTTTCCCCCTCTCCCATTACACTATCTCTGCTAAATACAGTTGTCTTCCAGGGGAGTTATTGAAAATGTGATACATGCAAGTAAAGGGAGAGGGGCCACGAGTTTAAACTTTTTAACAATAGGGAACATAGATTCCATTCAAGGTTGGATCAAGGGTGGGTCTCGTGCAGTTCTGCAATTGTAGGTGAGTCTCCATGGAATACAGTTCTAGGAAAGCGGTTCTGGTAAGCAGAGATGATTATCAGTTGATGCAGCACAGCAGCCATCTTGTGATTAGCGGGAATGGTGTTGTGGGGATCTGCAGCGTGAGTTATCCTCCGGTATCTGGCTTTTTTTTTGTTTTGTTTTGTTTTTGTTTTTGTTTTTGTTTTTGTTTTTGTTTTTGGAGAGATTTTCACTGTAGGGCGCGTGCGCTCGCCAGACAGACAGAGAGAGACATAGAGACAGAAAGCGAGAAATCACC
>NW_006208084.1:321142-349393 GCF_000334495.1 Tupaia belangeri chinensis | reverse complement strand
CCGGGGGGCCACGTGCAGGCCCAGTGGCCATGCGCAGGCCCGGGGGCCATGCACAGGCTCAGGCCCAGCGGCCACGTGCAGGCCCAGGGGACACACTCAGGCCCGGTGGTCACACGCAGGCGGAGGGGGGGCACACGCAGGCCTGGGGGACGCGCAGGCCCGGGGGCCACGCTCAGGCCCGAGGGCCACGCGCGGCGGCCACGCGCAGGCCCGGAGGCCACACGCCAGTCCCTGGAGAGGCAGCGGAACGCCGAGCAGAGCCCCGGCTACGCAGGGCCCAGGGGGCCCGCCTAAAATCTATTTTTCTTGGTGATACAACGAACCTATATTCCTTAGCTAGAAATTTCAAATCAACAAATACAATTCATTTATATGGTGAAAAATCAAAAAGCCAACTTAAATCAGAGTGTGAGAAGTAGTTTGTTCCCTTGTAAAAGCTTCCCTAAGTCTTCTCTTCCATAAAATAAATGAGAAAAAAATTATTTACAGACCTTAACACACCGGAAAATTTACATGTTATCTCTAATCCTATAGTACCTTTCACAGAAGGCACCGTTCCTATTTTATAGATGAAAATATTGAGACTCAGAGAACTAAAAAACTTGCCCAAAGTTATATAGTATGCAATAGCAGTACTGACTTTTTTTTTTTTTTTTGGATGAGAGAAAGAGACGGAGGGAGGGAGAAGCAGGCAAGAGTGGGAAAGAGAGAGAGAAAGGCAGATATTCTGTCAGGGTCTCACCATTGCAAGCTTCTGCCCCAGCTTCCCAGCTTGCTAGAATACAGGCAAGTTCCACCATGCCCATCATGTTCAGATTGGTCCAGAATCCAAACCCAGGACTCCCACAAGGCCCCAGTTTTCAGAGCAGCACCTGACCATCTGTTGCACCATGGCTGGGCCAGAAGAACTGATATTTAAACCTAAAGCTAGGCTATGGGGAGATGGGTAGACAGACAGTATGAATGTGATTGTATCCATGTCTACCTGTCTGTCTACAGAGGAATTTCCATGACACAACCTTACATTGAAGCTGAAGGGTTCTGGTTTAAAAAAAGCAGCAGCAGCCAAGGAACCTGGCTGATCCTCTGGTCTACCACATACATCCCTTAAGACACGCAGAAAGCGGCAGAATTTCCCTTCACGGCACGAAGGGCTTTCGTGCCCAAGCATGCCTGCTGCTACGAACTGGAGAGGGTGGTGTCAGCCAAGCACAGAGCCAGTGTAAGTGCCAGTCTTCCTGGGGCAACCACCAGCCTAAGCAGAGACAGACAATGCCCGTTTCCACAGTTTCTTTCATAAAACAGGCATTAAGAGTTCAACCAAACTTAACAAATAAGGGTGAAAACAAAGTTTTGTTTCTTTACATTGGAGGAGAGACAAAGATTTGTCTTGTGAAATCTCATAACTGAGAAAAATATTTGTAAACAGTACAATAAATATGACAAAAAAATTATATCTACGCTATATAAAGCTTTCTTATGATTCAGTAAGAAGAGAAACCAAAAAGTTGATTAAAGATCAGAATGGACAGCTCACCAAATAAGATGTGGAAGTGGCTAACAGCCGGGCACATGAAAAGGTACTCTGTGTTAATCATCAGCTAAAAAGCGATCGAAGCCACATGACATACGACTATACACCTGTCATAATAAAAAAGTTAGATAAAACCAAGTCACTCTGGAAAAGAGTTTGGCAGTTCCTTTAAATGTTAAGCATGAGTGTAGCATAATTTTAGCAATTCGATTTCTAGACATCTACCCAAAGGAAGTTAAAATGCGTATTTACTCAAAAATTTGTACATGAATGTTCTTAACAGCATTGTACATAATAGCCACACTGGAAACAATCCAAACACCCATCAACTGGTAAATGAATAAACGAAATGCAGTACCTACACACAACGGAATACTATTCAGCAATTAAAAAAAATAACCAGGAGCTGGACAGTGGCACAGAGGTAAAATGCTGCAATGCACGGCAAGGCTGACCCACTGCAGACTCCGAGTTCGTGCCTGGAGCTCCACCTCAGCAGCTGGCACTCCTGTACACACTGGCTAAAGCTGAGGCTGGATCATGGCATCAAAATCCTGCTGGAATGCTCTCTCTCTGATTCATAGAAGAAATAAATAAACTTTAAAGAGAAGGAAAAAAACACTATAGTGATATATACTACAACCTATGTGAACCTCAAAATATGCTAAGCAGAAGTCACACACTTCCTCTACATACTATTAGACTACATACATTATATAATTCCATTTGTAAGAAATATCCAAAAAAGGGACCAGCAGTTGGCATAATGGCTATGTTGCTGGACTCCCATGTAGTAGACCGTGGTTTGAGTCCCGGACCCACTGGCTTAAATTCACGCCGGGGTGTGTCCATGTGTGCCCAAGATCCCGAGAAGAGAATGGGGGAGAAGGGATTGCAGCGTGGCCGTCCCCCCGAGGGGTGATTTCTTGCTTTCTGCCTCTCTGTTTCTCTTTCTGGTGAGCACATATGCACTATAGCAAAATCCTCTCCAAAAAGAAAAAAAAAAAAAAAGGTCCAGAAAAAAACCCACAATTTTACAGAATCAGAAAGCAGATCAATAGTTGTAGGAGAAGAGGAGCACAAGAACAAAAAAAATTAGAGAGACTTTGGGGGATGATAGAAATGTTCTAAAACCAAGGGGACCAGCAGTTAGCGTAATGACTATGTCCCTGAACCCCCACGTAGTCGACCATGGTTCGAATCTCAGACCCGGTGGCTTAAACTCAGGCTGGGTGTGTGTGCATGCACATGCGCGTGCGTGCCCAAGATCCCGAGAGGAGAATGGAGGAAAAGGGATTGTGGCGTGGCCATCCCCCCCCCCCGGGGGGGGGTGTGATTTCTCGCTTTCTGTCTCTCTGTCTCTTTCTGGTGAGTGCACGTGCCCTATAGCAAAAACCTCACCAAAAAAGGGGGGAAAAATGTTCTAAAATCAGACAGTAATGGTAGTACGATTCTACAAGTTTACTTAAAAAAAAAAATCACTGAATAAGTATACTTTGATTGAGTGTATATATATACATATATATATATATATATATATGTATATATATATATTTTGGTGAGGGTTTTGCTATAGGGCGCGTGTGCTCTTCAGAAAGACAGAGACAGAGAGACAGAAAGCGGAAATGACCCCCCAGGGGGGATGGCCACACCGCAATCCCTTCTCCTCCATGCTCCTCTCAGGATCTTAGGCACGCACACATGCCTGGCGTGAGTTTTAGCCACCAGGTCCAGGACTCGAACTGCAGTCAACTACATGGCAGTCCAGTGACATAGCCATTACGCTAACTGCTGGTCCTCCATTGAGTAAATTTTATGATTATTAAAATTATATCTTAGTAAAGCTTTTTGCAAAAACAATTGCAAATATGTACTTTTACATAATAATTTGTATGTTTATTTATATATGTAGTGATTCCAGAGAAAGTGTTAAGAAAAGGGTGTAATCATAACATTTGATCATTTGCCTATAAAAAAAAATTTGCAGTCATAATACAATGTAATCATAATGGATATTGATTTAACAAAAAAAATTTTATGAGAATAAGAGGGTCTATAAAAGTGTTGACTGCTCACCTTCAACAGTAGGAAGCCAAAGGATAGTGCCAAAAACAGATAAATCAAGACAGAGTGAAATAACAGTGTTGTTAAATGCATGGCAGTAAGCAGCAGCAGAAATGGTCTCTCCCAGCAGAGGAGAGGCACATGGCCTACCTGCACAATGTGATCACCTGCGATCCAAGCTGACTACAGGCTTGAGACGGTGCTATGAGGACACCATCACTAGAGGCTTGCAGCGCTTACCAGCCCTTCATCCACTAGAGGGTGTAAGACACCACCACAGAAGGTCCTAAACCCGAGAGGTGGCCAGTTGCCATATATTGGGGAGAAACCACCACCTGAAAAACACTCACACAAAGGCTGAAAGTAGTATTCTAGATCACAAAGTAGAAAGAAAAAAAAGGGACTTCATACTTCTGTAATTTACAAGGCAAACGCGTGTTTGGCTTTAAAAAGAACCAGAAGGAAAATTATTGCAATTGGTGAGATATAGAAGGGATAATTTACTTCTTTTTTAAAAAGAATTAATTCCTTTAACTTTATTTATTCATTTATTTCTTTATTCATTTTAATTTGACCAGAGAGGAACAGACAGAGAGAGAAAGTGAGAAAGGAAGCTGCGAGGTCTGGGACACGAACCACAGTCGGCCACGTGGGCGTCCAGTGCCTTAAACACCCTGCCACCTGCCAGTCCCCGGAAGGATCATTTTCTTCTAAACAAGTCATTTTAATCCAGTCTCCAGCTTGGTGACATGGGGGTGGGGGGTGGGGAGGGTAGAGAGTTGAAGACTAGGGAGTGGCTGCTAACAGGTTTCTTTAAGGTTGCATTTTAAAGGGCAGTTACTAGAATAATGCTTTTCAAAACTACTGGGCCCAGGAAATCAACTTTGATCAATTAATTGTCACAATCAACAATTTTCTTGAATGTAATGGGGTACGATTTTTTTTTAAATCACATTACTTAGACCGTGGGACAGATAAGTTTTATTTAGCTAGACTAACCCTAAGTAATAGCCATATACATACATATGTCTGTGTTTGCTGGGTTACTGCAACTACTTAGGGTTACAATTCTTCAAGTTCAAAGCAGAGCAAGGAGCTGAAGAGCCTCACCATGCCCTCCCTCGGCTCTACTCACTCTCCCAAGGGAAGAAAAGCAATCTTCATTTCCTTGCCACCAAGCCCAAAGAATACAACAGAAGATGCATTTGCTACTGTCCACAGCTCCTAATCAAAACAACTAAAAGTCCTGAAAGTTCATGTGCAAAAACTGGGCGAAGACGAAGTCCATTCCAAAGGTAAAGGGAGAATGAGTGAGAAAAAAGTTAATAAAAAAATTCTCTTTTTTTTTTGGAGAGGTTTTCACTATAGGGCGCGTGCACTCGCCAGACAGACAGAGAGACAGAAAGTGAGAAATCACCCCCCGGGGGGATGGCCATGCCGCAATCCCTTCTCCTCCATTCTCCTCTCGGGATCTTGGGCATGCACGCACGCACACGCGCCTGGAGTGAGTTTTCAGTCACCGGGTCCGGGACATGAACCGCAGTCGACTACGTGGGAGTCCAGTGACATAGCCATTACGCTAACTGCTGGTTCCCTATAAAAAAATTCTTCAGAGGACAGAAAATAATAAGGAAAAATAAAAAAGCCCTTATGTCATTACTAGTCTACCCTCTACATTAAAAGGCTCCACTCCAAATTTAAATCTATAAATATCTAGTCATATTTGTCAAGTTAAACATCTCCTGTGTATTCCTACTTGGAATCTGTTAATCACTGGAACTTATCTATATAGTAGCTTTCAACAGAATTTTAGAAAATTGAAGTAAAAAAATCTTGAGGAGTCATACCAACAACCATTTTTAAAATCAGATAAAGAGTCTGACAATGTGACATCAATTTTTTTATACTTAAAAGATAAATAAAAAATAAACTATAGACCATCAGTTATTTTAACAAACGAGAAAGGAAGAAAACTTGACAGAAGTTATTCAAGAGACCTTTTGGTCGCATGAAAATGTTCATGCTCTTACATTCTCCAAAGATTCCATTATCATCTTACCACACTAGCAAGAGACTATCCACATTCAAAGACGAGAGACAGACAGAAAAATACAAAATACAAGACACAGACGCTGAAAGGCCAGGGTTCGAGTCGAGTTCTGCCACTTACTACCTGTGAAACTGAGAGTTACAATAAACAAAAAAATCTCTGTGCCTCGGTCTTCTTTTTTTTTGGGGGGGGGAGAGGTTGTTTTCTTTTTTCTTTTTTCTTTTTTTTTGCTATAGGGCACGTGCACTCCCCAGACAGAGAGAGACAGAAAACGAGAAATCACCCCCCAGGGGGGATGGCCACACCACAATCCCTTCTCCTCCATTCTCCTCTCGGGATCTTGGGCACACACGCACACGCGCCTAGTGTGAGTTTTTTAAGCTACCGGGTCCAGGAGGCAAACCACGGTTGACTACACGGGAGTCCAGCAACACAGCCATTACGCTAACTGCTGGTCCCCCTGTGCCTCGGTTTTCTTATCTATAAAATAGGGATAATAAAGCCCAGGCTACATGGTAGACCTACTGAGAAGATCAAAACTGAATACTATATGCACAGTACTTTATGAACTATAAAGTGCCTTATAAACATCAGGTTTTACAGTTAACTAATATTCCCAGTTTCAAAGCTGACCTATCACCTGAACCCCTGAACCCAAGTAAGGTCTGTGCTCACTCTCATCTCATGTTAAGAGCGATGCTTCATTCCCAGACAATTCCAGTGTTAGACAATACCATGTGCCACAACTCACGGTTCTAAGAGAAAGAATTATACTGAGGGCACTGCTGTCGGCATTACTTCTAATGTATTTTTTAAAATTGTATTCTATCCCATTACTTAAAAAAAAAAAAAACTGATGTGACCAACAGCTGAATGACCAAAAATGATTTCCTAGACCCACAATATATTGCAAACTGTAGTTTTGAAAAACATTTGCAAATATTCCACTGCTTAACATCCCTTACTTAATTGGGCTACCCAGGTAAAACGAATTATCTCTAATTTGTGTTTACCTGCTCTAATCCTCCTCCCCCAACTCTGTCCCTCCACAATTGAGTTGATTCTGAAATAAAATTCAACCAAATAATTATTAAGGAGATACAAACTTGCTGACAACAGAAGGCAATCCTCCCTACAATTGACCTTTTACTCAACTAACCTGTTAAACTAGGATGTTCTCCATTTCCTCCACTTCCTAGGTCAAATATGCTGAGGGTTGTCTGCCATTATTACCACCTGAAACTAATCAGCAGTTCGCTCTAACCCCACACCTGTTCTCTTCTCCCAGTAGTGTTGCTGAGTTGTATACTTACCAAGAATCAATTAATTCACCAATCTTACAGAAATTATAAATCCTTACAATTACAGAATTAAATGTTACCTAAATCAATGAAATAAAAGTTAGAAAAATGTCCTTGAAAACAACTCGAATTTGAATGTTATATTATGAATACTTAGACACTAAGCCCTTTTGCTCAACTTAGCCATAGGCAAAACAGCTGTAAAGATAATGGGCAACAGGGACCAGCAGATGGCGTCATGGTAACGTCACTGATTCCCACCTAGTCAACGGTGACTTGAGTCCTGAACCCACGCTGGGTGTGTGTGCATGCGAGCCCAAGATCCCAAGAAGAGAAGAGAGAAGGAGGGTCTATGGCATGGCCATCCCCTGGGGGATGATTTCTCACTTTCTGTCTCTCTGTCTTTCTGTCTCCCCAGTGAGCGTGTGCACCCTAAAGCAAAAAACCTCTCTCTTAAAGGAAAAAAAAAAAAGAAGACTGGGCAAGAAGAGGTAATCATAAAAATCTGGACAGCTTCACTCAGATTGTTTTGAATGTCATTATGGCCTTGTTCTTCTTTTAAAAATGCAAATAAAACAAAAACTAGAACTTATAAATGATGCTTTGTGAGCACAGTTAATGCAGGGGAAAAAAAGCACGAAAACAAGTGGTATTTCAATCAATATATCCATATGTACATAAAAGGTCTTGACCTCATATCAGAAGACAAAAGAGTAAACACATATTTGTTCAAGTTAAAATGTTCTGGGCCAAGCAGATGGCATGGTGATTAAGGCACTGGATCACACATTGCTGACTTCACGGTTCAAGTCTCTGACCCATTGGCTTGAAAAACATGCCGAGTGCATGCAGGTGCATGCCCCAAGTCCCAAGAGAATGGTCTAACCAGGGATTAAGACATGGCCATCTCTCTTGGGCGGTGATTTCTCACCCTTCCCTCTCTTTCTCTCTTTGGTAAATTCATGCATCCTATGGCAAAAATCAAAAATTTAAAAAAATGTTTAAAAAGCTCCTAAGTTAATATAAAAGTCTACTCGTCCTGATCACATCAGTTAGAGAACACTGATTGTATTCCTTTAATTAGTTAGGATATAATTAAATTACAACTATATATCTCAATGTGCCCAGTTTATCTGCGACTGTTTACATAATTATTATTTTCTCTCAAAAGTACCCCAACTTGAAAGATAAATTTATGTGGTCACCCTAACTACAAAATACATAAAGCTATGGCACTAAAAGATGGCAAGTAAATAGCTATAGGACCCCAAAAGCATTTTCCGGGAACTCCCTAACAATCTCAGCCAACATAGAATGCCCGTGATGCAGAGCTAAGTCCACTCCTACTAAGATTGCTGCTCCTGAGCCTTTCCAATATAAAAACTGACGCACACAAGTATCCTCCCATTTAAAATATATCACAAACCCACAAAATAGTCTCACTTTAATTAACACTTGGGACATGCATAAGCACATGCACATACGTAAGTCATAAAACAATAGGCTAGGACTCTAAACCACTACACTGCATCATCAACCTAAAACCCTGCATGACCTTCGAATATTTAGCTTTTCTGAGCTGATTTTGACTTCTGCAAAAACTGGAACAATGCTCGTCTCCTTCACTACCACAGAGACAGCATTAGCCAGCACTGAGGTGCTTAGAGTGCTTTAGAAAAGCAGTGGACTGCCAACCCATAAAGTTTGCTAACTGGTCAGGAAAGAAGGCTGATATGACCTTGCCTAAAACAACAGAACCTCTACAAGGCAGCAGGTAATTTTTTTCTCCTCCCTCCTTTTCTTCACAGGTTTTTCATTCAAATGTGAAACTAAGGGCTTACAAAATGTAATGGAAAGAGTCACTGAAACAGTGAAATGCCAGCCTACTTAGTGCTAATGAACTTACTCAAGAGTCACAGAATCCTACATCTGTGGTTGAGTTTCAAGAGGTCTATAATGCCCCACTGGTAAATTAAATAATGCAAGTGTGCACATTCACACATGCCCGCATTTTCCTTCAGTGAGTCAGTAATCCCTGTGCAGACGAAAGAGCCCTCAAACGAAAGACAAAGGTCAGTTCTTATGCAGCTACTAACTTGGTCTATTACCTTGGACAAGTCACTGTGCCCCAATGTCTTTACCTTTCCAGAGGAAACATTCGTCTCATCTACTGGGTTACTGAAGAGTCATGATTTGGTTTGTTTGTTTGTTTTTCTATGCAAAAATGTGTCATGACTTTTCTAACAACCCAATACTTCAAAAGGTGGTTGGGAGGATGAGATGAGAAAATATCGATGAAAGTGCTCCATGACAATCAAAAGATAATAATTTTTACTTCTTTTTAATCACTATTAGATGCTGACAAAACCCTATCTGGGGATGGTTCTTATTTGCTTAGACAGGGACAGTAGAAGAATAAGGAAAGGAGATAAAGGTTTACAATTCACCTTCACCAACTCCCTGGCTCCCAGATTTGCAGGGCCAAAACCAGGCTAGGGACATGTAAAGATCACAAGTTCTGTTTCTGCCCAGTTCTGGCTGTTCAGTGACCACTGTTCCATACCGATAAATGCCTCCCAAATCTCAAAGCACAAAGCGAGAGTTCACGAGGTTGGGCGCATTAATTAGCAGTATTCATTTGGATTCTGTATTCATCAAATACAACGAGCAGCTATTCAATATTTGCCTGTTTGCACTACTCTAAGATCTTTAATTCAAAGATCCAGCCAGAGTACAAAATAAAGCACAGAAAATAAACTAAAATAAACCTGTCACCATCAGAATGTGCTTCAAAGTAAATTAGCAGCTTTAAGCCACAGCAAAGGCCTACAGAACAGATAGTATGAGTAATGAATGTGCAGTTTACAGAAGTGAGACCCTGATGCAAAAGAAAGGAAAAATAAAGTAGTTCCAAGCAAAGAGACTACTTTTTGTGCTTTCACAAATTCTTACTAACGCTTTTTGCTTAGCTCCTCATTGATCTTTAATCCCCACAGGAAGAACACAGCATTATACAGTACCCTTTCAGATTCTTTGAAACTCAGTGAGTCTGTTTCCATACTTTACATCAATTAGCTTTACTTTCCCAGAGCCAAAATAAGCAGTGTTTCATAAATAATGAAATATCTGCATTAGTATGCAAGAATAGATTAGGAGGCTGAGCAGGATCCCATATACATTACGCGTCCTGGATGAAAAGTACAGGATGAAAGAGAGCATGTCTCTCCTTTCTGAGCACCCTCAGCACGGCAGCACTCGACCTTGGCGGCACAGCAGTATCACCTGTGAGGATTTCTAAGCATATATGTGAATGGCCAAGCCTCATCTTAGACTCTACCTACTCAATCAGAGCCTCTGGGGGCTGGAACTCCAGGCACCAGCTTTTCTTCTGATGGATGGCCAGAATATAGAGCTACTATCAAAAGGCATAAATCCCACTGCTCACAGAAGCTCTAAGGCAGTCCCAAACCAGAAAGAAAAACAAACAAAAATTCTACCTTCTTTTTAGATTTGGGTATATAACTATATCTTTCACTGAAAGCTTCTATCTTAATTTTAACAGTGATGATCCTACTGGGAGATGAACAACCCTATCTCTCCCCTTTCTCTTCAAACTCTGCAGTTTCGATACCAACCCAGGACCAAAAGTGCAAGAACTGGGCAAATACTTTCAAATCTGAAAGGCCTCCAAATGGATGACTATTTATTATGAGCTATGCCAGTTTTTAAAATTGGCTTCACGGGTTCTGATGAGAAATAATTAACCTCTGGAAAGGGGAACTATGTCAGCTCTTTCATTTGCCACTATGGTGACTCACATCCCTTGGAGAAGCCTAACAACGGGGGCTCCTCTTGACAACCCTATAAGGAATCATGAGTGTGCATTCAAAGGTATTTCCGATAGCTACCCCTTCCAAATCTCCTAAAGAATGTCACACTCCCAAAGAGCAAGGAGACACACTTCATTCAGAGGCTAGGTGACTTAAGTCACACTGTTTCTCTAAGAGGAAGCCTTGCTGGTTCTATAGTAACTGCCTGGGCCTCATCTGCTCAAGCCTTCAACAGCAAAAAAGACAAGGAAGACATTTTATACACTCGCCTACACCACAATGAGGATGTCTTGGAGGAAGCAGTTCTGCTCTGATCCACAACAGAGCCTGGGCTTTTTCCAATCATCCCCACTTCTAACAAAGAAAGGCAGCAGAAACTTCACTCTCTCAAGCAAGCTTTCCTGATTAAAACCATAAGGCGGAATCCCCCCAGGGAGGAGAATGGAATTTTCTTGCTGCAGATTACTGCAAAGACTCAAACAATCTGTGCAGACAGGGGCTAAGTGGCAGAAAATAGAGACAAGTCCAGCATTTAGAAATATGAGGCATCTAGAAAACCAGGTTTCAAAATTATTACACAGCCTGCAGAAAGCAAAGCAAAAGCACTCATGACGACTCGGCTTCACCGATTGTTTTTCCCAACATCACCCACGATTTTAATAACATGGTTCTAATGCTTTCAGGATCAAGTAATACATTTCATTTATATCTCTGAAAGGAAATTCATTGCTGAAACAAGTCATATCACCTTCCAAAATAAGTAATTCCAGGAAATGCTCTCTGTTATGGCATCCTCTCTCTCTCTCTTTCATACACACACACACACACACACACCAAGTTATAATCATCAAGTACCAACCTGGCTGTCCCGCGCTGGGAATCCATGATAACCTGGGGTCAGAGGTTCGTTCTAAGAAGAAAAAAAGAAAGCAAACTATTAACAAAGAAAATGTTAATAATCAAAATCGTCCAAATGGATCAAATATTGGGTTGTTGGAAGTCATGACGCATTGTTGCATAGAAAAACAGAAAAAAAAATACTTCTTGACTTTTCCAACAACCCAATACAAATTACTGCCCCAGCTCCTAAGATGTTCCATTGTCTTCCACTCTAACTACATGTATCTCCCAGTTAATGTGCTACGATGGCAAAATCAAAACAGATAAAAAACTAGCATTTGCTTAGGAACACTTCATGAACGCAATTTTCCTCCTTGTGCAGCTAAATGTGTTTCCTTCCCACATGGCTCAACCAGAGTGCTGTGATCTGCGGCAGAACGATTCCTAACTTTCCTCTGTGGGACATGAGCACACCCAGGCCCTACTCACTGGAAGCCAACAGCATTCCTAAACACCAGGACAACCAAAAACTTGCACAGTTCCAAATATTCCCTGCTCAGGAAGGAGACAAGCACCCTGTTGAAAATTGCCTCCTGACCCAGAAAAGTTTTAGTTCCTCCTATCAAGCTGTTTTTCCTCAATTATTTTAAGTCTAGATAAAATTCTGCCTCTGTTCAAGATTTTCTCTACCACCTTATATCATCCTATGGATTCACGTGACTCCTAACATATGTGTGTGTGTTTATATTTAGATTATTTGTAGAGTTCACTTTTCATATCACTTCTAATTCTAATTAATTTTTTAAGGTTTTTGCCATAAGGGGGTGTGCACTTGCCAGAGAGACAGTGAGAGGGAAAGTAAGAAGTCGCCCACCAGGGGCATGGCCAAGCCACAATCTCTTCTTCTCCATTCTGCTCTTGGGATTTGGGGCACACACACACGTATACCCAGCTTGAGCTTCAAGCACTGGTCTGGACTCCAACTGTAGCCGGCTACATAGCAGTCCAGCACCTTAACTATCATGCTGTCTGCTGATCCCTAATTAATCTTTTTTGAAAGGTGCATTACATTGAATGTCTACCTCATTTTCACATTAACCCTCTAAATTATTATCCTTGAGGGTGAGGATGATAGCTAACAAAAGCTATGCAAACCCTTATTTAGTTTATGGCTCGCTTGATCCACCCAATCATTCAGTCAACATACACTGGATACTAAAACTTTCTAAGTACTGTTAGACACTGATGGGATAAGAAAGAAAAAAATCATAATAAGGGCCTTGCCTTCAAGGGAACTTTTAAATGGGAGGAGATACATGTGCACACAAAAGAGTGAAGGAGGGCATGTGGTACTTTTGTAATTTCCAAAGTGCTCTTAAAGATATTCACCCTCCTCTTCCATCCATTCACTTTTATTCCTACTCGCAGAATAACAACTTAAGAAAAATATTCACTGATGGGGCTTTTAAATATAACAGTGAACTTCCCACCTAATGGTAGCTATATCAAAGACATAAAATTATATCTGTATCGTTTTTCTTTTTTTAGTTTTTATTATTTTGTGGGGTTTTTTTGTTTTGTTTTGCTATATGGCATGTACACTCGTCAGAGAGAAACAGTAAGAGGGAACATGAGAAACTATGCCCCCAGAAGATGGCCTCACCACAATCCCTCCATCTCCATTCTCCTCTTGGGAGTTTGGACACACGCACACCCTGCATGAGTTTCAAGCCTCTGGGTCTGAGGTTCAAACTGCAGTCGGCCATGTGGGAGTTCGGTGCTTTAACCACCACAACTCCTGCCAGCCCCTATATTTGTATTTTTGATAGTCAAAAGTCCACACTCGCTTCAAAAATATGAAAGCCAGTAGTCAACTTCAACTCACTGCAGAGACTCTGTATCTTACTCATCTTGGGGAACCAAGATCTAGCACACTGTCTAACACAGGGTAGACACTCAAAAGAATGTGCAAATAAATAAATGGAGTTAAGTAACCAGAAATTATTTCAGTCACTGACTCGATTATAGATGATTCAAGTTCACTTTTCTATTCTTAAATCCTTATTTTTGACATGTTAGTACTTATAAATTAGTCTCCCCCAAAGAAAGCACAACTGTCTTAAAAATACATGGGTACCAGGTGGTGTGGTGGTTGAGGAACTAGACTCCCACATAGCTGATCACAGCTCGAGTCCCAGACCTGGCAGCTTGCTTTCTCACTTTCCCTTTCTCTCTCTCTAACTCTCTCTGGTCAAATTTTTAAAATAATAAGAAGAAATAAAATTAAATAATTATTTTATGTGTGTGTGTGTGTACCAAAACAATTTTGAGAAAGAAGAAAAAAGTTGAAGGATTCACATTTTCTGATTTCAAAGTTTACTACAAAGCTACAATAATACAGATAGCTTAATACTGCCATAAAGAAGGACATATAGATGGGACCAGCAGTTAGTATAATGGCTATGTTGCTGGACTCCCACATAGTCGATGGCGGTTCGAGTCCCGAACCCGGTGGCTTAAACTCGCGCCGGGCACGTGTGCGTGCATGCCCAAGATCCCGAGAGGAGAGTGGAGGAGAAGGGATTGCGGCATGGCCATCCCCTCTGGGGGGTGATTTCTCGCTTTCTATCTCCCTGTCTCTGTGTGTGTCTGGCGAGCGCACGCACCCTACAGCAAAAACCTCTCCAAAAAAAAAAGAAAGACATACAGACCAATGGAATTCAACTGAGAGTCCAGAAACAAACCCTTACAGTTACAGTCAACTAATTTTTTAAAGGTGCTGAAGAAAGTCAAAGAGGAAAAAGTAGTCTTTTCAACAAATGGTACTGGGACAACAGAATATCCACATGATAAAAATGAAGTTGGAACTCTGCCTCATACCATGTGAAAAATTAACTCAAGGGACCAGCAGATGGTGTGGTGGTTGAAGGCGCTGGACTCCCACATGGCCACCCACGGTTCAAGTCCTGTAGCTGGCGGCTTGTTTTCTCACTTTCCCTCTCTCTCTCTCACTCTGTCCCTCTCTGGTCAAATTAAAATAAACAAATAAATAAAGTTAAACATTTCTTTAAAAAGTTAACTCAAAACAGATCACATCTAATACTACAAAACTCTTAAACGAAAACAGGAGTAAATCTTCATGTTCTTTGATTAGGCAACAGTTTCTGCAATATGACACAAAAAGCACAAATGACAGAAGAAAATAAATAAATTAGACTTTATCAAAATTAAAAAGTGATGCTTCAAAGGAAACCATGAATTAAGCACAAAAGATAACCCACAGAATGGAAGGAAATATTTGCAAATCATGTTTAAGAGGGGATGTGTATCCGGAATATATAAAGAAAATTTTACAACTCAACATCCAAAGAACAACCCAAATTAAGACTGAGCAAAGGACAACAGGTTGTTGTCAACAAGTAATACTCAAAACAAAAAGAGAGAGAGAGAGAGACATGTAAATTGTCAATAAGCATATAAAAAGATACCCAATATCACCACTCATTTTGCAAATGAAAACCACATTGAGATAACATACCCACCAGGACAGTAATAATAAAAAGTCAGACAATAACAAGAATTGATGAGGATATGGAGAAATCAGAATTTTTCCACATTGTTGGTTAAAATGTAAAATGGTACAGCCTCTTTGGAAACAGGATGTTAAACACAGCAATTTCACACCTAGGTACAGAATAACAACGACAGACAGACAACCACCCAAAACCTCATGTGTGAATGTTCATGGCAGCATTATTTCATTAAAGGCCAAAGAACGGAAACAACCCAAATGTCTATCCATGGACTGAAGCATGATAAATCCATTAGCTAAATAGTATTCAGCATTAAGGAAGAAAGAAGTACTGATACAATGTGGATAAATCTTAAAAGTGCCACACTAAGTGGGAAAAAAAAGAAGACACAAAAGCTACAAATTGTACAATTTCATTTACATTATATGTCCAGAATAGGCAAACCCACAGAGATAGACAATAGGTAGGTGATTCTAGGAGCTAGGGGGCAGAAATGCAGGGTGACTACTAATGAATACCAGGTTTATTTAGGGAGCAATATAAATGCTCTAGAACTAGATACTGTAGTGGATACACAGCTCTGTGACTGTACAGAAACCTGAACACTAAAAACACTTCAAAAGGTGAGACTTATAATCGGTGGCTTCTATCTCACTGAATTTGCCATTTAAAAATAATAAAAGTTATAGCCAATGCTGTCTATTTTTCACACTAATGTTAACAGAGGAAACATACAGCTTAGATTATAATAAAAGAACAGGGCTCTTTCTTTTTCTTTTAATTTTATTTATTCATTCTTTTTTTTTTTTTAATTTGACCAGGGTGAGACAGAGAGAGAGGGAAAGGGAGAAAGCAAGCCACCAGGTCCAGGACTCTGGGTTGGCCATCTGGGAGTGTCCAGCATCTTAACCACCATGCCACCTGCTGGTCCCCAGAACAGGGCTCTTTCTAAAATCCATAAATGCTTTGTTTGTTCTAGATTCTACAAATTTACTTAAACACCTTTCCATTCATATTATATATCTATATATGTATATACACACACACACACACACACACACACACACACATATATATATATATATATATATATATATATATATGTTTGTTTGTTTTTTTAATTTTTGCAAGAAGGTGTATGCACTAACCAGGAAGAGATAGACAGACAGTGAAAGAGAGAGAAGAAAAGTGAAAAAGCACCCTCCATGGGGTTTGGTCACACTGCAATCTCTTCCATTTCTCCTCTTCAGGATTCTCTGGGCATGCATACACATGCACCTGGCATTTTTTTTCAAGCTGCTGGGTCCAGGACTCAAACTGCAGTTAGTGATGTGGGATCTAGCCACCTTAATCACCACACCACTGGCTGGTACTCCTACAGATTTTAACAAGGAATATCACTGTTACCAATGTTTCATAATGCTTTTTTTTTTCTTTGAAGAGGTTTTTGCTATAGAGCACGCGCGTGCGCTCGCCAGACAGACAGAGAGAGACAGAGAGATAGAAAGCGAGAAATCACCCCCCAGGGGGGATGGCCACACCGCAATCCCTTCTCCTCCATTCTCCTCTCAGGATCTTGGGCAGCATGCACACGTGCCCGGAGTGAGTTTAAGCCACCGGGTCCAGGACTTGAACTGCAGTCGACTACGTGGGAGTCCAGCGACATAGCTATTACACTAACTGCTGGTCCCTCATAATGCTTTTCAACTTACAAAACCAACCTTGCAGATATACCACTTGGGAGGCTGGAGGCTGCATGGGAGGCCCAGGTGGGCCTGTAATACTAACTAAATGGGAGGCTGGAGCAGGAAGATGACAATAGCAAGACCATGTCAAAAACGCCTCCCTATACAGGAACAAAACAAATCTAAAAACATCAACTTCAGGGCCAGCAGGTGGCATAGAAGGTCAAGCGGCTGGATCCCACATGACCAACTGGATGGTTCAAGTCCCAGATTTGGTGACTTAAAAATCATGCCAAACACATGTGTGTGTGTGTGTGCACAAAATCCAGAGAGGAAAAAAAAGGGACTGTGGTGTGGCCATCCCTCCCCGCACCCCGGGGGGGGTGGGAGGTGATGATTTCTCACTTTCCCTCTATCCTTAGATCTCTCTTTGTCTTTCTCCATCAAGCTCACAAACATGCCCTACAGCAAACTACAAAAAAAAAAAAAAAAATTGGGACCAGCAGTTTGCCTAATGGCTATGTCATTGGACTTCCATGTAATCGTCTGTGGTTCAAGTCCCGGACATGGTGGCTTAAACTCAAGCTGGGAGCGTGTGCGAGTGTGTGCGAGCGTGCCCAAGATCTGGAGAGAAAAATGGAGGAGAAAGAATTGTGGCGTGGCCATCCCCCCTAGGGGGTGATTTTTCACTTTCTGTCTCTCTGTCTCTGTCTTTCTGATGAGTGCACATGCCCTATAGCAAAAACCTCTCCAAAAAATCGTATAACCTTACTTAATCCTCACAATACATAAAACTGTCTTGTAACCCTCATTTTACAGATGACAAAACTGAATTTTAGAAAATGTAAGTGACGGGTTCAAAGCCAAACAGCTGACAGCAGTGGCTGAGCTGCCTTAAGTTGCAGACACTAACTCTACAGCCAGTACTTCTACTACAACTAGTAAAAACATCTCTCTGACTCTGGCAAGGAAGATTATGACTGCCTAAAAATCTGCAGGTCTGAGTTTTTGTTTTTAGGATTTTTGCTATAAGGCAGGTATGCTCACCAGAGAGAGACAGGCAGAAAGAGAGAGAAAAATGAGAGATCAACTCCAAGGAGGGATGTCCACACTGCAACTTCTCCTCCATTCTCCTCTTAGGATTTTGGAAGGGTACACACAAGCTCCCAACACGTCCCTGAGGCCACTAGGTGCAGGACTCGAACTGCACAACCATGCGGGGTCCAACTGCCTTTAACGCCATGGTACCAACTGGCCCAGTCTGACTTTTAAACCAGGGCAAAAATAATAAGATATATTGAAAGCAGACAAGGAAAATGAATGGAACAGGTGAGATAAAAGTCAAGGTGTTAAACTGCAAAGAGGAAAGATTTTAGTGGCTACATACATATGAGCAAGCGCAAGTGTTCCTGTCCTAGTGAGACTGAAAGACCTAGAAACTGACTCCAGTTGGGCACAGAAGCTTCTCTCTCTCTCTACACACACACACACACACAGAATAAAATATCAACTACAAGAAACTTCATTAACTACAAAAGTCAGCAATTAAGCCTGGCCGGACAATTCTGGTTTATAAATATGTGAAAGTGCAACATAAGGATCCATAACTGACAGATAGCACATGCGCAGTGGAGCAGTAGACAGCAAGAGAAGTGACACAGCAAGAACAATTTCACCTGATTTTAGTATTCTTGCTGACTGCTTAGATGTCCCCTATGTACCTAGGTTTGAAAAATAACATTCAAGCAAAAGAATCTCCCATTTATTCCGTAAGAATGAATTGAACAATTGCTTTATGAAAAGCACAGAGCTGATGTCCTTGCCACTGAAGAGCTTAGTCATAATGAGTACAAGGTAACATGACCATAATTAACTTTGTAAAAAAGAACGGGGGGAGGGGCAGTAGGTGGCATGGTGGTTAGATCACTGGGCATGGCTGATTGTGGCTCAAACCCCAGACCTGGCAGCTTGTGTTCTCACTTTCTCTCTCTCTCTCTTGCAAACATGCCCTATAGTACATTTAAAAACAGTAATATAATAAATAAAATTAAATAATTCTTTAAAAATAAAGAAAGAACTACAAAACTCCAGAAGATCTTTTCATATATATATAATATATGAATATAAATAAAAGGGCAAAACATGGGGTTGATATGCTGAGGGAAGGTGGGGGTGTAGTGGTAACACAACTGAACCCACATGGGAAAGGTCTTAGGTTCACACCCCAGGACCTCCAGAGCACACTAGGTACATGCACATGTACCCATGGTCCTGGCTGGCTGAGACGGGATGGTCTGTGGCATGAAGGCCCTGTTGGGTGCCTGTCCCTGTCTGCCTATCTATCCGTCTCTGTCTCTCATGTAAATAAATAAGCTTTAGAAAAAAATTAATTGTAGGGATAATTATTTTTTTTAAATAATAAGTATACATGCAAGTTGGGGATGGGTAATAACCTCTAACCTCTTACTAGGACAAAACCTCCAGTACTAGTAGGCATGCTGAAAAAACATAATGGTTTTTAAAACCCACTTTTCAGGGCCTGCCAGGTGGCCTGGTAGGTAAGGGTGCTGAACTCCCATGTGGCCAAGTGTGGTTCTAGTCCCAGAACTGGTGGCTTTGCTTTCTCACTTTTCCTCTCACTCTCTTGCTCTCACTCTCTCCCTCTCTGGTCAAATTAAAGTAAATAAATAAATAAATAAAGTTAAATAAAATAATTCTTAAAAAAAACGAAGTTTTAAGACCACTTTTTAAAATGTTCTCTGAAAATTCTCATTATTATTTCTGAATGACTGATATATTTGCCAAAAATACTGATCAAATTGCCAAAAATACTAGCAAAATTACCCAGAAAACTATACCTGAGATGGGGCTGGCAAGTGGCATGGTGGTTAAAGGCGCTGGACTCCCACATGGCCAATCATGGTTCAAGTCTCGGACCTGGTGGCTTGCTTTCTCACCTCCTCTCTCTCTCTCTCTCTCTCTCTCTCTCTCTCTCTCTCTCTCTCTCTCTCTCTCTCTCTCTCTCTCTCTCTCTCTCTCTCTCTGATCAAACTGGAAAATAATAATGATAATAATAATAAAGTTAAATAAAATAATTCTTTAAAAAAAAAAAACTATACCTGAGAGAGGGGGAAGAGTACTGTTTTCTTAAGCATTTATAAAATACAGCTAAGAGAGGCCAAAGAGGACTTGACAAAGGTAAGATCAGAAGCCTGCATTCAGTACAGACTGTGGCTGTGGCAGAACAGCCAGCCAGAAGTCCTAAATGATGAGGAAAAGGCATCAGCCGAAGTGAAGTCGCCGAGACAGCCTGAGGGACACCAGGCTGCCAGTCTTCCCTGGTTTCACCTGCTTAACGCATCATGTGTTGAGCATCCAGAGATTTTATTACAGAAGTATTCCTCACCAACATCTATCACCGATGAGGTTAGCAGGAGCAGGGGCAGAAAACTGCAAATGTGCAATGAAGTCAAAGCAAGCAGTTCAAAGAACACATTCAAAAAACCACCCAGCTGTCTTTCTTCTGTATCTAACAAAACCACAACGGTTTCATAAAATGGAAGAAGAAAAATAATACTGAGACTGGAACAAAATAAATCCATGCCATCCTGTAATTATCTGAGAGGAAAGTAAAAGGCAGCAAAGGGAGTGATGAAGCTGTCCTCTACAAACAAATGTGGGCAATGCACTAGCTCCGATTTTCTCATGGACTCACTCCCGAGCTAAAAATGATTTCCACATTGTCTTGCACAAATGGAAAAAAAAAGACTAATTAAAACCACATGGACTAGAAAGAAAGCAAATCAGATTCCTCAGGATATTTCCCCATTTTGTTGGTGGCAAGTTCCTGCCTCTTTAGCATTGCACCTAGTTTTCAGTGGGGATGTGGAAAGGAATACCACAAGAACTGAAGATGTACCTAAGTTCCACACAGTTACATGCAAAAACTAATCCCAGGCCAGCCCCGTGGCACAGTGGCATGGTGCTGCTCAAGAGAAACCTGGTTCCACATGGTAACCCAGTTCAAATCCCCAAGACTAGTCAGCCTGAAACACATCAAGCATCTGTGCAAGTGCCCAGAACCCCATGGACTGGCAGACTGAGCTCCATGGCATGACGAGATCTTGAGGAGGGTGCTTCTCTCTCTCTCTCTCACTTGTATGTGCACATGCATGTGCTCTACCATGAATAAAGGAAAGAATTCCAGCAACAACTATCTCCAGCTAAAGCAGAATGAGGCTCTCTGCTAAACAGCCACAGGGCATCAGTCTTCTTCCAAACCACATAAGGCAGTGGTCCTCAAATCTTCCTGGCACCATGGACCACCCTCGTAGAAGACCAGTCCTCCATATGGGGGGAGGGGGATGTTGATCCTGGCATGACCCTGTGCCATTTCCACCTCTACCACACTGCAACATACAATGAAACAATCAGGAACCCGGTACTGCCACTGATCCACTGGAGGTGAAAACCAGACAGCAACGCCAATGATGGGAGCTGCTGCAAACACAAACCAAGCCTCCTGTCTGCCACCCACCCCCTCTGCACAGCGCTGGGGGGCCAACAGCCCCATGAACAGGTACCAGTCCACCATCTAGGGGATGGGGATCCCTGATATAAGGTATAGAGTACCTTGAGTTAAGACAAGGGTGCATAAGGGATGTGAATCTGTTCATATCTAACATGGTCCCAACATGAGGCTTTCATGCTACAAGAAAATAAAACAACTCATTCTGCTTCCCCACCAAAATAATTGATAACAGAACTTGGTTACACTCACCACTCTCACCCCAACCATCGTGTCTTTTTTTATTTTTATTTTTTATGAAAAATATCCTGGTATAAGCACTACGTTTCATATTAAAATCTGACGTGAGGGGGCCAGCTGGTGGCGTGATGGTTAAAGTGGCTGGATCCCACATGGCTGACTGCAGTCTGAGTCCCAGACCCAGCAGTCTGCAAAACAACTAGGCACATGTGTGTGCATGTGAGCCTAAAATCCCATGAAGAGAATGGAGAAGGGTTTGCAGCCTGGCCATCTCCCCAGGGGATACTTTCTCACTTTCTTTCTCTCTCTAGCAAGCACATGTGCCCCACAGCAAATAAAGAAAAAAAGAATCTGACACAGGGATTTCTTGGGTCCTCGCAGTCCATCTTTGAGACAAAATTAAATTTCCTCTTTTCAAAATTTCACCTGTCATAGGTATTTAAGAGATAAGTGATCAAACACATTTTCTTTACAGATTAGGAAGCTGAAACTTAGAAGAAAGTGCCCTGTCCATAGTCACTTGACCAGTAAGACACAAAAGAGAACCTGAAACTTAGAAATGCTCATATAAACTCTTCACCTCAGACTCGGTTAAATGCAAATATACACAAAAGCACGAACTCTGGGAGACAATGAGATACCATTTCAAATACTGGATGAGTCACTTTGTAACTAGGTGCCTCTGGTCAAATTGTTTGATCTCCGAGACTCAGTTTTCTCTACTATAATAAATAATCTCTGCCTCATAATGTCACTATGATTAAATGAGACAATCCAGGTCTCAGTATCATCTGTCACAGTACTTAACACAGAAGAGATTCCATCCCCATGTCTATCAGTTGCAAAAGACTTAAGATAGAAATTATACAAAGGCTATGGGACTAACGTCCAAAAAGCACATTTCTAAATAACCAACCTTTAGTTTTTCTTAGCTTACTCTAAGTTCAGTTTTTTAGGAATATGAAGCAAATGGTCATCCAACCTCACTGAAGGTATTCAAAACTGGATAAAAATTAGTGAAAATTAGTGATAGTTGTAAATCAATGCCAGATTCAAAGACAGAATGAATGGTGACCAAAGCAACTTCACCTTCAGTGACATGTCCATGCTTCCTCCAGCTGGGCAGTCCACTCTGCTGTGGTCAGTCTCTGCCTGTTAACACTCTTGGTCTTCAAACCACCTTTACAAATCCACGAGCGTGTGCGCCAGAGAGGGAGAGATACAGTGAGAGGGAAAGTGAGAAATCACCCCCCGGGGGAGGGCCTACCGAAATCCCTTCTCCTCCATTCTTCCTGGGATTTCATGCACACACACACGAGCACAGTGTGATTTTCAAGCCACCAGGTCCAGAACTCGAAATATTGTCAGCCATATGGGAGTACAATGCCTTAACGACTACGCCAGCTGCTGGTCCCAGTAAATAAACTTTTTGTTAAAAAAAAATCTGAGTCTTTGCTTTTAATTCTTTAAGGTATATATTTAGAAGTTGACTTGCTGAATCATAGAGTAATCTAAAGAAAAATTTTAAAGATCTTCTATACCATTTTACATTCCCACCAATAGCACACACACATTCCAATTTCTCCACATCCTCACTACGCTTGTCTTTTTTTTAAATAAAAATCATGCTAATAGGTGTAACATATTACCTCATCACGGTTTTGATCTGTATTTCCTTTATGATTAGTCATGTTGAACATGTTTTCATGCACATATTAGCCTTTTGTATATAACCTCAGAAAAAAGTCCATTCAAGCTCTTTGTCCACTTTTTATTTTTGTTGTTGCTGTAGGAATTCTTTACATATTAATTACTTATCAGATACAATCAACATCACATAGCAATATTTCAGTTACCAATGAACTTCATATACCACCACGGTATACAAACATAGGACAGGAGTCAGCCGGTGACATGGCGGTTAAGGCAGCTGGATCCCACATGGTCAGAGTAGTCCTGGACCTTGAGGTTTGGAAAACATGGTGAGGGGGACCAGCAGTTGGCATAATGGCTATGTCGCTGGACTCCCAGGTAGCTGACCATGGTTCGAGTCCCAGACCCGGTGACTTAAACTCACGCCGGGCACGTGTGTGTGTGTGCCCAAGATCCCAAAAGAAGGGATTGCAGTATGGCCATCCCCTCTGGGGGGTGATTTCTCACTTTCTGTCTGTCTCTGTCTTTCTGGTGAGCGCACATACCCTATAGCAAAAACCTTTCCAAAAACAAAACAAAGAAAAACATAGTGCATGTGTGTGTGCATGCCCAAAATACTGAGAGGAGAACAGAGAAGGGACTGTGGCATGGCCATCACCCTACCCCAGAGGGTAATTTCTCACTTTCTCTCCCCCCGCAGCGAGTGCAGGTACCCTCTAGCGAAATACACACACACATACACACAGAGTACACACAATTACAGAAAGTATACTTTACAATGACAACAAATAACTGTGCTCCTGGTTTATGTATCTATGATATATGTTTTTTATCATTAGAGTGCACTACTTGTACTTTTTTTTAACTTTACTATAAAAGTGTATGACGTTTTATGCCCTGCAACAGCCTCTTACATCTCATGTTTACCCTGTCTCCTGCTGCACTGTTTTCTCTTGTGACTGCTTTAATCTTGTATTGCTTTGTTCATCACAGCCCTCCCAGTGTGGTAAGATATGAAGATGGACCATAATGATATTGACGATCTTGACTCTGAGTAGGCCTAGGCTAATATGTGTGTTTATGTCTTTGTTTTTTTTTTTTTTTTTAACAAAAAAAGCCTGAAAACTAAAAAAAAAAAAAATTCCTAAAATGGTTTGCTATAGGGCACATGCACTCATCAGAGAGAGAAAGAGAGAAAGGGGGTAAAAGGGAAAGTGAGAAATCACCCCCCCACTCCCACACCGGGAGGAGGACCAGACCAGAATCCCTTCCCTTCTCCATTTTCCTCTTAGGATTTTGGGTACACACAAACACATGCCTGGTGTTTTTTTTCAAGTCACCAGGTCCAGGACTCAAGCCATGCAGTTGCCCATGTGAGATCCAGTCACCTTAACCACCATACCAATGGGAAATAAAAATATAAAGGTAAAATATTTCATTTCTTTTAAAGTTAAAAGTTTAGGAAGTAAAAAGTTACACAGAGGTGCCAGACCATGGCACAGCAGTAAAATGCAACTCTGTGGGGCTGACCCACATCAGATGGGGATGGCCCAGCTTCACCTGCAGAGACCCACCAGGCATGCGCAGACCCATGGTCTGGGACTAGCTGGGAGGTGGAGTATGGCATCAGGACCCTGCTAGGAGTGCTGTCCCGCTCTCACACTTGCTCCTTCTGTCTCACTCATAGAAGAAATAAAATAAACTTGAAACGGTGTCGGGGAGATAGGGGGCCAGACAGTGGTGTGGTGGTAACACACACTTTGTGAGCCTGGCCCACATGGGAGGATTTTGCATTCACATCTGGAGACCTCCTTGAACATGCCAGGCGCACACATGCCCACGATCTGCAGCTGGCTGAAGCTGGCGATGGATAGTGGCATAGGGCCTCTGATATGGGTGCTATCTCTGTGTCTGTCCCTCTGCCTGTCTCACTTGTGGAAGAAGGAAATAAAACTTAGGGGGGAAAAAAAAAACTGTGGACTAAGTTAAAACTAATTTATTAATAAAAGAAGAAAAATATTTTTCACAGATTTCATGTAGCCTGTGTGTACAGTGTGTATAAAGTCGAAAGTAGCATAATATCTTACGTCTTCACGAACATTCCCTCACCACTCACTCACTCCCAGCTGGGCAGTACACAGCAGCCAACAGCTAGCAGCTTCCCCCAGGCACCTTCTGCTTCAGGCCCCCACATCACAGGTGCCTCTGGTGAGACAATGCTTTATGAACAGCTTTCCTGAAAGAGTAGCTTTCTGGCTACTTCCAAGATGCAGATTTCCAGTGATTTCTGCTGGTACAGACCATAGGAACTGTCTTCTCTGGCCTTCAGAGGCACAGTCTTTCCTTTCCAGCAGCCCCTGGACAGAGGGAGATGGTTCGTCTTGGGCGCTTTATCGCAGGTCTACAGGTAGCTGGTACTAAATATTAATTATATTTTATCATATCAATCATATTAGTTTATTATATCTGCTATCCTTTAGAGTTTTCTTTACCTCCTACAAGCCAATCCCTCATTACTTTAATCACTTCTTACTGTAAACAATTCGTTTATATTAAATTCTCGGTCTAAATCAATGCCTCTCTTCTGACTGGACCCGAACTGATAGAACTGAGTTGAAATAAAATGTTAACAGTCACTTATTATATTCAGTAAATAAATTAGGCTTACTGTTTAATACACATTGTCATTTTAATTCTCACTAAAATCTTCTATCATTCTGGAATAAAGAAACTGAAGCTCTGAAAAATGATACAACTCTCCAGCTGTCACAGGAATCTAGGTCTGTCTGACACTCAAGTCCCTGCTGGTTGTCTACTGTGGCATTTATCTTGCGTCACAGAACCTCGCAACACATTTTTAAAGAAGCCAAACATTTGACGTGCAGAAAATAATTAACACGGCAGGCCTGACTGCTATCCTCAGGAAGAGCAGCTTACAAGGTTGGCCTTAGCTAGTGTCTGGAAACTTGAGAATTCAGGTGAGTTCTATCCCCAGAACTGGTAAGAATGACCCTTACCAGTGGATACCTGCTTTCCTTCTGAGTCTGGAGTGTTGGTAGGTAGGGACGGGGTACCCATCAAACAGTCTCCTTCCCTCATCTCCCTTCCCCAAATGTCAGCACTAACCCAGCTTCCCTGGTAGACAACACGGTCACAGCTCACCGCTGGAGGGTTAGCATGCTCAGTGTGACTACAGGAGCGGGCCCTGAGAAGCCTGAGCCTGCTTTCCTCCAGACCTTACTGAGGCACCTTTGGCCACTGCTGACTTTATTTCACACACTTTCACTACTATAAAGAGTAGCCATATATGACTACATGCTGAATTCTGTTAAGTCCTAGAGAATCACTGGAACAGGGTCATCTCAGGGACTCCTGCAGTGACCTATGACATGGCAAGCACTTTATTAACGCTGAGGACACAAAGACACACAGGGCCTTCACCCTCAAGGAACTTTACAGTCAATCCAACTTCCTTTCTTTCACTTTGTAATCTAAAATAGATTAGATCTATTTTTCCTGAGCTAAATTTCATTCTTAGTGCTGAAGTGATACTAAATATTTAATAAGTCCATCAGGCGAAATCGGAGATACAAAGCTCTAATAAACTCAAAGGCTACACATATTTTTCTCTTTACTTTCCCCATCTTATTGTGTTCTTCATTAAAAATAAATTGACAAACACTTGTACACTGCTGGTGGGAATTTCAATGGAATGCTGCTATAGAAAACAGTCTGGCAGCTCCTCAAAATGTATTAAATGTAGAGCAATTCCACTCCCAGATATAAACCCAAATGAACTGAAAACAGGTAATCAAACAAATACCTGCATGCACATGTTCACAGCAGCACAATTCTCAACAGCCAAGGCAGAAAGAACCCAAATGTCCATCAGTAAACAGATAAGCAAACGGTGCTATACACAGACAAAAGAATACCGTAAAAAGTAATGAAAAACATACACATGTTGTAACATGGGATGAGCCTTGAAAACATGCTAAGTGAAAGAGGACGGACACAAAAGGCCATATATTACATGACTCTATGTGTACAAAATATCCAGAATAGGAAAATTCATAGAGAAAAAAGGTGAGCTGGTGTTGTCAGGGGTTGAAGGGAGGAAAAATAGAGCATGATTGTGTAATAGGTACAGGATTCTTCTGAGAGTGATGAAAAGGCTGTTTAAACTACACCGAGTAGTAGTTGTACAACACTGATGGTACTATGTCATCAAACTGTTCACTTTTAAAAAGTTAATTTGGGGGACCAGCAGATGGCATAATGGCTACAGTGCTAGGCTCCCATGTAGTTGGCTGCGGATCAAATCCCAGGGACCACGCTGGGCATGTGTACATGCGTGCCTAAAGTCCCGAAAGGATAATGGAGAAGGGAGTATGGCATGGCCAACCCCCCTCCCCCAGCGGGGGCCGGGAGTGATTTCTCGCTTTCTGTCTCTGTTTCTCTAGCAAGCCCACACACCCTATAGCAAAAATCTCTCTTAAAAAAAAAAAAAAAGTTAGTTTGAGGGGCCAGCAGGTGGCATGGAGGGTAAGGTAGCTGGATACCACATGGCTGATTGCACAGTTCAAGTCGTGGATCCAGCAGCTTGAAAAACACATCAGGTACATGTGTGTACACATGCATAATCCCAAGACAAGAATGGGAGAGAAGGAACTGTGGCACGGCTATCCCGCCAGGGGGAGTGACTTCTCTCTCTCTCTCTCTCTCTCTCTCTCGTAAGTACACATGCTCTATAGCAAGAACTAAAAATTATTATGTAATTTTATATGTAATTTCGAATATGCATACATAAATTAATAAATAATTTAAGTAGACATTTACCTGTTTCGTCAACATCTTTAAAAACTTAGATATTTAGTTTGGCCTATCCTTCCAATAGAAAACCAGTAATAAAGCTTTATATTCAGGACTTCTTCATATTCTGGCATATAAAACCCACATAGAGCCTTCCTTTTGGCTGGAACCACCATCTTCC
>NW_006208084.1:309790-321107 GCF_000334495.1 Tupaia belangeri chinensis | reverse complement strand
AAGAGGAGAGGCACCCAATATATGTTCTCTAGGCCTTTTAGAAAACATGGAGTGTTTCCTTTGGCAACATATATGCGAATCTACAAGAAAGGTGATAGTGTAGACATCAAGGGAATGGGTACTGTTCAAAAAGGAATGCCCCACAAATGTTACCATGGCAAGACTGGAAGTCTATAATATTACCCAGCATGCTGCTGGCATTGTTGTAAAGAAACAAAGACAAGATTCTTGACAAGAGAATTAATGTGCATCTTGAGCATATTAAGCATTCTAAGAGCAGAGACAGCTTCCTAAAACGTGTGAAGGAAAATGACCAGAAAAAGAAGGAAGCCAAAGAGAAATGTACCTGGGTTCAACTGAAGTGCAAGCCTGCTCCACCCAGAGAAGCGCACCTGTGAGAACCAACGGAAAGGAGCCTGAGCTACTGGAACCTATTCCCTATGAATTCATGGCATGATGCTGCTAAAAATAAACTAATCGGAACAGTAGTTGGCATAATGGCTATGTCGCTGAACTCGCATGTAGCCGACCGCGGTTCGAGTCCTGGACCAGGTGGCTTAAACTCACGCTGGGCATGTGTGTGCGCAGGCCCAGGATCCCGAGAGGAGAATGGAGAAGGGATTGCGGCATGGCCATCCCCCCTGGGGGGTGATTTCTCGCTTTCTATCTCTCGGTCTCTGTCTTTCTGGCGAGCACATGCACCTTATAGCAAAAATCTCTCAAAAATAAATAAATAAAATAAACAAACAAACTAATCTATGATCTATTTTTTTTTTCAAAAAATATAGATATTTTTTTTAAGTCTGGAAAGATTTATCCCAAAATATATAGTATTTGTGTGTCTTGGTGTTGAGTTTGGGTTTATGAGTGATAAATGTTTTGTTCTAGGTTTTTGGGCGGGTTTTTTGGGGGGGATTCTTCATCTTATTTTCTAATTTTTCAACAAAGAACACATATAATTTTTACTTAAGCATCAAAAAGTTAAGATAATAATAGTACCTACCTCAGGGAAGCTATGAAGATTAAATGAGATAATACTCAAATTCCTTAGCACAATATTCAGCATATCCTAAGTATATAGTGATTGTTAGATAGCAGGGATATTACTGTTTCTGTTTCTGTAAATTTCCTCAGAATATATGCCTTATTATCTATGACTCTAGGGCTAAGGCATTCATCTTAATCTAGGCCTGGGTTATCTCAAGTCTAACTACTGTAACAACAGTCCCTTGGCTATTGCAGCAGTCTCCATCCACCCCTTCCCAACTTTCTTCCCAGGGCCAAGGTCTCTACCTAAGAAACCATTCTTATCACTCCTGCACAAATGACCCTCTACTATTTACATAAATTGTCAACATTCTAAGCTTGGCCCCACTCCATTACTCCCTTTTCTTCCCATTTATTCCTTCAATAAACATTTGCTTAGATACTTTCGTGTTTCTGGTGTTATTTTAGAAATACTAAGACGAATACGTTATGGATTCTTCTCTCAAGGAACTCAGAGTCTACTAGGGAGAAAGGCACATAAACAATACAAAACATGCAATAAAATATAAATATAAAGCCCACAGAGAACAAGTGTACATGTCTGGAATGGATTGAGAAATTCATGAAGAAATTACAAAGAACTACAGGACTTACAACTTGACAGGAGTTTCAAGCATAACCACAAATACCTAATTTTCAGATAAAAATTGAACTCAATTTACTTCTCACCTTGAGGTATTCTCCCACAACCACTCAACTTAAGTAAAACCCAGCAAAGTCCTACCTCCCTTCACAACACAATCCCTATAACTCCAGCCCAGTATTTTTCAAACTGTAGATCAAGACCCATTCATGACTTATAGAATAATTTAAGAAATCACAACCATTACTTAAGAAGGAAAAAAAAATAAAATATAAGGTGGAACAAGCTGTTCTCAATTTTCTTGGTCTCAGAATCCCTTTATACTTATACAAATTATTAAAGATCCCAAACAGTTTTGTTTATGTAGTTTATAGCAATGAATATTTGCCTGTTTAAAAAAACAGTAATCTTTAACATATTTGTTCATTCATTTAAAAATAACAATAGGGGCCAACAGGTAGCATGGTGGTTAGGGGCATTGGACTCCCACACGGCTGACCATGGTTTGAGTCAGACCTGGCAGCTCGCTTTCTCACTTTCTCTCTCTCTTGACAAATTAAAATAAATAAAGTTCAATAAAATAATCTCTTAAAATAAATAAAAAATAAAACAACAATAAATCATTGTTAACCTAAAATATTTTATGAAAAGTTAATTTAATAATTCAATTAAAAAAAGAAAGAAAAGAATGTTATTGTTTTACATATTTGCAAATATCTTTACCCTACAACATAATGGAAGATACTTGGATTCTCATACCTGCTTCTGCATTTACTCAATCTGTTTTGATACATTATTTCGGTTGAAACATTGGGTTCTCAGAAAAGCCATGATGGGTTTTTTCCTATGTTTTTCTATGTAAAAAATGTATCATGATTTTTCCAACAACCCAATATGTGAAGAAAATCTGGCATTTCATCAATATTTATTTGGAAAAGGAAGAGTATTTTAATCCCCTTTTCATTTATCTTTGGATAATCTCTTTAATACAGTAAGAACACTTGAAAAGTTAGTTTAACTGAAAGGTTAACAGCAATGTAGCATTTGAAACCTTATCAATGATTTCTTTGGGGAGGGAGAAATTTTTATTATAGGGCGAGTGCACTTACCAGAGAGAGAAAGAGACAGACAGAAAGCGAGAAATCACCCCCCAGGGAATATGGCCATGCTGCGATCCCTTCTCCTCCATTCTTCTCTTGGGATCCTGGGCACTCACGTACATGTGCACAGCATGAGTTTGAAGCCACCAGGCCCAGGACTCGAACTAAAGTAAGCCATGTGGGAGTCCAGCAACATAACCACTGTGCCATCTGCTGGTCCCATCAGTGCGTTTTTTTTTTTTGGAGAGGTTTTTGCCATAGGGCACGTGCGCTCACCAGACAGAGAGACAGAGAAAGAAAGCAAGAAATCACCCCCCAGGGGGGATGGCCATGCCGCAATCCCTTCTCCTCTATTCTCCTCTTGGGATCTTGGGCATGCATGCACACACGCCCGGCGTGACTTTTAAGCCACGGAGTCCGGGACGCAAACCGCGGTCGACTACATGGGAGTCCAGTGACATAGCCATTACCCTAACTGCTGGTCCCCCATCAATGCATTTTTTTATACTCTATGTTAAAAGCCATTTATCTTGCAATTTGAATGGATTTGGGGGGGGGCCTGTGCATAATTTTGTAACATTATGCATTATTCATTTATAACTACAGGTTCACTAAGTTACAAACATCTTCTAAATGTTGACATATTTCATTATAAAATACAAAAAAAATTACATTAACTAAATAGAAACATCAATCTTTTTTTTGAGTTTTTTGTTGTTGTTGTTGTTATAGGGCGCAAGCACTTGCCAGAGAGACAGAGAGACAGAAAGCAAGAAATCACCCCCCGGGGGATGGCCACACCGCAATCCCTTCTCCTCCATTCTCCTCTTGGGATCCTGGGCACGCATGCACACACGCCCAGTGTGAGTTTTAAGCCATCGGGTCTGGGACGCGAACCGCGGTCAACTACATGGGAGTCCAGCAACATAGCCATTACGCTAACTGCTGGTCCCAACATCAATCTTTTTTTTTTTTGGAGAGGTTTTCACTATAGGGAGCGTGTACTTGCCAGACAGACAGAGAGAGACATAGAGACAGAAAGCAAGAAATCACCCCCCAGGGGGGATGGTCACGCCACAATCCCTTCTCCTCCATTCTCCTCTCGGGATCTTGGGCAAGCACGCACACGCACCCGGTGTGAGTTTTAAGCTGCCAGGTCTGGGACGTGAACCGCGGTCAACTACATGGGAGTCCAGCGACATAGCCATTACACTAACTGCTGGTCCCAACATCAATCTTAAAAAAAGAAAAGTATTAGAACTGTCAAGTTCATAGCCCAGGATGAAAGTTATCTAAAATGCTAATATTTGCTCAAAAGCTCAAATTTTATCATTGGTAACAAATATTTTCACTGTTTTCCTGAAAATAACAGATTCACTTTATTCATTTTGATTAAAATTTCTAACAGATACCTAATCTGAATAACGATAGTCTGTCAATTGTTCTTTCAACTCTTCTTCCATGAGAAAGTGGCTAGTTCAGCTATCAACTCAATCACAAAAATCATTTTTCCCTGAGATAATCATCTCACTACTGGGTAGACTAAAAAGTTATGACATATTTTTCTGTTTTCTATGCAAAAATGCATCATGACTTTTCCAATAACCCCATATATACAGCAGAAGAGCTGTAGGTATGTTACCCATTGACCACACAGACTATTTAAAAGATTCATTGTCAAAGGTGAAAAATTAACATTGGCAATAATTTTTATTGCTTCACCAAGTACATTAAAAAGTTACACTCAGGCCAGTAGGTGGCATGGAGGTTAAGGCATTAGATCTCACAAAGCCGACTGCCCAATCCAAGTCCCAAGTCCAATAACTTGAAAATCACACTGGGCGTGCGTGTGTTTTCAAAAATCCCTAGAGGAGATCAGAGGAGAAGGGACCACTGTGTGGTCATCCCTTTGGGAGAATGGGATTTTGATTTTCTTCCCTTTCCCCCTCTCTCCTCCCTCTAGCGAGCACATGCACCCTACAGCAGAAACTTAAAAAGAAAAAAGAAACTGCCCCCTTTCTTTTAACTGCAAGTCTGTGGTTATGAATATAATTATTTTGTAATCATGATATTCTCGGGACCGGCAGATGGCGTAATGGCTAGTAAACCGTGGTTTGAGTCCAAGACCGGGTGGCTTAAACTCACGCCAGGCACATGTGCGTGCATGCCCAAGATCCTGAGAGGAGAATGGAGAAGGTACTGCGGCGTGGCCAAGCCCCCTGGGGGGTGATTTCTCACTTTCTGTCTGTCTCTCTTTCTGGCGAGTGCATGCACCCTTATAGCAAAAACCTCTCAAAAAAAAAAAAAAATCACGATATTCTTTTGGTACAGACAGATAATCTGTGGCATGATAAACCCATCTTCCAGTGTGCATGTCACAACATCCTACAGAGTAAAGAATGGGGGGAATGTATAAACATTAGAATCAAACTAACCTGAGATATGCCTCTGGTATTTACTAGCTCCATGACTGTCAGAAGTTAACTCATTTCTCAGCCTCAAATTCGCATTTAAATGAGGACACCACCTACCTTATAGGGTTGTTACAAGGATAGAAGCAATACATGTAATGGGACTTCCATGGCACCTATTCCTTAATGGAGTATCCACTAAAGAACAATAATGACAGCAAGAAACAATGCCTTTGTTGCATGTAACGACATACAAAACATGCAGGTCTGGCAAGTATAGGATCACAGGTTTTGAGAGGATCAAACAGATAATCTAATTCTAATCCAGCTTCTTTAACTGCACTGTCCTTACCTTACATCACACTCTCATACATAGAATGACCTGATACAGAACAAAAAGAAAACTAAAGTAGCACAAGGTTTTAAATGTCTTTCCTATGGTTTCAGAGTTAGTAAGAAGCATAAAAATCCTGTTAGATAATATTATTTCCTTTTGATTGATAAAGGAAACTCAGGTCACACACTAGTGACATGGTGGTTAGACAACTGGATCCCACATGGCCAACTGTGCAGTTCAAGTCTCAGACCCAACAACTTGAGAAACAGTCTAGGTGCATGTTCATGCAGGGATTGTGGCATGGCCATTCCCCCATGAGAGATGCTTTCTTACTTCTTTGTATTTCTCTCTCATTTTCTCTGTTTCTCCAGCAAGTGCATGTGCCCTACAGCAAAATTACAAAATAATAATAGTAAGGGAAACTCAAGTTCAGATTTGCTGAGATTAAGTACACATCCAAGGAAGGAAATAACAACAAGGGAATCAGAACCCAAGTCTTCTAATTGCAAATTTGGGGTACTCCCAAGTGTAACTTAGAAATCTATCTAAGAATATGAAATTCACTTTGTGCAATCATTGATAATTATCTGCATCTGGATCTGAATGGAATAATAGATATGATTATGAGAGTACTTATTATGACTAAATATGCCAATTGATAACCATCAACAAATTAGTTTTTGTTGTGATATTCAATTCAAACTCATGTTTCACTGAAGACTTCACAAGCTCTGGCATTTAAAAAAGCATACCTCTTAATTAGCCTCAGACTGTAAAGGAAATACATCCCAAAGGATCATTCTGCAACATTCAAAAATATCCCTTCGAGACACGTTAATATGTTGAACATCATAATATAAATTTAAATTAATAATTTTGTCCAAAAAATCACTATAGACAAACAATAAATTTTATCTTAATTGGTATATATTAGCTACTTCAATTTAGCTCTCACCACAATCTTTTCACTAACACTTCTATTCAACGTCATGTCAAAACAGCTCTGTAGCTTATTAGCAGAGTGACTTAGAATATAATTGCTCAATTTTTCTGGGCCTCAGTTCTCTCTTCTGTCAAATATTTGTGATTATGCAAATATTTGCAAGGATTTTATAATTAAGCATAATGTATATAAAGCACCTAGAAGTATACCTACCCTGGAGAGAAAAGCTATTTATTATATTATAACAATTTACACTGTATGCTTTAAGTTCTGGCCTTCTACCTCCATCCCCTAAGACCAATGTCAAAGTTAAAATGGGTCTTTACTACTACTCCTACTGCTACTGCAATGCCTCACTGGCTACAACTGCCAACTCTCTGCCTTAAACTCTCAACCCCCACACCTCTACTTCTGCTGTTCCCAGAACAAGTCCCTGAACTTCTTTTTTATTTTTTTGGAGAGGTTTTTCCCATAGTGCACATGCACTTGCCAGAAAGACAGAGAGAGACAGAGAGACAGAAAGCTAGAAATCACACCCCAGGGGGGATGGTCACGTCACAATCCCTTCTCCTCTAGGGATCTTGGGCACTAATTTCCTAGTCAGAAATAAGATAATGTTTGATATTTATCAATTCAACAACTTTATAGTAATTGCCATGTGAGTTCTTGCTTGAAATCAATCTAAAAGACTTCAAAAAATGAAACCATCAGAGAATTTTATGGTTCTTTTTGTTCTTTTAATGCAAACTTATCCAACATGCCTGAAATCAGAATGTTTCCGATTTTAGAATATTTTCATTTACATAATGAAACACCTTGGGGATGGGATCCAAATCTATACACAAAATTCATTTCTATTACATATGTACTTTATATAAATAGTCTGAAGGTAATTTTTTTTTTTTTTGAGAGGTTTTTACTATAGGGCACCCGTGCTCCCCAGAAAGACAGAGAGGAAAAGAGAGAACAATCACCCCCCCGGGGGGGATGGCCCTTCTCCTCCATTCTCCACTCGGGATCTTGGGCATGCACGCATACATGCCCAGTGTGAGTTTAAGCCACTGGGTCCAGGACTCGAATCGCGGTCAACTACATGGGAGCCCAGTGACATAGCCATTACACCATCTGCTGGTTCCCTGAAGGTAATTTTATATAATATTTTTGTATTACAGTATTTTGACTATAAACTATAACCCACCAAACAAGGCAGTCAGGTATGGAATTTTCCACTGTGGTTGTCAGTGCTCAAAAAGTTTTGGATCTTGGAGCATTTCAGATTAGGGATACTCAACTTGTACCAAGTTTTTAAAAGACAAACGTCATCTTAACTTATTTATTTTTAGTTTGTTTACTTTTTTTTAAGGGAGATTTTTGCTATAGGGCACATAAGCTCACCAAAGAGACAGAGGAAGTGAGAAATCACTCCTCAGAACAGATGGCCATGCTGCAATCTATTCTCTGCACATACATGTGCCCAGTGTGAGTTTCAAGCCACAGGGTCCAGGATTCAAACCGCAGTCGGCCATGTGCGAGAGTCCAGTCTGAATCAATACACCACTGCTGGCCCCTATTTTTAGTTTTTATTATAGGGTGTATGCACTTTCCAAAGAGGTGAGGCTGTGGCAGCAATGACCATGCCACAATCCTTTCTCCTTCAATATCCTCTCAGGATCCTGGGCATCTCTGCACACATGCCTAGTGTGATTTTTCAAGCCCACCAGTTCCACGACTCAAACCATGCAGCCAGTCATGTGGGATCCAGTACCTTAACCTTCACAGTATCTGCTGCCCCATACTTTAAAAATGTATGAATTAAGGGACCAGCAGTTGTGTAATGGTTATGTCACTGGACTCCCAAGTAGTTGACGGCAGCTTAAAACTCAGGCCATGCGTGTGCAGGCATGACCAAAATCCTGAGAGGAAAATAGAGAAGGGATTGCGATATGGCCATCCCCTCTGGGGAATGATTACTTGTTTTTGTCTCCTTGGCGAGTGCACACACCCTATAGCAAAAAATCTCTCTCAAAAACAAGTAGGACCAACAGGTGGTGTGATGGTTAAGGGCAGTGGATTTCCACATGGCCAACGGCACTTTGGAGTCCCAGTCCTGGAGGCTTTTTCACTTTTCCTTTCTCTCTCTCTCTGGTCAAATTTTTAAAAAGTGTAATAAAATAACAAATGGAAATAGATAAAAATTTTTAAATATATGTACTATGAATTCATAAAACAGCTGCTTTTATCAATCTCATTATACCTTGATTTCTGAATCAGCTCAACTATTCGACTTCTATAGTGCTCCCTCTTCTAGCCTTTTTAGACAATATTGTCCACTAAGTAAAAAGCACTTTGTAGGAAAAAGAATGCATGGCATAGTTTTGTGAAAGTACAATGAAACCATCCAAATAGTTGGTGAAGTGTAAGAAGTAAGAAACCTAGAGAGATGGGATGGTGTTGGGATTCAACTGGTAGCTCTTTCTCAGGGAAGAGAACTATTACACAGATTTAGCAATGAAATGCTGAAGAACAGAAAGGCAGTAACGTATGCGGAGACTTCAATGTGCTAATTGTTTATATACATTATTTCATGATCTGGGTATTATTCTATTCTCAGGTAAGAAGAGTCAGACTTAGAAACGGTAAATGACAGCAAGGTCAGGTAGCAAATGGCAGAGTCAAAGCCATAATTACAACTCTTGTTTCCATTACATGGTACACAACAGTTTTTGTTTTTGAGAGAGATTTACTATAGGGTCCATGTGCTCACTGACAAGACTGAGAGAAATAGAAAGAAAATGAAAAATTACCCTCCCAGAATGGGTGGCCACACCACAACTCCTTCTCCATTCTCACCTTGGGATTTGGGGCATGTACACACATGCATCTGGCATGAGTTTTAAGCCACTGGGTCCAGGACTCAAACCACAGTTGACTACGTGGGAGTCCAGTGATGTAACCATTATACCATCTGCTGGTCCCATTTGGCAGGTCTGGGACTCAAATCATAGTCAACTACATGGGCATCCAGCAACATAAGCATTATGCCATCTGCTGGTCCCAGTACACTTTAGTTTTAGGTTCAGAAAAGCACTTAACCCTAAGCCAGGCAATAGGAAAGGTAAGTGCATGCTCATCTACCTACTGGCTTAGTCTCATGGTTTCTCTCGCAGCCATCAGAAGAATAACTGAGGGTAATTCATCTTTAACCTATAGATATCACCAGGTTATTTCCACTGATAGATGTTTCTTAAACTTTGATGTGTAGACAGATCTCTGGGCATCTTATTAAAATGCAGACTGACTCAGTGAGTCTGGGGTGGCACATGAGATTCCAACATCTCGGGACCAGCAGTTAGCGTAATGCCTATGTCGCTGGACTCCCACGTAGTCGACCGCAGTTCACATCCCGGAGCTGGTGGCTTAAACTCACACCGGGCATGTGTGCGTGTGTGCCCAAGATCCCAAGAGGAGAATGGTGGAGAAGGGATTGCGGCGTGGCCATCCCCCCTGCGGGGTGATTTCTTGCCTTCTGTCTCTCTGTCTGTCTCTGTCTGGCGAGCACACACGCCCTATAGCAAAAACCTCTCCAAAAAAGAAAAAAAAGAAGATTCCAACATCTCACAGAAAATGAGGACACTTACTTAGGGTTGTTTATATACACTGGGCCATATTCTAAGTAGAGTATACTCAGTAGTTCCCAATCGTGGCTTACCATCTGAGACATCTGGGAATCATTTAAAAACTACAGATTTCTGGAGCCCTCCCTTCTGGATTCAGTGGTGTCTAGGATGAGGCCCAAGTTGATTCCCATGCAGAATGTCAACAATTAGACTATACTATCTCCAAGTCCCATCTACCTCACAATTCTGAATTCAAAGACATGTATAGTTAACTGGAATAATCACAGCAAGTGCTGAGTGAGAACATAAGTGCTTTATATACTGGCTTACTTAATCCTCAAACCACACTCTAAGGTTGGTACCTTACAGCACTACCATTCCCACTGAATACATGACAAAACCAATGCAGGAAGACACTGTTACTCGTCCAAGGTCAACTAGTGAGTAGCAGAATAGAGGTTCAGACTTGGACCAATCTAATCCAAAGATTCTGTGTTCTCTGGCCCACCACTTAATGCTGCTTCCCACATTACCCAATGGCAATGTCACTGACTTTAACAGACATACTCAAACAAATAAATCCACATGGATCACCTCCAGTAATGTGGGAAGGCTACGCTTTTACTCCTCAGATGCTACCATCATTGGTAGCATAAAACTGAATAATCCAAGAACTCTTGATCAGAAAGTAAAAAATGCCTTCAGAACCTAAACCTATGACTTCACATCTTCAAATGAATAACAGCTGATCATTCGAGCACAGATGTGAGGTTTTTTTTTTTTTTTTTTTGAGAATTTTTGCTATAGGGCGTGTGCGCTCGCCAGACAGACAGAGAGAGACAGAGAGACAGAAAGCGAGAAATCACCCCCCAGGGGGGATGGTCACGCCGCAATCCCTTCTCCTCCAGTCTCCTCTCGGGATCTTGGGCACGCACGCACACGCGCCCGGCGTGAGTTTTAAGCCGCCGGGTCCGGGACGCGAACCGCGGTCGACTACGTGGGAGTCCAGCGACATAGCCATTATGCTAACTGCTGGTTCCCCAGATGTGAGTTTTTGACAGTAACACAAAACTAGGAAAAGCCAATTCAAAGAAACCTAGTGTCTGAGCAACCACGGTATTTTCTTAATTAAAAAAAAAAAAAAAAAAGTCAAGAATAGGTACTGAAAATGTTTTCCTCATCACTCATCTTCTAAACTGACTCCAAATGAGAATTTTTTATTTTTTGCCCAATAATTTTTTTTTTTTTTTTTTTGGAGAGATTTTCACTGTAGGGCGCG
>NW_006208084.1:304014-305513 GCF_000334495.1 Tupaia belangeri chinensis | reverse complement strand
TTTTTTTTTTTTTTGGAGAGATTTTCACTGTAGGGCGCGTGCGCTCGCCAGACAGACAGAGAGAGACAGAGAGACAGAAAGCGAGAAATCACCCCCCAGGGGGGATGGTCACGCCGCAATCCCTTCTCCTCCAGTCTCCTCTCGGGATCTTGGGCACGCACGCACACGCGCCCGGCGTGAGTTTTAAGCCGCCGGGTCCGGGACGCGAACCGCGGTCGACTACGTGGGAGTCCAGCGACATAGCCATTATGCTAACTGCTGGTTCCCCAGATGTGAGTTTTTGACAGTAACACAAAACTAGGAAAAGCCAATTCAAAGAAACCTAGTGTCTGAGCAACCACGGTATTTTCTTAATTAAAAAAAAAAAAAAAAAAAGTCAAGAATAGGTACTGAAAATGTTTTCCTCATCACTCATCTTCTAAACTGACTCCAAATGAGAATTCTTTATGTTTTGCGCAATGATTTTAAGACGAGTCAAGGTGACTATCTGAAGGGCAACACTCGCTTAGATGCACGGGTTCTTTTATATTTGTTTAAAACAAAAAAACAGCCTCTTAGTCATACCAAAAGAAACACACTTGTCCTTCACTATCAATAACAAATGCATTTGTTCAAAACTGTATTGAAGCATGCAGTTTCCTTTTCTTCAACAGAAGCAACTGCTCTGATTTTCTTTTCAATTTTTTTTATTAAAAATGTTTTATTTATATACGTCCATACTTTAAAAAATCAATACCATAGCCCGACATTCTGAAGCATTTAACTGCATGCATCATCATAAAAGGCATCACACAAAGGCAACTATATATCCAAAATATGCGCACAAATACCCTCACATTCAAGGGATAAAAGCACACACAAACACTACAGGGAAATAACTACAAAAGATATTACACTTCTACATCTAGATGAGCTCCTTTGTTATATAAATATGTCTTTTTTCAAAAAAAGAAAATATTCTGCAAAATCAGAATGCTTTACAGATTTTTTTTAAAATCAGGCATTATTAATGCAGATCAGCACAATTCTACATGACCAACCTCTCTGCTTGAACTGGACTCCCCACACCTTACTGAGGCCACAATTCCCCTGCACAAACTCCCACTCCGCCACCCCCCACACACGCCCAACTCCCCACCAACCTCACAGGGGTTCCTGGGCTGGTCCATGGAATCTGATGACATCACTCTCTCTTCCTTCCTGGAATTCTAAACCCTGCTGCTCTCCCCTTGCACACAGCTACCATCTCCATGGCAACCTCACCTCCTCCTGCTTCCCTATTGGCTTCATGAAGCAGGATACACAAAAAGGTTTTCCTTTCTCCCCCACCACCCGCCCCAAAAAATGATGCTTTCGACAGGAACCTGAGCTAAATTTAGCTAGTTGGGATTCAGAGTCCTATGACTAAGAAAACAGAGAAACGTCCTCCTTCATACATTACACCCTCCCTGTCACCCCCGCCCCAGAGTGGCTGGGTCCCCCCTCACCCCCCCCCCCAA
>NW_006208084.1:300634-303876 GCF_000334495.1 Tupaia belangeri chinensis | reverse complement strand
GTCCCCCCCGCCCCAAAGTGGCTGCTTCACCTCTAGCCCCCAACCCAAAAGCAAGTGACAATATCTGCTGAGCAATAAAAACAACCAGACTGCCTACTCACACATAAGGTTGCACGGAGAAAATTCTCACACTCATCTCCTCCCAAAAGGGGAAAAAAGAGAGAAAAATGAAAGTATGCAAAGAGCGGCTGGGACATTTCATGTGTGCTGGATGTCAGCGTTCTGCAGCTTCCTTCCAACCTGAGCAAAGGACCGGGAATCTATGCCTAAAGGCAAAACGGTCTGAGGCTGTCAGACTCTCAGAAGAGAATGCTCTTGCCATTTGCTTATCATTTCCTCCATCATCGGAAAGAGAAAACAGCGAGGGAAGTGAGGTAGTGACACTTCACACTTCACTATCCACATATCCAAACCTGGAACCACAGACCCCGGGTCTACTCTTCTATCCTGGGGACTGACCTATTATATAAACTGGAGCAAGTTCCCACTAAGCTCATCTACAAACTAGCTCCCACACAGGGACGTTGTAAGAATTACTGACAAAATTAATGTAAAGTAGTTTAGGTCCCTGAGCCAAAAGGACTAAAGAAACAGAGTAAGCTGACATTATTAGTAGTAAAATTACTGTGGATATTAACAACGATTAATAATCTCCAGAGAAAGAATTCCAGGAACTTCTAGAAAATTATCCTTTCATAATTGGAGATATGTCATGGAATATGCATAATTTCTTGAACCACAGACAGACCCAATGAAGGTTTCTACTTCTGGTAAAATGCAGCTATCTGCCAATTTATGACTAGGACTCAATTTTGGAGAGGGCCCTGTTTTTTCTTTGCCAAATCCAAACTTTCATTTTCAAACTCTTTAATTATTCACCAACCCTAAACAATGACTGAATATGGACCAGGGCTTCAACAGCTGGCTCAACTGCCCACTTCCCATTCTAGGGAAATAATTCTTTCTCAGAACCATCAACCCAATAGCTATGTTCTCTATATGACTTGGAAGGACAGTATCAATTGTGACCAAGTAGGAAAGGCTCCAAGCAGGTCAGAACCCCACAGTAGAAAAAAGAGTAGATAAAAATAAGACACACCCAGAAAAATTTCAGTTGTGGAGCAGCAACTCAGCTCCAGGGCACCAACTCTTCAGTGAAAACTTGACATGAAAGGAAAATAATTTAGTTTAAGAAGAAATAGTCATCTGCCCCAAACAAAATTTAAACAATCTGGAACATTTAGCAAAGTCAACATGCCCTGCTAGTTAACACACAGGCATCAGAACAAGCTTTACGACTGCGGTGGAAAACAGCAAAGGATGCAGCGTGTGCTAATAAACAACTGAAACTCACATTCCAGAGGGAAGACTGGGCAGAGGGGTGGAGGGACAGCATGATTAGCCTATCTCTGAGATATGTGCTTTATTATTTCACTCTGTTTTGAATCCCAACAAGACATTATTTGTGTAAAACCACTCGTGAGTACACCACCGGTCAGATGGTTTCATAAGCTATGATGAGCACTATTCTCAAGGACCTTTTTCACACTCTTAAAAACAAATGGTGCAGCCAGCAGGTGGCATGGTGGTTAAAGGCACTGGACTCCCCACATGGAAGACTGCAGTTCAATGGCTTGGTATCTCACTTTCTCTCTCTCTCTCTCTGGTGAGCACACGTGCCCTATAGCAATTAAAAATAAATAAATAATAAATAAAATTAAATAGCTGTTTAAAACAAACAAACAAAATGGTGACCTTGCTCTGTATTGGGCTTACAATGGGAAGGAAGACTTAAGTTTGAGACTACCCATTGAACCAATGACTGCATTCGACTTAGGTTATCATTATGAAATCTATCAACAATGGTCTGGACTAAGTGACTGCTGCAAAGAGCTTATTTATCTACTCTTTCATTCAAACATGCATTAACTGCATTTATCATGTGCTACAGTTATACCTGGGTTACTGTCATTTCTCAAAAGTAAAAGCAAAAAACAGGAGGCCAGATGATGGTGCAGCCATAAAACACAATGCTCTGAGAGGCAGAGCCATATGGGAAGGTTACCTGTTTGCATTCAGAGACCTCCTTGGCTATGCATGTGCTCATGATCCAAGCTGACTGAAGCTGGGGGGGTGGATCAAGGCATCGAGATCCTATTAAAGGTGCTATATCATCCCACAGAATAAATAAAACTTAACTTAAAACATTAAAAACAGGGACCAGCAGTTAGCATAATGGCTATGTTGCTGGACTCCCACATAGTCGACCGCGGTTTGAGTCCCCGACCCGGTGGCTTAAACTCACACTGGGCACGTGTGCGTGCGTGCTCAAGATCCCGAGAGGACAATGGAGGAGAAGGGATTGCGGTGTGACCATCCCCCCGGAGGGTGATTTCTCGCTTTCTGTCTCTCTGTCTCTCTCTCTCTGTCTGGCGAGCACACGAGCCCTATAGCAAAAATCCTCTCCAAAAAAAAAAAAATTAAAAACAAAACACAGGAAGTTGTACACATTCTTATTCGCACTTTGCAAACAGAGAAACAGAGTTCTGGAATTGTCAATGTGACCAACATTATATAACTCACTATATAATTTTCTAAATAAATAAAGGCAAGGATTCTAACCCTTATCTATTTGAACTCTAAAGCCTGTGCATTTTTCTGCTTGGCTTCCCATTTATGGATAAGGTGAAAAGGAAACATCTAGAAATCATTTGGTATCTGGGTTCTCTTATACTATCAATAAAATATATGTCGCTGACATGAGAGTCATACTTTTTATGTATTTCTAACAGTATTAAACCCCAAGCAGATACTCAATACTTACTAATTTCTTATTCTAATCCTATTACTCTAAACTTCTTGACAAATGACAATGATTCTACTCAGATCTTTTTAAATTAAAACCGGCTTGACATATTACATGCTGAAGTGAAATGACAAAGCTCCAGATAACACATTTTGGAATTTAATTTTATATTTCAGATTTAAAAAGTTATCACTCTCATAATGCCTACACTGGCCAGTTATAATGTCATAATGCCCACAGTTACATTTTGTTGGTTTTAGTTCGCAAACCCTAATGCAGTCAAAATATATATTAGATTTATGATTTCTACATTCTACACACAGAACCAGAGCACTTATCCAGGGACTCCACTAAAATTAAGTCAGCTGATTAGAGGACCAGGCTAAAGAGGCCAAGGTCATGTGTCCAATACCCAGATGAACCAGTTAACATCACT
>NW_006208084.1:293448-300619 GCF_000334495.1 Tupaia belangeri chinensis | reverse complement strand
CTTTCCTATGGCCCCTAATATGCACCCAGTTATAACATACACCCTTGGTTTTACCAAGAAATTTATGTAAATTATTGCCTTTCCAAAAAAAATTAAAAATGTGTCCCTAATGTCAAACATTATAACTGGCTTTTATTCTTTTTCTTTATTCATCACAGAATATATGCATGCACATATGAGAATGAGAGAGAGAGAGAGATGCAACCTCCACGGGGTCTGGTCCCCTTCCCCCAGTCCTCTAGCCCATTGGATCTTGGGCACTTGCAAGCATGCCTGGCATGTTTCAGACTGACCCAGCCAGGCATTCAAACCATCATTTTCACATGGGATTGTTCTCTCTTTAGCAGTGCATTATTATTTTTTTATTTTTTTAAGAATTATTTTATTTAACTTTATTTAGTTTAATTTGACCAGAGAGGGACAGAGTGAGAGAGAGAGGGAAAACGAGAAAGCAAGTCATTAACCATCATGCCACCTGCCAGCCCCAGCAGTGCATTACTATTAAACTGCAGAGTCAGCTCTTTTATTCCTTAGAAGATAGCTACTGTCTGTCTTTCTGAAAATGTGTCCAATAACTCACCTTCCTTTCAGCATTTACTGTACACCTACCACATGCCAATTGATAGTCTCAAAAGCTAGCACTGGGCCCAGCCTTGGTGGCATGGTCAGTAGTGAACTGAACTCCAGTGCTGAAAGCCATATGACTGACCATAGGTTCAAATCTTTGGCTCAGTCAACCTGAAACACACCTGAATCCTGATAAACTGGAAGGCTGGGAAAATGGGATACTGTGAAGGATGCTTCCTCTCTCATTTTCATTCCCATTCATTCTCTCTCTCTCTCTCTCTCTCTCTCTCTGGAAGGAGATACTACGAAGGATGCTTCCTCTCTCATTCGCATTCTCTCTCTCTGGAAGGAGATTCTGTGGAGGATGCTTCTGCTGTCATTCTCATTCTCTCATTCTCTCTTTCTCTCTCTCTCACTCACATGCAAGCACATACACTATCATAAAAAAGTAAACTTCTCAAAAGCCTAGCAATAAAGGACAGACACAGCTACATGTGATACACAATATAGCAACACACACACACACACACACACACACACACACACACAGGTTTGGTAAATGTACATAAGATGGGCCAGCAGGTGGTGTGGTGGTTAAGGGCGCTAGACTCCCACATGGTCGACCACGGTCTGCGTCCCAGACCTGCTTTCTCACCTCTCTCTCTCTCTCTCTCTCTCTCTCTCGTAAAATTAAAATAAAGTTAAACAACTATTTTTTTAAATGTACACAAGAAGGAAAGGCTCACTCTAGAAGATATTATGGAGAATGAGCAGGAGTTCATTTAGGTTCATGAAGAACTAAGGGCACTGCACAGAGAAAGAACAAGGATTTGTAAAGGTATGGCCCTAAGACAACATCGCAAACATGGCAAACTTTCAAGTAATGTACTTGAAAGGCCAGGCTGAGAACTGATTAATATAACCAGAGAGATATGACTCTTTTAAGAAGGCAACATCGGGGCCAGTGGGTGGCATGGTGCTTAAAGGCACTGGGCTCCCACATGGCGACCACAGTTCAAGTCTTGGATCTGGTGGCTTGTTTTCTCACTTTTCCTCTCTCTCACAGTCTCTCACTGTCACTCTCTGGTGAAAATTCAAATAAATAGGTAAAAATAAATAAAATATTATTTAAAAGGGGGGGCAACATCTTTTAGATTTTCTACCTAAACCAGATTCGATTTTTCCAAAAACACCTTACTTTGAGTTAGATTTCCATCAAGTAAAAGTGAAAAAAAAAAAAAAAAAGTCATCCATTTGAAGATTTTTTTTTTTTCTCTAATAGGCTCCATAAGAATTAAGGCCAAAATGAGGTACCTTCTCAAAATGAAGCCCTTAGTAGCTGTGAATTCTCAATAAAGAGGTCTTCTATCTATAGAGCAAAATCCAAATTTATCCTGCAAGGTAAAGATTCCCGTTCTCAAAAAAACTGGTTTAAAAAGTAATCAGTGCAATTTATTAGTCAATTCTTTTTCTACGGTGATTTGAAATTTTTAATGTGTTAAATATTGTAAAAAGCAATTTGACATTAACAACAACAACAAAAAACTTCATTCTTACACAAAATCCCTAACACATAAATGTAGGTGCACATTCACATCCTAACTTCTTGACAGTCAAAGGATTCACATGTTTATGAAGGGAGAAGCTACCTATTAGCTGGAGGAATCATGGAACAAAAGTAGAATTTTCAAGTAAAAGAAAATTTTAAGGCCGCTAAATCCCATAAGGCCAACTAGTTTAAATTCTGACCTGGTGGCTTGAAAAACATGCCAAGCATATTGTGCACGCACACCCAAAGATGAAGAAATGGAGGGGAATAGATTACAGAGTGATATATTTCTTTCTCTCCCTCTTACACACACACATTCTGGTGAGTGCAAACACCCTCGGGCAATTAAAAAAATACAGTACAATCTAGCCAACTACCAAGAAGAAATGGAACAATCTGGAAATTATACATATTTTTCTCCAGAATAAAAAAATCTAAAATAGAGAAGAGTGGGACAGGGAAAGGAAACCACATCTATGTATATGAATAAACTTTACAACACCCACACAATCCTACATTTTTTTTCCTAGATGCTTTCCAATTTTCTTGCCCATAATCGCTTATCCCATTCTTACTAGTCTTAAAGCAAAAAATACTACTCCCCTCCAAAAACAATTTTTTTAAGCTAACCATCCTTAAGAAAAGGTCCAAGTATGTTAGAGATCAAATATACATTAGAATCTCTTTTTATAAAAGATAAATTTAGGCCCAGCCCTGTAGTGCAATGGTGAAGCACCGGGTACTAGACGGTAGATACTACATGGCCAACAGAAACTTGAATTCCAGCCCCGGCGGCTTAAAAACATGCCAGGTAAATATGGCATATGTATGCCCAAAATCCTGGTGGAAGAAATGGGGGGAAAGGACTGCAGTATGACTATGCCCCATTTGAGGGGGGTTGTTCCTCCCTCCCTCCCCCCACAGTGAGCACATGAGCCCTTTGACAATAGAAAACTATTTTAATAAATAAATAATAAAATATAAATTTAGAAAAGGTCAATTCCAGATTAAAAGTTGAAAGGGGTTAACAGAAAGAATAGCCATTAAGCCAATTCAGATCAGCAGAGAGGGGCTTCTTAAATTTATTTATTTATGATTATTCTTAATTTGGCCAGAAAAAGAGAGGGAAAGTGAGAAAGCAAACTGCCTGGTCCAGGACTTGAACCAGGGTCAGCCATGTGGGAGTCCAGCACTCTAACCACCCTGCCACCTGCCAACTCCACAAAGAGTTTTTAAAGCCAACAGAGTCATTCAGTTTTATTTCCTATTTTGTAATAATCCTCAAAATAAAATTGTGTTCCTCCTCTAACCATGTAGAACAAGAGAGAAAAGAAGTCTGCTAATTTTGGAGGTCAAGGTGATCCAGACATTTCACAGCCTGGACTTCTGGGTCTTAAGCATGTTTTCTGAAATAAAGCAAGAATTTATTAGTAAGACTTAAGAGAAGACCTCAATCTAAGACAGTTAGCAAGAAGCCTCTGGAATTAAAACCCTTTTTATCAGGAAAAATTCAAAATCAGTACTCTGACACAAAATAATAGGCAAAGGCTTAACCAGGACCTAATGATTAAATTCTTCAACAGAAATCATAGTTTCCCATGGTATTCATCCATTCAATAAAACTTACATGATGTGCAGACCTATTCTGATCCTGTAACACTAAGCATCATGAATATAGTATGCAAAATAGACATAGTCCTTGTTCTCAAGAAGTTTAATCAAACTGGGGAAAAAGACATTACACCAAGTAAATAAAAAAATATTTAGTTACAAATCACAACAAACATTAAAGAAAAAACAATGTAAGGAGTCTTCAGAGTGATCCCAAGCACGAAATATACTTGGTTGGTTCACCCCTATCAATTCCAACTATTTTTTTTTGGAGAGCTACTACATTTGTACCCCAACTTATCACTACATTCTCAATGCTGCCTCTGCTCAAGCAAATCAGCAAGATTTCATGGAATGGCCTAAATTCCAAACTGCAAACAGGTGAATTTCATAGCACAACACTTAAAGAGTACTTGACAGGTATGCAACTCAAGAAAGTAAAGAGCAGTAAAGGGAAGTAGGGGTGTGAGAATCTCCTTCCACACTACCCAAGAAGATAAGTAGGGGTATTTATCCACCTCTTGATTAGAACCTCTGCTTTCTCAACACTTCAAAACACATTTTTGTAGAACTACATGTGACTCTACAATTCCCTCCAATAAAAATTTCATTTAAAAAAAGGAGCTTTTGGACCTTGAAGTTTCTCTATCAAGAGTGACTAAGTGGTTTGCCTTCTTTCCAATATCACCTTTTTATGTATCAGAGACAGGAAGTTTTTAGCATGCCTTCAAATGAGCTTAAATGACTTTTTAAAGAATCTTTTTAGGGACCAGCAGTTAGCGTAATGGCTATGTCACTGGACTCCCATGTAATCAACCACGGTTCGAGTCCCGGATCCGGTGGCTTAAACTCAGGCCAGGCGCGTGTGCGTGCATGCCCGAGAGCCCAAGAGGAGAGTGGAGGAGAAGGGATTGCGGCGTGGCCATCCCTCCGGGGGGTGATTTCTCGCTTTCTATCTCTCTGTCTCTCTCTGTCTTTCTGGAGAGCGCACGCGCCCTATAACAAAAACCTCTGCAAAAAAAAAAAAAAAAAAAAAATCTTTTTAATCACTATATTCTCCTTAGAAAAAGAGTTTCTTTCTGCAAAGGGTCTGAGTTTTATATATAACTGAGATTGTGGAAGTGTATGTATGATGTTTTGACAAAGAACATAATGGGTTGAACCTGTCCCTCTGACAATAACCTGAGTGACACTGAACAAGTGCAGTTTTCTCATCCACCAGTAGAGATGAGACTTCCTATCCTAAACTTCTCATGAATTAAGTGAGATAATATGAGTTTGGTACTTGGTAAATTATAGCTACTCAAAACACAAACAAACAAAAAGTGCCTTAGCTGACTTCTCTTCTCCATATCTACTCAAAGAGGGATTTTAAAAATTAAAGGTGAGAGGACCAGCGAATGGCATAGTGGTTAAGGCGCTGGATTCCCCTCATGGTTGACCATGGTTTGAGTCCCAAACCCAGCAGCCTGAATCTCATGCCAAGTGAATGTGTGTGCATGACCAAAATTCCAAGAGCAGAATGGAAGAAGGAATTGCAGCATGGCCATCCTCCCTGGGGATGATTTCCAGCTTTCTGTCTCTCTTGCAAGTGCATGCACCCTACAGCAAAAATCTCTTAAAAAAAAAAAAAAAAAAATTGGGACCAGCAGTTAGCGTAATGGCTATGTTGTTGGACTCCCACGTAGTTGACCAGAGTTCAAGTCCCGGACCCGGTGGCTTAAACTCACGCCAGGCGCGTGTGCGTGCGTGTCCAAGATCCCGAGAGGAGAATGGAGGAGAAGGGATTGCGGTGTGGCCATCCCCCCTGGGGGGTGATTTCTCGCTTTCTATCTCTCTGTCTCTCTCTGTCTGTCTGGCAAACACACGCACCCTATAGCAAAAACCTCTCCAAAAAAAAGAAAAAAAAATTGAAGGTGAGAAAGTGGATCCCATCGGTAAACTGAGAACTTACTGCAAGCAGACAATGGTTATAAATACAGGTAGTTCTCCATTAACTGCAATCCTATATGGCTAAGAGTTATTTATAAGAAGGGTGACCACCTGACTTGTTGTAAGCCATCCCAACTTCAAATACTCTGGCCCATTATTTCTTTTTTATTTTTTTAGATTTTTTTTTTAAGTTGACTAGAGAGAAACAGAGAGGGAGAAAGAAGGAAACTGAGAAAGCAAGCTGTCAGGTCTGGGATTCAAACCACAGTCAACCATGTCTAGTCATCCTAACCACCATGCTACCTGCTGGCCCCTTGGCCCATTATTTCTTATAACACAGAAATATCTTAAAAATTAAATATCTCAGAAATTCAGATATTTCCAAATTGCTCCTCCCAGACAACCTTGCTACCTAGAAACAAAACAAAAATTTGTCATTAGACAACATATTCCGTATTTGGCTTAAGAAAAACTACCATCAACATACTTCAAGAGGACAAAAGGGACACTAAAAGTACAAACAAGTTCGGAAAGCAAAGCAATGCTACTGAGAGCTTTATGCCTATAGAGTATGTTTTTACATCATCTATTCTAATAAATTCACATTTATGCAACATCTGTGCAATAGCTAAGTGAACTAGATAGAAATTGCAAAGACCCAGATGAACCCCTGAGATGGCAAAATTTTGGCAATGCTCCGCTAGACCTCTTTGAGTCGATACCAAGCATACCCTCAGTCTAATGGGCATCTGAACCAAAGTAGAAAATCAAGTATATGCATAAAATAAATCCCTGCTGAAGTCCAGGGCCCAAAAGAATGATTCATAGTGCCGCAGCTGAGTGACACCACAAAATCCTCTTTTAAGCTCCCTAAAGTGTCCAGGATATACTGCAGTCTTTGGAAAGACAGCCAAATTCAAACCCATGTCAGATCACAGCAGACATGCTCCCTTGACAACAGTGCTGCAAGGGATCTAAGTGCAAAACACCTTCTACTTCTACTGGGTTTAAAGTCATTATCAAACTCACCCTTTGGCACACAGTCAGACAGCACCAGTGATATTGTTTACTTGTAAATAAGCCATTCCCATACAATATTCCGGACCATTCAGAGGGGTGCTGGAGTTTTAAAAATTAAAATAAAAAGGGGCTCGCTCTTTCAAGTCTGCTTCACATTCTCACATTCCTAATACCCACTTCCAGCCAATACCTCTCAGGTCCAAGAAAAAAAGCCTTGCCTAAATATTGATTATATGCCTTCAATTCAGTCATTCCTTCCCTGCCTTCTTCTCTGCTCCCACCCTAAAACAAAAACAACAAATACACACACACACACACACACACACACACACATTTGGGGTTTTTGTTGTTCAGTTTATATATGTTGTATACACACATGGATGATAGATAAAGACATATCTCTCTTTTAATGCTCCCTGGAAACAATGGAGAAGAGATTAGAGAGGAAAGGAGCCCAGAAGGAAGGGTTAGGTGAAGCAAGCAGAGGGAAAG
>NW_006208084.1:275111-293417 GCF_000334495.1 Tupaia belangeri chinensis | reverse complement strand
GCAGTTCACAGAACGAGGCATGCAGAGAACACGAGATGGCTGCTCCTGAGCCCCAGCAGAAAGGGCTGTTTCTGATTAGGTGAGTCCAGTTGCAGAGCTGCACAGGAAGTGCTCAGGGGCCCTCTTGGTCAGCCCCATCCCGAACACACTGAAAACCTTTGTACTGTAGCAGGCCCATCTGGAATCAGTTAGGACCAGACTCCTAGCAAGCCTTTTTTTTTTTTTTAACCCACTCAGCTCAGTTTTCCCGCCTGCAACCTTCTTATCCCTTCCCCCAATCACTCCCAGAGCATATTTCTCCATCTCCCCTCTCCTGAACCTCAAACAAAAGAGTCACATAGAAACACCGAGCATTCAGAGAGCTAGCATCCTCCCCAGACCTAGGAACCCTCAGAAAATTACAGCGCTTGTGCAACTAAAATCCTTTTTATCCAACTTCAGGATTGTTTTAAAATGCTATTATATTTTTAGAAATTCAACGTGGCCTACTTTTTTGTTTGAGGATTTAAATGAAGTACATCCTTGATGAAAGTTTTCTTCATTTTGTTTTGTCTTCTAAAACATGGAAAAAAGAGATTTTGGCATCCTTCTTCAGGCACTCAAAAATGAAAAATATTTTCCACTCACAATCTTAAATTACTAATATTCATTTCTACAGGGACAGGATTTTTAGTGATGCTTTCTATTAAAAATAGAACTCAGTAGTGTAGTAAATGCCTGGGATTAAAACTCAGGAGAACTAGAGAAAAAAAAAAATTGATGGCCATTAATTAGCCGTGTGGCTAGGAATAAATTACTTAACCTTCTTGAGTCTCTATTTCTTAGCCACAAAATGTGGGAGAAAGGAAGAATCTTCCCAGCACTCTAATGCCCTCAAATCCCATAAACCTAACAAAACATAAGAGTACACAAAACACTCTCCTCAAGGTCACCAGCAATCCATCACTTCAGAGCTCTTTTCTTACTGGCCCCAAAGTCTGTACAGAAAGGAGTTATATACATGGTAGCGTGAATAGACCGAGCCTGTCCATCTGACCTGTCTATATGCTGCATTCCCTGTCCTCAAATTGCTTATTAGAGACATCACAGCCAAGACGGGTGATTAAGATGCTAAAGGAGGGAACCAGCTGTTAGTGTAATGGCTATGTCGCTGGACTCCCACGTAGTCGACCGCGGTTCGTGTCCCGGACCTGGTGGCTTAAAACTCACGTCGGGCGTGTGTGCGTGCGTGCCCAAGATCTCGAGAGGAGAATGGAGGAGAAGGGATTGCGGCGTGACCATCCCCCCTGGGGGGTGATTTCTCGCTTTCTGTCTCTATGTCTCTCTCTGTCTGGCGAGCGCACGTGCCCTATAGTGAAAACCTGTCCAAAAAAAGAAAAAGATGCTAAAGGAAAAGTACAAGCCGGCCATCGGGGTCAGCATCTATCAGAGGAGTACACCACCAAGACCTGGAGAGCTAGATTCAGAGGTCGGTCCCAGATCCCAGTGGTTAGGGGAGCAGGACCCCACATGGCTACCTGAGGCTGTAATCCTGGCTCTGGTAGCTTGAGAAACACACCTAGCATGTGTGCCTGTGTGCCCAAAGTCCAGAAGGAGATTACTGAGTGACCACATCCCACTGGGGAGATGCTTGCTCCCTCTCCTCTCTCTCTCTGGCAAATACATACCTCCTCAAGCAATATATTTTTTTAAAAAAAGAACATCACAAATAAGATACTGAAATATAACTCTGACCTTTGTGCTCAGTTTAAGATTCTTATTTGTCTAACTGAGCTCAATAAATATTTATGGAATCTACCAAGAAGGCCAGATTCTATGGGTGATACCAAAAAATAAGAAACTATCCTATTCTCAGGATCTGTATAATAATCTACAGGAAGGACAGAGTGAGATTCAAAGGCAATTTTGTTTAAGACTTGGTAACAATAAAATAAAGTGTTCTGGAATGTCCTGATGCTTCCACCCTGAGCCTGCCTTGAGGGTTTGTACCTCTTTAGAGCTCTTTCTCTTTTCTTCTTCCTTCTGTTACACTGTTAAAAGGGTTCTAATAAATCTGAAAATTACATTTCACCATGAAATGTAAAGGCTGGCACTATAAATGGTCTAAATTTATCACAGGGGTCAACAAACGTCAAGGGCATAGGTTGTATCCATAGAGAGAAGGGCATACTTACATAAAGCATCCCCAAACCCCAGGGTAACCAGAGGTGGAGCACAGAAAACTCCCAAGGGCACATCACAGTTATACCTAAGCTTGACACAGCTATAACCAGTGCTAATTTGGGTACCAATTCTTGACCTTAGGCTGGGTTCTAGAGGTTAAGAACCAGTCAAGCAGGTAAAAGTTTGAGATTAGAATTGTCATTTGCTGGGTTGACTGCCTCGCCCTCAGACACAACCAGAATGGCAGGACTGGCTGCAAATAGACCACATATATGGCTTTTGGCAACCATACCACACGATATCTGCCCTCACCCAAGGCAATGTGATTAATGTTCTTCCGCACAACTAACACTGCTCTAGTTCCCACAGAGCCTGTTTTACCATTTTCCCATCTGAAGTAGTGAAAAACAATCCTATACAGACCTCCTTTCTCAATCTCAGACCCCAAGTAGCCTGAGGGATGAGGGCTCCTTCTCTGGGCCACTGCGGAGAGTACCCCATCCTAGGTAAGCTCCCTAGAAACACATCCTCTTAAGTGAATGAAATTCCCACACACACACACACACTGGCAAGACTTCAAAAGCATTCAGAGAAGTAAGAATCCATGAGGTGGGATTCCACAGAAACAGCAGCTCAAGTTTCCTCCTAAACGTGGCAAGCTGAACTGTAGGAGGCGCCTATGAGGGATCGGCTCCCTCCTGAAACATTAATGCAGTTGAGTAAGGAACTGAGAACGTGGCAGCTCAGCTGACTCCCAATCCAGCTCTGAACAAAACTGAACTGGTCGGGATTCTTCGTGGCAAACAGCAGTGGAAGGAGCCAATCAAAACTCTCAGCCCTGCCAAAGAAGTGCAGCCTTTTCCTTAAAGGGCTAACACTTCAAGGTGCATGTTCGTGTATGTGTATAGAGGAGTTTTTAGATTTTCTGAATTCCAACTTCAGTTAACTTTAGTACCATAAATTTCTTTTCCTAATTTTGTTCTCCTCCATAGCAACACCAGCATTGCCACTGAGTATAATAAAAGCTGGTAGGTACAGTGAGTGACTGTAAAAGAAATAAATTTAAAATAAAAATAAAGCAGGTAGGTCTCCACAGAAAAACAGCCACAATCCAAACACTATATTTGACCAAAGGAGTCATGGTGTGAACCCCCCTCAGCTTACTGCCGGCACTTTAGGCCAAAGTTCTCTCGAAGATTCTTCCCTTCATCCTCACCTTTCCCTAAGTGCCTCTTCCCGCAAGCCTCTACCTCTCTCCCCAGCCATTCAGAACTCAAGGTCAGATGAAGTGCTAAAGTAAGCTGTGCACTATGCAAGCCACTCAGCAGTGGAGGGACAGAAAAGTAGGCAGGACAGGGCTTCTCAAACTATGAGGAGCAATCCATTAGGGAATGATAACTTTTGCAAAATGCAACAAAATGAATTATTAGAAAAATAAAATATCAAAAAGCAAAGATAAAGGGACCAGCAGGTAGTGTAATGGCTATGTCGCTAGACTCCCAAGTAGTCGACCGTGGTTCGAGTCCTAAACCTAGTGGCTTAAACTCTTGCCATGCGCGTGTGCATGCATGCTCAAGATCCGGAGAAGAGAATGGAGGAAAAGGGACTGCAGCATGGCCATCCCTCCTGGGGGGTGATTTCTCACTTTCTGTCTCTCTCTCTCTCTCTGCCTTTCTGGCAACCACACACACCCTATAGCAAAAATCTCTCAAAAAAAAAAAAAGGCAAAAACATGCAACTCAACTTTTTTATCATTAGATTCAACACAGAATTACTTGGCCAAATTGCTACGGAAGTTCCTAGCTGCTTACGAGCAACCTCTGTGCCTATCTTGCATGAACTGCTAATGAACCGTTAGTGGACCTATACCAGTCTACACATGGCACTTTAATTAGCACTGGTATAGTAAAAAGACAGCAAACTTTGATAACCATACAATCATAGGGGTGAATTCCGGCTCAGTTGCTTACTAGTCATGTGATCTCAGGCATATCATTTAATTACTCTGAATCTCAATTTCTGAGTCTGTAAAATAGTGTGATGTCACCAAATGCCTTGCAGAGTTATGGAAGGATTAGAAAAGTGTTAATGGCAAGGAGCCTAGCACAGTGCATGATTTAGAGTAGAAATACAATTAGACAACAACTATTTTCATCGGGTTTCTGAGTAGACCTTTTCATCATTCTCTTTTAATCCAAAGGCAATTCTAATTCCATTAAATCTTAACCATGGGAATTAGTGTTTTTATGTCTAATTGTAACTAGCAAAATCTATATGCATGATCTTTTATTGCTGTTACTATCTTTTCCTTTTTGGTCTCAGGAAGAAATAATTTTCTTGTGCCAAAAATGAATTCCCATTTGATTTGTAGTGTTTTCTGCTTGACCCAAGATGTATAACAATTTGATTTCTAGTCAAACTATTGCCAGTATAATCTCTAATTCTGCTTCACTGCAGTTCTCCTACTGTTGTTAGTTTAGTAAATACTGAGTAGATACAAGAAGAGTATTTATAAATTATGCAATAGAAACATTAATAAAAACATATGTTACTAGAATTCTAGGGTTTTCTCCATCTGCCACCCACCCTCATATGTGGGTGGCCCTTCTTTACAACCATCCTTAAAGTCTGAATTTAAGACTTGGCTCTGCCACTTCAGGATTCATATCATCTTCGATCTAAACCACGTCCCCTCTCTAAACTATCTCCTACCAAACAGCTAAAGAGGTTGAACACATAGTTGCTGACACACTGACACTCTTGTCAGTTCCCTAACTGAAAAAAAAATTTTGAGAGATTTTTGCTATAGGGCATGTGTGCTCGCTGGAGAGACAGAGTAAGACACAGAGACAAGAAGCGAGAAATTCATCCCTTGGGCAGGATGGACACACTGCAATGCCTTCTCCTCCACTCTCAGAATTTTGGGCATGCACATACAAGTTCCGGCATGAATTTTAAGCCACCGGGTCCAGGACTTGAACCACAGTCAACCATGTGGGAGTCTAGCGACATACATCTGCTGGTCCCACTTCAATGATTTCAACACATTCCATGTAAAATCCCCCTGGCTCCTCTCATGTTCCTTCCCTTTCTATTTTAGATCGCTCTAGCAGCCATTTTCCCCACTCCTGAATTTGCTATTTGAATCTCCTCACCAAAGACTGGCCACCATCACTCCTCCTTATTTTCTTCCCTCAGTCCTTCCTTTTCTCAACAAGTACCCTCTCATAACTGAGGCGGAGGCAATTCCACCCAGTCCTACAAGATCTCCATCTCCCTCAAGCCTAGATTCATCCTCTCACAAATAGCCCCTTGAGTATTGACAGCATAAAAGCTATATGGAAAGTCCCAAAGACTCCAATCCAACATTTTTATATACTCAAGAATCTACATTTATCACTTTAAAGTAATAACAGAATGAGAGAAAGTATTTACCAAATGCCTATTGTGAAAGAACTGGTTTCAAGAATACGTAAAACAAACTAGGTAAGAAACGAACATTTTCATACTCATTTTTCAGTAAAAAATGAGCAAAAGATTTAAACAGATCCATCAGCAAATAGATGGTAAATATGCAAATGAAAAAATATTCAACATCATTAGTCAGCAGGGAAACACATATTAAAAAATCACAAAGAAGGGGGACCAGCAGTTAGCGTAATGGCTATGTCGCTGGACTCCCACGTAGTCGACCGCGGTTTGAGTCCTGGACCTGGTGGCTTAAACTCACGCCGGGCACGTGTGCGTGCGTGCCCAAGATCCCAAGAGGAGAATGGAGGAAAAGGGATTGCGGTATGGCCACCCCCCCGGGGGGGGATTTCCTGCTTTCTGTTTCTCTGTCTCTCTCTGTCTGGCAAGTGCACGCGCCCTATAGCAAAAACCTCTAAAAAAAAAAAAAAAAATCACAAAGAAGGACCAGCAGTTAGCGTAAGAGCTATGTCGCTGGACTCCCACATAGTCAACTGCGGTTCGAGTCCTGGACCCGGTGGCTTAAACTCACACTGGGCGCATGTGCGTGCATGCCCAAGATCCCGAGAGGAGAATGGAGGAGAAGGGATTGTGGCGTGGCTATCCCCCTGGGGAGGTGATTTCTCACTTTCTGTCTCTCTGTCTGTCTGTCTGGCGAGTACATGTGCCCTATAGCAAAAATATCTCTCCCAAGAAAAAGAAAAAAAAGTCACAAAGAGGTATCACTACATACCTACTGGGGGGAAAATCCTAATGATAGCAGGTAGTGGAAAGAATGCAGAAACAATCATGGTTCATGGAAATCCAAAACGATATAGGCACTTTAGGAAACAGCTGGCAGTTTCTCTTACCATATGACCCAGCAATCTTAATTCCTGGATTATTTACCCAAGAGAAATGAAGAGCATACTAAGTGTACACAAAAAACTACATCCAAATGTTTACTGTGGTTTTATTCATAATTATTAAATGACCCAATGTTTATCAGCTGGTAAACGGATAAACTGTGGTATATGAATAAACAAGTAAATAGTCAACAATAAAAAGGAACAAATTACTAACACTTAAAACAGCCCACAAAGAGTCTCAAAAATCTTCTTTTACAACAAGTAAAAGAAGTCAAGCTCAAAAAGTCAAATATAAAGCATATGATTCCATTTACATGACATTTTAGAAAAGAAGTCATATCAATGATTACCAGGAGCTACAGATAGGAAGAGGGTATTGACTACAAAAGAATATGATGATAAGTATTTTTTTTTTTTTTTGTCATAGGGTGTGTGCACTTGCCAGAGAGAAAGTGAAAGAGCACCCTCCATGGCAAACAGTCATGCCACAATCCCTTCTTAATCTCTTTCAGGATTTTGGGAGCGCACACGTACCTGGTATGTTTTGTTGTTGTTGTTGTTGTTGTTGTTGTTTTGTTTTGTTCGGAGAAGTTTTTGCCATAGGGCATGTGCGCTCGCCAGACAGACAGAGACAGGGAGACAGAAAGCGAGAAATCACCCCCCAGGGGGATGGCCACGCCGCAATCCCTTCTCCCCCATTCTCCTCTAGGGATCTTGGGCACACACGCACAAGCACCTGGCGTGAGTTTTAAGCCACCAGGTCTGCGACAGAACCACGGTCGACTACATGGGAGTCCAGCAACATAGCCATTACACTAACTGCTGGTCCCCCTGATATGTTTTTCAAACCACCAGTAATTATTAAATGACTCAAATAGTATGGTCAGTCATGTGAGACCGGGCCATCTTAACCAGTACGCCACAGGCTTGTCAGAGTATCTATTATGGTAGTGGTTACATGACTATATGACATTTCTCAAAATTCACAGAAATGTAGCCTTAAGGGCCTGGCAGGTGGTATGGTTGTTAAGGTGGCTGGATGTGCAGTTTGAGTTCCTGGACCTAGCAGTTTGAAAATCACACCAAGTGCATTTGCATGCATGCCCAAAATCTCAAGAAGAGAATGAAGGAGAAAGGGACTGTAGTGCGGCCATCCCCTTTGGGGCTTTCTCACTTTCTCTCTCTCTCTAGTAAGCATGTATGCCCTATAGCAAATATTAAAAAAAAAAAATCTTGGGCCAACAGGTGGTGTGGTGGTTAGGGCACTGGACTCCAACATGACTAACTGTGGTTGGGGTCCTGGACCTGGCAGCTTGCTTTCTCACTTTCCCTCTCTCTCTGGTCAAATTAAAAAATAATAATAATAATTTGTTTTTAAATCAAATAAGTGATTCTTCAAAAAGTAAATAAATAAAACAACTGAGTAATTTGAATGAAGGGGAATATTGAGGTATTAGAATTTGGGGAGTTTTTCTCTAGCGGTAAAATTACTGCAGAATTATTAAAGAGAAAAAAAAGCCATTGACTGCCAGGAATTATGAAGATGCAATGTCATTAAGTCTCACGAGGTGATCCTAATGCTCAGAAAGGTTAAAGTTGGTCCAGTGTCCTAGAGCTGTAAGTGCCAGAATCATCCTAACTCAGGTCTGTCAAATTCCAGGACCTTCAAGCTTCTACCACACCATGCTGTCTCATTATTGAACAAACAGGTAACCATCATATAATGAAGTATGTACTAACATCTGTACTGAGCGCTGAGGACATAAAACCAATCAGATTGTTACTGCCCTCAAGGAACTCAGTCTAGCCTTTACTTACAAGGGACAATAGTGAGTTCTGAGTGCCCCTTGCAGGGATTAGGACCACTTGAAGACCCTCTGCCCAGACTCCACCCTCCTATCCCCCAGATCGAGCCAAGTTACAACATCCTATTTATTCTGTCTCTCTCTTAATTTTTAAGTTGTTTTTGTTTTTGTTTTAATTTTTAAAGTTCTTAGCTCTCTGTTGTTCTTCTGTCTTGGTAATTCTTACCTTTCCCCTGACCCCCATAGGACAAGCCAATCACCAGTCATATATATCTGAGTTCTGAGCGCCCTTTTAGCGTGCACCACATGGCTTTCATTTTTTGCTTTAAAAATTTTTTTCTCTTTTTTTTTAAATTGTTTTTTGTCTTTTCCCCCCTCCTTTTTTGTTGTTGTTTTCCTTTCCTTTTCCCTTTCTTTTTACCTTTCTCACTTTTCTGCTCAGCATCCACACACTAAGTTTCTAGACAAGTCTAGGTGCACAGTAGCCAAATATCTGAATACTTTCAGGGCCAAATTAATCCTCAATTTCCATGGAATCTGCTGCATAAAGGGAGAAAAGTGGTACTGTTTAGAGATCACAAGTCACCTCCTCCTGTGTGCCTCCGAATGATCAGATTTAACTCAAAAAACTAGGAAAAAAATGTATAATCCATCAAGTGACCAGAAACCACCACAGAAGCACAAGAAATATGAGAAGCCAAGAAAATATCTCTCTCGTAAAGGAAAAATATAACTCCTCATCCTCCATAGACAATACAAGGGAACTCGTGGAAATGTCAGATAAAGAATTTAAAATATTCAAAGTGACAAAGCTAACAGAGATGCAAAAGAAAAGAGACAACAAACTCCAGAAGATGCAGGAGAAAAGAGACAGTGAGTTCCAGGAGATGAGGAAGTTCTTACACAATCTGAAAGAGGAAATACACACCACAAAAAAAGAATCAAATGGAGCTGTTAGAGATGAAGTCTGTAATACAGGAAATCAAAACCTCCCTTGAAAGTATCAAAAGCAGATTAGATCGTGCAGAAGATCGAATCTCAGATGTAGAAGATAGAACCTCTGACCTAGAAAATTCACCAAAAAGACTGAGAAAATAACCCAAAAAATGAGAATAACGTAAGAGTAATACTAGATACCATTAAATGCCCAAATACCTGATCATCAGTAACCCAGAAGATGAAGAAACTAATAAGGGCACTCATAATCTATTCCATGAAATCTTGAAAGAAAATTTTCTAAACCTAGAGAGGCACTCAAATATCCAGACCCCAGAAATACAAAAGACCCCACATAGAATCAACCCAAGAAGATCTTTTCCAAGGCACATCATAGCTAGATAGACCAAAAAAAAACAAAAAAAAACAAAAAAAAAAACAGAGACAAGATACTAAAATTGACAAGAGTAAAACGTCAAGTTACTTTCAAAAGATATCCCATCAGGCTAATGTCATCGGAAGCAATGCAAGCAAGGAAAGAATAGGAAAATATATTCAAAGTGTTAAGTAAAAAACAATTTCAGCCAAGAATTCTATACCCAGCAAGACTATCCTTCACATGGGGGGAAAAAAGATAAAAAACATTCTCGGATAAACAAAACCTGAAAGAATTTACCAATACCAGACCAGTTCTCCAAGAAGTGCTGAAGGGAGTGCTATACCAGGAATACTAAAGTCGGACACACAGAAATAACAGTACAAAAAAACAACCAAGAAAATGGCCAGCCTAATGGTAGGGACAAGTCCGAAGTTGAATGTTAACTTCCAGAGTTTAAATGGAGAGATCAGACCACAGTAACATTGCAAATTCAAAAGAATAGAGACTACACTGGTGAAACAGAATTTTACAACTTTAGACTAAAGCATTACTGACTTACTTCTCTTTTGATTTCTAGACTTAAGGATTTCTGTCTTTTCTTGAACTGTTGACAGTTTCATCTACCTACTATTTGAACTGAATCCTGACCTTTTTCCTGGCTTCAAGTCTTAACATTTTTTGAGTTTGATCTATTAAAACTAAAAGTGTTTTTTCTTGAAATTAAAAAGTGCATTTAAAAAATACCTATTTAATGACTACAGTAAGTTATATAGCCCCAGCTAGGTGCTACTTTATATTATGTTGACTTTACTCACTGAGGTTTATGCCTAAAGTCAGACATGTGTTCATAGATATGTATATATCAGCGGTGCTTGCTACTGAAAGCTTTTAAGATCTTTAGTGAATCAATAAAATGTGAAAAAAGAAAAAAGGCATGGAAAACAACTGGAGATACCAGAGACAGTATGGGAGGAGGGTGGGAAATGGCAGAGGGAGAGACGTAGGGAATCAAGGGGGGAGAAAAGGCAAAACAGATAAGAAACAAGGAATGGAAAATTACTTGTTGACGATATCACATATCCTTGACTAAGCCAATATACAGCATATACTGGATGAAATATCTCATTCTGTATACTGTAGTGATGTATATAGTGAATGTTAATTACTTAATTAATTTAATTAAGTACGATAGTGAAGGATTATAGGTGCCATGTCTTCCCTTACCTGTATAGATAATGGTACCTCACTCTGAACAAAATCAGAATGGCCCATTAGAAGGTGAAAGGTAACATTTGAGATATGCAGGACAAAAAGAATAAAAGCCACGATGTGTGCTTAGGTCAAAAGGGCCCTACCTGATCAACGCACATATACTTTCAAGGTCTGACTAAGGATATACTGAGAGAAAAAGGGAGACTATATTTAAGGAATCAAACTATTCTTCCCCTTGGATTTTTATCATCCCCAGAGGAATACTAAGTTTTATTATTATTATTATTATTATTATTATTTTGCTCTAGAGAAAGAGAAAGAGAGAGAACACGTGAGCAAGCAAGCTGCCAGGAGATCCAGGAAAGGAACCACACCTAGCCATGTGGGAATCCAGTAACTTTACCACCATGCCACCTGCTGGCCCCAGCTGTTTTGTTAAAGGAGTCATTTTCTAAAAAGTATTGGCTGCAGTGGGATTATAACTGTTCAGTCCAATTATTAAACTGGATTATTGCTAGAAGTCCTATCCTCATTCCGGACTCAGAGCAAAAGAACAATTTTAGCAAAAGTTTAAATCTCTACCAAAATACTCAATGCTTGGTACTTTGGTAGTCAAATTTATCCCCAAAAGGAGCAGGCTTTACCATCAATATTGTACAAGTTAAATGTTTTTCTGCTGGTTCTAAATCAACCAGGGACAGAAAGGGTGTTGCCTCTTGGCACTGCCACGAGTTCTGCAAGGAGCTTAGGTTGAGACTATACATCATTTAAGTGAAGGGAGAGAGAAAAGTACCACAGTAAACATGAAACCACTGCCCTCCGAAAACTTACGGTATAGGAGAGAGGACAGACAAATTAAGAGTGCTTTGAAAACATCCAGAAAGGACCCCTTCCAGCCTGGAATGCGACCAGGGTCAGGAAAGGCTCTCTTGAAAAGTAAAAATCATTTAGCGGAGACTGAAGAAACAAGAGAGCATTAACCTGAATTTTCAGGTTTGTATGTTATCTTGTAGAGAATTTCCTGAGCAGACAGGTAAAAGCAATGCAAGGGAAAAAAATGTAGAAAGGCAAAGAGGAGAAAAAAATAGCAAGTGCTTCCATTTTGCTGGGACATAAACACTAGCAAGCCTGTGAAAGGCTTTCAGTACTGGGGTAATAAACATCTAATCACAACTGTACAGTGAGAAAAACTGAGGCTTGAAAACTGTTAGGGAGATTGAACAAGGTCACATTAAAAAAGAAAAAAAAGGCTGATAAAACCTATCTTCTTTCTGTTTCCCTCAGAATTTTCCCCAGAACATGACAAACTCCTTGGATGCCACAGACAAATCAATTTTTTCATGGCATTTAACACTTTCAAAATCCAAACATTTGCTAAAGTTAATTTTTAACTCCATTTGGGGGTCAACCCCTCAGTAAAATCTAGTAAATTAATTTTAATGTTTTCACTAATGTGGATCTGCACATCAGGAAAAAAAAAAAGACTCTCTTTTCTCTTATGTTCCAAAAACTCCAAAAGATTAAAGCAGCAGTAAGAAGACAGCCCACACAGAATTCATTGTATACCGTGTAATGCACAACACATCAGCCTCTATTTTATCTGGCAGCAGGAAGAGCTCTAAGTTAGGACCCCACAATTATCCCTGCAGAGAGGCACAGCTTCGGGAAGGCAGGCATAAGGGCCACGCTCACGGTAACACACACGGCCATCTGCACTTACAGCCAGGCATGCCAGGAGCGTTTAAACACCCACGTGCCTGCAGCCTTCCTCTCCCTCCTGCAGGTGGGCCAATTCCTTCCCATTCTTTTCCAACCCACATAATTCCAGAGAAACAGATGATGTGCTGCCAGGAGCAGGAAGCAAAGAAAGCTACTGTACTTTTTAATATAAAAGGTCAAAAAGAAAAGCTCCTAACTCCGTGCCCTGTGTTCTACTCACTGTATCAGTACTTCCCTATTCCTGTGCTGTCTAAAACGGGAGCTCCCATTACATCCCTCAGATCCCTTTCCCTGACATCCACCCTGTCACTAAACTAGCTTGGGTCCCCTCTCCTTGAATCTCTCCAATTACCTCTCTCATTGCACTTAATCACTTGCATGTCTGGTCAATACTGGTCTCCCCACTGGGAGCTCCTGAGGAAAGGAACAGACTGTCTCTCTGCCTCCCTCCACATCCTCAGCAGCCAGCACGGTGCTGGGCACACAGGTGCTAAGTGAAGATTTGATTGATGACTACAAGAACTGCTGAATGAACAGGGAGTGGGTGGCAGAAAAATAAATGGTGATGTAGTAATGTAAAGTCCGAGAGTCCAGGATACCTGAGAAGAACCATGCTACAGCCTCTATGCTGAACAGTATTTTGAGTGCGATGTTTACATAAGAAAACCATCCTTTAATAATCCTTCATAGGCAGCTTTTGAACAAAAAAATGACGTAAGAATATCATTTTTGGGGACAAACTAATCAAATTTATTACTTTTATGTCTCCAAGAGCAAAACAAGAGAGTGAAACCCACTATCACAGTCCTACCGCCCCACTCCAGTACCCAACACAAATAGTTCTTTTGGGCTCCTCTTTCTTTTGGTAGGTTTTCACACACCACTTACCCTTACCCTCTTCCTTCTCTCCTACGCTAAGAGGCAGCAAAGAAAACAAAGAATGTACTACAATGTCCAGAAAATCCCCAGAAAGACACCTCCCCAGTTCTCAAGTTTATCCTGAAGGCCACTGGCCCTGAGACAGATTTGTTCCCAACTAAGCAGACTTAGTTGGGTGATAAATGTAGTTACTAACTCCTCAGCAAGGTGCTAGAAATAATGGAAGATCTCAAAACCACACTTCAGGAGCACACTTGCCCTAGCTGCCTTCAGTTCTGCAACTGAGAGGCTGCAAAACCAACTCTTCTTTTACTCAAATCCATCAGCTACCCTCCCCCTCCAGGGACATGTATCCTTGAATCTTCCTTCCTAACTGTATCTGTCGAAATCAAACAGCACCTGATAGAAAGGTAAGATTGGCAGAGAATTTAGTAAGATTTGGGGACTGTTACCATTAATTCTCTGGCATTACTTTTTCTTGGCTTTCTTTTTTCTACTGAAGAAAACTCCAATAATTATTTTAGGAAAGTACTAAATTACACTAGATTCTATTTGGAATCATTGTAATAAAATGTCAGCTAAAAGCAATCTCAGAAATAACTCATTTCCTCACATTTCACAAGTGGAGAAAGGCCCAGAGATGTTAAGAACTGCCTAACTACAGTGACACGAAGGAATACTCTAGATTGTCAGATCCTAAATGGCAAGGGCTGTATCTAATTTGTCTCTGGTGTCCAACACAATGTTCAGCACTGATAAATGACTGGTGAACTGAACTAAATGAACACAGTTAATTAGTGGGAAATCTAGAACTATGACCCAAGACGTTTTACTTGAAGTGCAGTATTTTTTGTTTTTGTTTTTTCATCACAAGTGACCTAGAAAGCGAAAGTCTATGTACAATAATTTAGAATCCAGGCTGTCTCCCTCTTTAACAACCAGGCACACTCCTTTTATCTCTGACAACACCTATAAGATTTCCAATCTCTCTGTTCCACTGCTCTAAAAATCAGACAGCTTTTCTAAATTGGTTTCCTAAATTATTCCTCTTCTTCCACTCAGATACTCTTTAATAATTCTCTTCAATTAACTAATCTTCTTAATAGCTGTCCTCTTTGGGATCCTTCTTTACAGCTTAACAACTCACAACAGCCTACAAAAATCTGTCTCCCTTTTCTTATTTGTGTCCCCTTAAGCCAATGGTTCTCAATCTTAGCTGCATACTGGAATAAGATGGGTAAGTTTTTAAAAATACTGATTCCTAGGTCCTGCCTCCAGAATTCCTAATTTATTTGGTCTGGGTAGGGTATGGCCTAAGAATGAAAAATGATAAAGTTCCGGAGGTGACTCTAATGCATAGCTAGCTAATGCTGAGAACCCCTTCCTTCCACCCTCAAAAACTCACCACTACTCCAAAAGTAACTAATGGCAGCTGTTCTAGAATGGCAAAATACCAGACTGCTCTGCACCAAGGCAGTGTGTTGCTAGCCTGAAGGCACATTAGAACCATACCCTTGTTTCACATCTGTCATATAACAAATGTGTAAATATGTCGGTAAGCTCCCTAAATCATTACTGATAATGAAAGGCCAGCATCTAGCTAAAAGACTACAAAAGGTCAAAAAGTTATACTAGACTTTCAATTCCAAACACATTTAGTTTCTGCTTCTTTTTTTTTAAACAAGAGATCCAGAGTTCTTCAAATCTAGATGGTCTTTCCGTTATCAAAAATAACTTCTTGTGACCAAACACTACCCCAGAGAAGCAGAAGAATATATTTTCATGTCTACAGGCCTCTGTCATACCACTATTTCTGTCTAGAATACCCTTACTCTGTGTCCTATTCACCTTTAAAAGCCCAGTTCAAATGCCTGCTTTAGTCATTCACTCAATGAATACTGAGAAGCAAAGAGGCAGGCATTATCCTAAGTACTGGAGATATTACAATAATTCTAGATGGTGGCTAAGTGATATGAAGAAAATACGACAACATAATATGACAGAGTAATGGAGTGCGTGACTTTACCTAAAGTAGATTAATTTGGTCTCGCAAGACCGAATCAAGAACAGAGAACTTTACTATATTCCTTCTCATATTCCCAGAGTTGACTCTTTGTGTACACAATATTTCAAATGAATAAAAAAAAAAAAAAATCAGTGTTTAAAAACAAAAAAGTGTTCGGACCAGTAGATGACGTAATGGTTGCATTGCTGGAATCCCACATAGTCGATTGCAGTTTAAGTCCTGAACCGGCAGCCTAAAACTCACGCAGGGTACGTGCGTGTGCGTGCGTGCCCAAAATTCCGAGAGGAGAATGGAGAAGGGACTGCAATGTGGCCATCCCCCCGGGGGGGTGATTTCTCACTTTCTGTCTCTCTGTCTCTGACTCTCCAAAGAGCGGGGACCTTCCCTATAGCAAAAATCTCTTTAAAAAAAAAAAAAAGTGTTAAGGGGGTGTTGGCATAATGGCTATGTCCTTGGACTCTCATGTAGTCAACCGCGGTTGAAGTCCCGGACCCGGTGGCTTAAACTCACGCTGGGCGCGTGTGAGTGTGTGCCCAAGATCCCGAAAGGAGAATGGAGGAGAAGGGACTGCAGCATGGCCAACCCCCCACCCCGGGGGATGATTTCTCACTTTCTGTCTCTCTGTCTCTCTTAGCTAATGCTGAGAACCCCTTCCTTCCACCCTCAAAAACTCACCACTACTCCAAAAGTAACTAATGGCAGCTGTTCTAGAATGGCAAAATACCAGACTGCTCTGCACCAAGGCAGTGTGTTGCTAGCCTGAAGGCACATTAGAACCATACCCTTGTTTCACATCTGTCATATAACAAATGTGTAAATATGTCGGTAAGCTCCCTAAATCATTACTGATAATGAAAGGCCAGCATCTAGCTAAAAGACTACAAAAGGTCAAAAAGTTATACTAGACTTTCAATTCCAAACACATTTAGTTTCTGCTTCTTTTTTTTTAAACAAGAGATCCAGAGTTCTTCAAATCTAGATGGTCTTTCTGTTATCAAAAATAACTTCTTGTGACCAAACACTACCCCAGAGAAGCAGAAGAATATATTTTCATGTCTACAGGCCTCTGTCATACCACTATTTCTGTCTAGAATACCCTTACTCTGTGTCCTATTCACCTTTAAAAGCCCAGTTCAAATGCCTGCTTTAGTCATTCACTCAATGAATACTGAGAAGCAAAGAGGCAGGCATTATCCTAAGTACTGGAGATATTACAATAATTCTAGATGGTGGCTAAGTGATATGAAGAAAATACGACAACATAATATGACAGAGTAATGGAGTGCGTGACTTTACCTAAAGTAGATTAATTTGGTCTCGCAAGACCGAATCAAGAACAGAGAACTTTACTATATTCCTTCTCATATTCCCAGAGTTGACTCTTTGTGTACACAATATTTCAAATGAATAAAAAAAAAAAAAAATCAGTGTTTAAAAACAAAAAAGTGTTCGGACCAGTAGATGACGTAATGGTTGCATTGCTGGAATCCCACATAGTCGATTGCAGTTTAAGTCCTGAACCGGCAGCCTAAAACTCACGCAGGGTACGTGCGTGTGCGTGCGTGCCCAAAATTCCGAGAGGAGAATGGAGAAGGGACTGCAATGTGGCCATCCCCCCGGGGGGGTGATTTCTCACTTTCTGTCTCTCTGTCTCTGACTCTCCAAAGAGCGGACGTGCCCTATAGCAAAAATCTCTTTAAAAAAAAAAAAAAAGTGTTAAGGGGGTGTTGGCATAATGGCTATGTCCTTGGACTCTCATGTAGTCAACCGCGGTTGAAGTCCCGGACCCGGTGGCTTAAACTCACGCTGGGCGCGTGTGAGTGTGTGCCCAAGATCCCGAAAGGAGAATGGAGGAGAAGGGACTGCAGCATGGCCAACCCCCCACCCCGGGGGATGATTTCTCACTTTCTGTCTCTCTGTCTCTCTCTGTCTTTCTGGCAAGCACATGCACCCTATAGCAAAAACCTCTCCCCCCCAAAAAAGTGTTAAGTAAAATAAATAATCAATGTAGAATCAAGAGACTGAATCATATGTTGCTCCCCCTGCCTATCAGATGTTGGGTAAATCCTTTCTCCTCTTCCGCACACTATGTGGGCTGGAATAAACTAGGATTATAATGCTCACTAGAGGTAATGAAGAGTGAAAACACAGGTGGGTACTTCAGTACTAGAGCAAACAGGCCACTCTATAAGAGGACAGAATGATTTCATTCCTGCAGATTGCACCATGCAGGAATGTGGGTCCAGTACTGACAAGAGAAGCCTGAAATCTGGATTTCCTGTGAGCTCTCCCAGTGTTTAAATGTTAAATCCAAATGTCTTTAAAATATTGTGTTAGCCAAACAAAACTCAATATCCAGGAGCCAGACCACAGGCCTCTAGTATGCAACCTCTGGACTAGATCATCTCTAAGCCCTTCTTAGTTATAACAGTCCATGACTCTAAACGAAATCTCTTCTTAAAGAAAAACACTGAAGAGGGAACAACAGGATTAGAGAACAAAAACAGAAAAAAGAACAGTCTCCTTCTCATGTTCCAATCAGATCATAGAAAAGTCTTCTATGCAGCAAATCCTTGTTACCTGGAAAGGAAACACCAATTCTAACCTGTCCTTTAGATGATATAAATGCCACAACTCCACTGTAATTTTAGTGATCTGGAGCTGAACAGTTTTGCTTTTGCCCATGTGTGCTTAACAAATATTCCTTGTCTAGGCGATCAAGAATGCTTAAACAGAGGCACGACCCATGTGTGCATACGTATTAACATACAGATACACACACACACACACACATACACACACCCCTCACATAACACAAAGCAAGGAAATCAATTATGCTGAAGACTGGCAAGGTGCCCCAAAGACACAGCA
>NW_006208084.1:247744-274808 GCF_000334495.1 Tupaia belangeri chinensis | reverse complement strand
AGCAGGAATTTGATATGAACAGCAGGATGAGGAAGGAGAATGAATAATTCAGACTCCCTGATTCACTTAACAAAGTCCTGTCAAGCATAAGCTGAGATCTATGGTTTGTGGGCTGGGCTTCCTTACCTAAGGCAAGAGGAGCTCTCCATCTGAAAAGAAAGCCAACTGTGCCTGCTGTGAAGGTGGGAGGATGATGAAATGAAAAACTTGCACCTAGAATAAGTTGAGTTATTTTTCTGAGAGCCAATTTACCACAAAAGCCCAAACACATGAAAGCAGACAATGTTTTCATATTGTCATTAGCAAAGGAAAACAAATATGCATATTTTATTTATGCTTGCCCTCTTTGAGAAGGTTTCTTCCATTAGACTAACAAACCTAAAATTTAAAAAGGTAATAATAGAAAATGCAAAATAAAGAAGTTACAACCCGAATAGCTAAAAGTACAAACATCTTCCAAACCCTCACCTTCCCACCCTCAAAGTTTAAGGAAGTTGCCAACATTAACTACCTTCAAGCTAGCTAGCAATGATGGCTGTGGAATTAGGAACTAGGAATCAATTGTTTAACCTAAATTCCACATGATTTTAGACACAAATCTATTCTGAAATTAGATCCAGATCTATCCAGAGCAATAATCAGTCACCATAAACTCTTGCTTTTTAGAAAATAAGAGTTCTGTATAAAGATTTAAAAAAAAAAAAAAGGCAACTATATAAATGACCTAGAAAAGAAAAAGAAACCTGTTTCGTATGTCACTATGATAAGTTTGGTGTTGGGGTGGGGTGGGGGGGTTAAATAATTATTTTATTTAACTTTATGTATTTTATTAATATATTTTAATTTGACCAAAGAGGGACAGAGTGAGAGACAGAAAGTGAGAAAGCAAGCCACTAAGTCTGGGACTTGAACTGCAGTGAGCCATGTGGGGGGTCCTGCAACCTTAACCACCATGCCACCTGCCAGCCCCTAGATTTGGTTTTATCTTCTATTTTTGTTTGTTTTTTATGACAAGAGTAAAATATTTGTAGTAATTCAGCAATTAAGTATCTCACAACTATGACACTCAGTGAAGCAAATATTAATCATTATTTCAGTCTTACATTGTGAGATATTATTTGTAAAGAACACAACAAAAACTATTAACTTCTGAATGCCATAGTACTAAAATCATATTGGAACAAAAATTTAAAGAACACATTCAGTGATCCTCAAATCCTTTAGTGGTTATAAAGATATAGAAGTTCTATGCCATGACCAGATCCTAAATACTATATTAATCGAGTAACAGAAAACAGATTTTATCTGTTTTATGAAATCACCACCACAAGTAAACACACTCAATGTGAGCTCATCCTTTTAAAAACCATTTTAAAAATTAAGCTGATTCCTCAAAATTACCAAAAGCAACAAAAAAATTTCTCAAAATTCAAATAGCTGAACAAGAACTATTTCAGCCCTAAAAGCAAGGATGGAATGACACTGAAATTAAGAAGCAGGGCTAACCGGTGAATAGTGGCTAAGGCAATTGAATCCCACATAGCCAACTGCGAGGTTCAAATTCTGGACCTGGCAGCTTGAAGAACATTCCAGGTGCATGTGTGTGCATGCCCAAAATCCCACAAGGAGAAATGGAAGAGAGGGGACTGTGATGTGACCATCCTCTATGAGAGGTATTTCCTTACTGTCCCCCTCTCTTTCTCTGTCTCCACAGAGGACACATGTCCCCTGACAAAAAAAAAAAAAAAAAGAAATTTAAAAATAATTAAATAATAACATGCTCCTTCTGTTGATAATAACCAACATTTTCCTATTTGCCTAAGGTCAGCCTCTAGGGAGTGAATCTGCCAGTCCATCATACAAAGGCGGGTGACACAACAGTAGTGACTCAAGCCAGAGAGCATTCTGGAAGAGACAGCCACTACCCCAGATGGAAATTTTCTGTTCACATACTGTATTACTGATCATGATCCAAGGGTTCACAAGGCAAACTCCTAAAGGTCACTTACAGAAAAGGGCCCCTAACTTCCAAATGTCTAATGACTAGTGGTTATCTCTGTCATAGAAATAAGATAATTCAAAGTCTTATCAGTCTATTATTTTATCAAAGAACAATAAGGCACTGTTGATCACTTTAACAGGCTGGAAAATGGATGACAATCTTTCAAAAACAAGAATAAAACATACCCTGTAATTTATTTGGTGAGGTTAGGCAACAGTATTTTGTTTCGAAGCTCCCAGATGATGCTAATGGGCAGCCAAGATCAAGAAACATTAGTCTAACTAAGCCTTAAAACAAATTATCTCGAGGGAACCAGCAGTTAGTGTAATGGCTATGTCGCTGGACTCCCACGTAGTCGACCGCGGTTCGCGTCCCGGACCCGGTGGCTTAAAACTCATGCCAGGCGCGTGTGCGTGCGTGCCCAAGATCCCGAGAGAAGAATGGAGGAGAAGGGATTGCAGCATGGCCATGCGCCCTTGAGGGTGATTTCTCGCTTTCTGTCTCTATGTCTCTCTCTGTCTGTCTGGCGAGCACACACGCCCTATAGCGAAAATCACTCCAAAAAATATATATATAAATCTCGAACCAGCAGTTAGTGTAATGGCTATGTTGCTGGACTCCCATGTAGTTGACTGCAGTTCGAGTCCCGGACCTGGTGGCTTAAAACTCACGCCGGGCGTGTGTGCGTGTGTGCCCAAGATCCCAAGAGGAGAATGGAGGAGAAGGGATTGCAGCGTGACCATCCCCTCTGGGGGGTGATTTCTCACTTTCTGTCTCTATATCTCTCTCTCTGTCTGGCGAGCGCACGCGCCCTACAGTGAAAATCTCTCAAAAAAAAAAAATTATCTCAGGCTACTTAGCTAGTGAAAGCAGGAGTAAAACAGTAAAAGGAGGTTTGGGCCTTTCCACTTTGTTGGAAACATGTCTAGCAATGGGGTCAGATGGTGATGCATCATACGCTATGCTCTGCAAGGCAATCCCACTTGGGGAACTTTCTAGGTGCACCTCCTTTTTTTAAAAAATAGAGGGTGGGTGAAGGGCGTAGTCTGGTAATCCCAACCCCTTTTTCTCCATCCTCTATCCTAGGAGAATCCTGAATCTCCATTTCAGGACCCTAGACACAGACACATGCCTGGCATATTTTTCGAGTCACCAGGGCCATGATCAAACTCTGTTCCACCATGTGGGATCCAGCTCCCTCTGCACACTGCCTAATTATTATGCTTCAGGGCTGCTCTAGAGGCCTCCTTGAGTATGCCCTGGCCTGGCACTCGCCCGCGATCTAGGGCTGCCAGAAGGGTGGAAATGAACCACAGTATTGGAACCCTGCCAGGTTGCTGTCTCTCTCTTTCTCCTTCTCTTTCTGTCTGTATTGCTTCTGGAAGAAATAAAAAAACTTAAAAAAAAAAAAAAAAAAGAAAAAGAAAAGAAAAGAAAGACAAGACAAACCACAAGTGATTATTTACTCTGAAAACCTAGGACATGTATTCTATACAGATAAGAGTCTTTTGGTTCTAAAATCCTATAATCTATCCAACCATTATTACCCATCCATTACTGGGCTTACTATGTATCAGGCACTGCACTATTAACAGAATTTAAGAAGAAAACAAAAATTGAAACAAAGTTCCTACCCTCAAGAAACTTACAATTTAGTAGAAGGTCAAAGTAAACTGGTCTTCCAATACAGCAAAAAAATAATAATAATAATAATGCTTGATAGGAAAATGTACACAGTATTAGAACAGCAGTCAGGAGCATTCCTAACCTTATCTACTCATCCAGTAAAAGATTCCCAAAGAAAACTGATCTATAAAAAAAGATGAGAGTTAGAGCCAGCCAGTGGGTAAGACGGCTAAATCACACATGGCCAGCCTCGCAGTTTGAGTCCCGGACCCAGCAGGGGGAAAACATGTTGGGCACATGTGCGTTTAAAACCAAAATCCCAAAAGGAGAATAGAAGAAAAGGATTGCAGCCTGGCCATTCCCCATGAGGATGCTTTCTCTTTCTCCCTCTTTCTCTCTCTCTTTCTCTCTCGTGAGCACATACACTTTCTAGAAAAAAATTATAATATAATTAATTAATTAATTTTAAAAATAAAAACAGATAAAGGTTAGGGGTTAGTGCTATGAAGGGTGGAAGGAGAAAGTGTGCATGGTGTACATGTGAATGGGTCGAGGGTTGGGAAATAAGGTAGAAATCAGATCCTCAATGTTGTTTAATAGAACTAAACAATGGTGATATGATCAGAGTTGTTTCATAGGATCACTCTAAGATCACTCCACTGGGATGAGAAGGATAAAATGAAAGGCAAAAAGGGAAGCTGAGGCAGTAGCTGCAGTAACTGCGCTAACGGCGCCACCAGTCACTGAGTTACAGAAGGGCAGAGTGGTGCAGAAAGAGCAGGTGAGGAGCGGTCAGTATTAGACATGCCAGGGTTGCAGTAACTCTGGGGTATCTAAGTGCAGGTGCACACTAAGCAAGTGTATACAGACATCTAAAGTGCAGGAAAGAAGTCTAGGTTAGAGATAACAATTTGGAAGTTGTCAGCATATAAATGACAAAGCCTTAGCAATAGAAGAGCTTGCCCCAGAAGAACACACAAAATTTAAAAAAAATTAAAAAAAAAAAAAAAGAGCACCAACTTCTAAGTGGTGGGCTGAGAAAGAGACTGAATGGCACTGACAGACAGAGGGGAATTTTTTACAAGGATGGTGCCAGAGAAGGCAGGGAAAGAAAGGCCTTGGAAGGACAAACACCACAGAAAAGGATAGTCATCAGATTCTGCCAGAAGGAGGCTAGTGGTGAATTGGAGAAAAGGTGTCAATGCTAGAGCTGAGGGAAAAGAAAAAACAGACTGCAACAGTTCCAATGGTGCAGGCTATCCTGAAAAAGCTGGTTTGTAGATGGGAGAAGAGCAAAAAGGAGCTAGATGGTAAAAAAGACTAAAAGCTAATAAATGTGCTGAAATTTATGTATTTTGTTTAAAGTTGATAATATATAGAATGGCTGATTAAAAACCTAGAGGTGGCATTGAAGTTAGGTGCTGAATCGCACATGGTCGGCTATGCTACTCGAGTCTGGAATCTGGCAGCCTGAAAACAATCACACTGGGCATGTATGTGTGCGTGCCCAAAATCCCAAGGAGACTGGATTAGGAACTTCAGTATGGCCATCCCCCAGGTGATTTCTCTCTCTCTCGCTCTCGCTCTCACTCTGTCTCTGGTACGTGCAAGCACCCTCTAGCAAAAACAAACAAAAAAACCTAGAAAAGAGGACCAAGTAGGATTCACAGTAGAAAGGAAGACAGTTGATACAAAAGGTAAGAAGAAAGGCAAGTTTGGTGGCACAAAGTTAAGAGTTCCAATTGAGGGTCCAGCAGATGACCTAATGGTTGTGCTGCTGAACTTGCATGTAGTCAACCTGTTTGAGTCCCGAACCTGGCAGTTTACAACTCATGCTGGGCTTGTGTGCATGCATGCCCAGAACCCCAAGAGGAGAATGTAGGAGAAGGGACTGTGGTGATGATTTCTCTCTTTCTGTCTCTCTGTCTCTCGCTGTCTGATGAGCACACATGCCCTATAGCAAAAATACTTCTAAAAAAAAAGTTTCGATCAATGGTTTCCATTCCATCTATAAATTAAAGTGCAAAATTGTTTGCTGTAAGTTAAGGAAAAGTGAATGTAGAGCAATGTAGGACATTTGAAACAGCCACTGTAGTAAATCCCTATGAGGTCACTTAAAAACAGAAAGATTGCCAGTCAGGAAGTCAAGGTTCCAGGAAAAGTTGGAAACCATGAACACAGACAGTTACATTGATCTACGCCTGGAATTTGCTAGGTAGTTAAAACAAAGTAAAATGAAGAGTGGATACTGGCCAAAAAGCTGTTTAAGCAAAGGGCCATGGCTCCAAACAAGATAAGGAATAGAGTAGACATACGCAGGGGCCAGGTGGTGGCACAGTGGTGACACGACTGGACCCACATGGGGAAGGTTATGGGTTTTACATCCTAGAATCATCCCTAAGTATGCCAGGCATGCAAGTATCCATGATCAGGCTAGTTGACCGTGAGGGTAGGTCATGGCATGAAGCCCCTGTTGGGTGTCATGGTGGTTAAGGAGACTGGAACCCACAAGGCTGACTACACAGTTCTAGTCCCAGACCTGGTAGCATGAGAAACATGCCAGGCATGTGTACATGTGCGCCCAAAATCCCAACAGGAGAATAAAAGAGAAAGGACTATAGCATGGCATTCCCCCCAGGGGGTGATTTCTCACTTTCTCTCTCTCTCTCTCTCTCTCTCTATTGCTCTCCAGTGAGCACATGTGCTCTATAACAAACTAAAACAAATAAAAGAAAAAGCTTCAAGATTTTTTCAAAAACTCTAATGCCTCTAATGAAAAAAAATTAATAAAAAATTACAATTTTGCAAATGGAAGATACTATGTAACTGCTCTTGTGCTAAGCACTTTACCTGCAAAATCTCATTATTTCTCACAAGTCTATGAGGCAGAAATTATTACTAACAATTTATAGATGATGAACTGAGCCTCAGAGAAATTAAGAAACTGCCCCAAGGTTATAAATATATTAAATAATAAACCCCAAACACTTAACCACTGAATTCTACTTGACCTTGCCTTACCACAGTTGTGGATTTTGCCAACATACTTATGTATGTATCCTCTTAAATATCCAACTCAAAATATAATTATTATTAAGGAAAACACAAAGGAATAAAAGACATAGCCCTCAAAGAATTAAGTCTGGTTAGAGAGAGAAGATAACCACATGAAAGGAAAAGTAACAATTCAAGTACCAAAATAATGATTTAAGTGCTAAAATAATGACAAACATCTAACAAAGATTTAGAAGATATCTAGATTCAAAAAATCTTAGGCAATACCTAGATTCAATAAATCTTTAATTCTCCAACTAAGGTGTCTTAGTCTCCTATAGTGTTGCTACCAGAAAATCTGAGTTTGAGAGAATTTAAGAGAATAGAAGTTTATTCGCAAAACTCTCATTCTGATGGCTGTAAAGTCCAAAGGGGACATGGCCGACGGAAGCACAGAGGACGGCAGGCACATGCAAAGAAAGCAAGCTGCAGGCAGCTCTCTTTTATAACAATCCACTCTCATGCAAGCTACAGCTCACTCACCCTCTCATGAGACAGCATTAATCCATTCACAAGGCCAGTACCTCCATGACCCAATTACCAGAATCCAGTCCACTAGGCCTCATCACCTTCCAACATTTGAGGACCAAATAATCCTAAAACATGAATGTTTGGAAGATAAACCATTATCTAAACCATAATATGACAAATTTTTCTACCAGCCCTTTCATCTAAACTTTCAGATTTCTTGAACTAAAGAGGTAACGTTAAATTCCTTAGGAAACAACTGGTAAAATCATAACAAAACACCAAAAAAAATTTTTTAGTCAAGTCTAATGACTTGAATAAAATATTTGCTCTCCTGAATCTTGAATCCAATCTTAAGCCAACCATTTTTCCCTAGTATGCCTAGTTTCTTTATACTGAAGGTCCATTCTGACCCGGGGGGGGACTTAACCCCCATTGATTATGTCTCCTCAACCACTTATTCTATAGTTCTTGCCTCTTGCCTCAATATAAACTTCAAAAGTTTGAGGCTAAGTCAGAATCAAAATAGCTACAAGCAGGGGTAGGATGGATTAGCCTACCTTTGGAAAACATCTATGTCTCTGCTGTATATTTCTTCAGAGCAACTTTCACTTGTATTCCTCACAATTCCCACATGTAAATGAACTCATCAAACAGGATGAGTTACTTTCAAATCTTTAACCCACAGAATGAGATAAAGTTCTTAAGTGTTCTAAATGAAGAGAAATATGATGTACAAATACGTAAAATTTATTTTTAACACATTTCACCATGTTATGTCCAGTTTTATTCCATTACTAAGAATTGACTAAGGCCTATTAAGACAGATTGCATATAAACATATTCATATATCTGTGTATAAAGTCCAAGCAAACCTAAATTCATCTCAGTTTCCCAAAGAGGACCATTTTGACTATAGGCCAGAGTTTGTATCCTTAAAATGACTAAAAATTATTCCAAGAAATACTGCTGAAGGTCAGTCACTAAGCTCTGACCATCATCAGAGGCAGTCAGTAAAATACAAGTATACAGGAGCAGCAGATGGAATAATGGTTCCATCGCTGGACTCCCATGGTTTGAGTCCTGGACCCAGCGGCTTAAAACTCATACAAGGTACTTGGGCATACGCGCCCCAAATCCCAGGAAAGTGGAGGAGAAGGAACTGCAGTGTCACCATCCCCCCCCTCGGGGGGCTGATTTCTTATTTTCTGTCTCTCTGTCTCCTTCTCTCTGGCAAGTGCTCGTGCCCTTCAGAAAAATAAAAAATAAAAAATAAAAAACTCTCTTAAAAAATACAGGTATGCTAGCAGGAGAGAATAGCAGGAAAAATAAGTGGCTTAAAAAATACTCTGGGTGCATGTGTGCGTGTGCCCAAAACCCAAGAGGAGAATGAAGAAAGGACTGTGGCATGGCCATACACCCTGGTGAGGAGGGTGATTTCTCTCTAACAACCTGCCCCCAAATAAATTCCACCACTTTCTCCAGCCCCAGTTAAGTCTTTGGGTGGGCTGCAGCCCAGTCAATAACTGGATGGAAACCTGAGAGGTACTGAGCCAAAACTACACAGCAAAGTTGGTCCCAAATTTATGACTACAAATAGATAATAACAGTTTACTGCCAATAAGTAAAGGAGTAATTCGTTACGCAGCACAGGATATGACTAATAAACAGGGCATGTCGTAGAACACTGCTATAAATCCCAAAACACTATTAAAGGTCCCTCCACGGTTCTGAAACTACCAGACAGCAACACACCAGTACTGCAGTAGAGCAGTACCTTATCCTTCGTGAGCTATATCCCATATAATAGTAAAAAAAAATTTAGTATTTGATAAATCCTTTTCATTTTCTTTACTGAGATAAATCCCCAAACTGGGATGCAGTCAGTCTTCCTTCATAAAATGTTAGGAGAAAGGAAAAGACAGCATTTACTATTAAGAAGAAGAGAACAATCTGAAAAGCTAAATAGAAACAAATTCTTCCTACAAAACAATAAAACCAATAATCGGACTGCACAGAACATCATCCACTTTTTTTTTTCTTAAGATTTTTGCCCTAGGGCACATGCACTTGCCAGAGACAGACAGAGAGAGAGAGGAAAAGTGAGAAGTCACCGGCCCAGGGGGATGGCCACACTATGATCCCTTCTCTTTCATTCTCCTCCTGGGATTTTGGACACTTATACACACCCAGCATGTTTTTCAAGCCAATGGGTCTGGAACTCAATCCACAGAGTCAGCATGTGGGATCCGCGCCTTAACCACCATACCACCTGCTGACCCTGACCCCATCATTCACATTTTTTTTAAGAGAGATGGGGCGGGGGGGGGGGGGTGACTTAACCCCCATTGATTATGTCTCCTCAACCACTTATTCTATAGTTCTTGCCTCTTGCCTCAATATAAACTTCAAAAGTTTGAGGCTAAGTCAGAATCAAAATAGCTACAAGCAGGGGTAGGATGGATTAGCCTACCTTTGGAAAACATCTATGTCTCTGCTGTATATTTCTTCAGAGCAACTTTCACTTGTATTCCTCACAATTCCCACATGTAAATGAACTCATCAAACAGGATGAGTTACTTTCAAATCTTTAACCCACAGAATGAGATAAAGTTCTTAAGTGTTCTAAATGAAGAGAAATATGATGTACAAATACGTAAAATTTATTTTTAACACATTTCACCATGTTATGTCCAGTTTTATTCCATTACTAAGAATTGACTAAGGCCTATTAAGACAGATTGCATATAAACATATTCATATATCTGTGTATAAAGTCCAAGCAAACCTAAATTCATCTCAGTTTCCCAAAGAGGACCATTTTGACTATAGGCCAGAGTTTGTATCCTTAAAATGACTAAAAATTATTCCAAGAAATACTGCTGAAGGTCAGTCACTAAGCTCTGACCATCATCAGAGGCAGTCAGTAAAATACAAGTATACAGGAGCAGCAGATGGAATAATGGTTCCATCGCTGGACTCCCATGGTTTGAGTCCTGGACCCAGCGGCTTAAAACTCATACAAGGTACTTGGGCATACGCGCCCCAAATCCCAGGAAAGTGGAGGAGAAGGAACTGCAGTGTCACCATCCCCCCCCTCGGGGGGCTGATTTCTTATTTTCTGTCTCTCTGTCTCCTTCTCTCTGGCAAGTGCTCGTGCCCTTCAGAAAAATAAAAAATAAAAAATAAAAAACTCTCTTAAAAAATACAGGTATGCTAGCAGGAGAGAATAGCAGGAAAAATAAGTGGCTTAAAAAATACTCTGGGTGCATGTGTGCGTGTGCCCAAAACCCAAGAGGAGAATGAAGAAAGGACTGTGGCATGGCCATACACCCTGGTGAGGAGGGTGATTTCTCTCTAACAACCTGCCCCCAAATAAATTCCACCACTTATTTGATGCTATTCCATTCAAGAAATCCCTTGAGAGGAAGTGAACTTGCTTCTAACAGACAGCATGAAATGAAAACTTTAGCAGATTCTCCAGCCCCAGTTAAGTCTTTGGGTGGGCTGCAGCCCAGTCAATAACTGGATGGAAACCTGAGAGGTACTGAGCCAAAACTACACAGCAAAGTTGGTCCCAAATTTATGACTACAAATAGATAATAACAGTTTACTGCCAATAAGTAAAGGAGTAATTCGTTACGCAGCACAGGATATGACTAATAAACAGGGCATGTCGTAGAACACTGCTATAAATCCCAAAACACTATTAAAGGTCCCTCCACGGTTCTGAAACTACCAGACAGCAACACACCAGTACTGCAGTAGAGCAGTACCTTATCCTTCGTGAGCTATATCCCATATAATAGTAAAAAAAAATTTAGTATTTGATAAATCCTTTTCATTTTCTTTACTGAGATAAATCCCCAAACTGGGATGCAGTCAGTCTTCCTTCATAAAATGTTAGGAGAAAGGAAAAGACAGCATTTACTATTAAGAAGAAGAGAACAATCTGAAAAGCTAAATAGAAACAAATTCTTCCTACAAAACAATAAAACCAATAATCGGACTGCACAGAACATCATCCACTTTTTTTTTTCTTAAGATTTTTGCCCTAGGGCACATGCACTTGCCAGAGACAGACAGAGAGAGAGAGGAAAAGTGAGAAGTCACCGGCCCAGGGGGATGGCCACACTATGATCCCTTCTCTTTCATTCTCCTCCTGGGATTTTGGACACTTATACACACCCAGCATGTTTTTCAAGCCAATGGGTCTGGAACTCAATCCACAGAGTCAGCATGTGGGATCCGCGCCTTAACCACCATACCACCTGCTGACCCTGACCCCATCATTCACATTTTTTTTAAGAGAGATTTTTGCTTAAGGGTGAGTGTGCTCACCGGAGACACAGAGAGAAACAGAAAGAGAGGAAGTGAGAAATCACCCCCTGGAGGGATGGATATGCCACAATCCCTTCTCCTCCTTTCTCTTCTCTGGATTTTGGGCATGTGTGCATGAATTTCAAGCCGCCGGGTCCAGGACTCGAATCACAGTTGATTCTGTGGGAGTCTGGCACCTTAACCACTATACCATCTGCTGACTTCCATCATCCACATTTTTTTTTTTTTTTGGGGAGAGGTTTTTGCTACAGAGCACGTGTGCTCGCCAGAGAGACAGAGCGAGACAGAAAGACAGAAATGAGAAATCACCCCCCAGGGGGATGGCCATGCCGCAATTCCTTCTCCTCCATTCTCCTATCGGGATCTTGGACACGCACGACACATGCACCTGGCATGAGTTTAAGCCACCAGGTCCGGGACTTGAACCATGGTTAACTACATGGGAGTCCAGCGACATAGCCATTACACTAACTGCTGGTCCCCATCATCCACATCTTTAACTGAGTTTCCTCCAGTGTTCATTTATCCCTCCATTTCACACACAGCCCCACATCCATTTGAAAAGAAAAGAATACCACTTGCTCTGCAGTATAAGGTTTGGAAGGAAATAAAGGGGGAATAAAAAGCAGAGTGAAGGAACACTTGGCATTCTCTAAAAATACTTCCTCAGAGTTAACATGTCTGACTCCCCTTCCCCAGCAATGCTTCTGCTAAGAACAAATCAAATCCAGAGCCCTTCAGGAGACGGTGATATCAGAGAGAAAATCTACTCCAGTGTAAGCAAAGTCCCTTTTTTCCTCTTCCTGCTCCCACTTCTTGAGGAGCTAGATTCAGACCATTATGGAAAAAGACCCAGCTGTGGGAGTCACTGCAGCCATCCCAAGGGGCCTGGGCAAAATCCAGAGGCAGCTGGAAACAGATGTTGTGAGATCAACTGCAACTGGGAGGGAAGGAGGGAAAAAGAGGATGAACTCATAGTTTATTACACATGATCCTACTCTGGCCTCAGAAAAGATGGTTTGCATTTTCTCTTCCAAACAGAAAGCTTCTTTTCCCTTCTTAAGATTCTTCTCCGAACGAAGAAAGCAATAATTGATTCAACACTAAGGACTCCCTGAGACATCATCCACTGTGGGTATGACCACCACTCCCACCATGTGCCTCTTACAGCAAAAGGCAAGCAGGAATCTATCAGGTGAGGAAAGACTTAAAGTAGCTGTAAAGCCAAGACATTTTTTACTTGAATAAAACTCTGAAACATGGGGGGAGGGAAGGTCACCAGGAAATATAAGACTACAAATATAGCAGAAAATAGCCCCAGGGAAAGAGAGGTTCTGCTCTGGTTCCTCACATAATAATGATGTTATAAACACTTTGTTGATTAAGGAAGACTTGTCCTAAGAGTATTTCTTTATACAACAAGAAGTCAGGACTCTGGATTTCTAATTCACTCTCCTACTGGCAAAAAAGATGTAGATCTTTACACAACAATCCCTAAGGTCCTGACGGAAAAGTGGCTGTACAAGAATGAAGAGCCTGGGCCATAGAAAGCAGGTACCTTTCCTACACAAGAACATCTCTGAGTTTGACAAGGGAAGAATAAGGATTTCTTAGCATCTGGGGCAAACTAATATTGATTTAATGGACTCTGGAGGCATGAAACAGAGGGAACTAATGAACATGAGCATTCTCTTCTAGCCTGCCTCACTATACCCAGACACGCATTCTTCAAAAACCCTGGGCTTACAGCTCAAGTGATTTTGATCAGCACACACTCCTGGGTGGTCGGTCTTGAGTTCTTCAGTCATTTCAGACACTGACAATAGAAGTAGTCCATACCCTTCAAAACCACCAACCAAACCATTCATGAGAAGGAGGAACTCCTGTTCAAAAGAGGTCTACAGAGATTTTAAAAGTCAATAAGTTTTCCAACAACCGTATAGATAGCTGTGAGGCTTGATTTTCTTAATATACTTTAATCAAAACACCATATTGTAAGGTTGTTGGGAAAGTCATTACATATTTTTCTGTGCAAAAAATGCATCATGATTTTCCCAACAACCCAATAGATATGAAACTCTAGGTAACAGGCACAAGTGGGTCATGTGGTGGTTAAGGCACTGGACACTCCCACATGACCGACCACAGTTTGGGTCCCAGACCTGGTAGCTTGCTTTCTCACTATCTCTCTCTCTCTCTGGTCAAATTAAAAGTAAATGAATGAGGGATTGGCAGGTGGTATGGTGGTTAAAGTGCTGGAATCCCACATGGCTGATGGTGGTTCAAGTCCCATACCTGGCAGCTTGCTTTCTCACTTTCCCTCTCTCTCTCTATCTCTTTCTGGTCAAATTTAAAATAATAATGATCATAATAATAATAATAAATGAAGTTAAATAATTTTTTAAAAAGAATGGAAGAAAATAAAAATGACTTGTCATGTACAAGTTTTGGTTGATGGGCACTACTGTCCACACTCAGCAAACAGGGAAGAAAATAAACATCCAGCTCAGGGTTTCACAGAAGACAGGTATCCAAAGACAGAAACTAGACTGCTGGAAGGTATAATTTACAGGTAGGGCTTTTGTCTTAGACATGAAATGTAATACATCTAAGAATGCATTATTAATTTTATGTATTTATTATCTAAAGGCAAGAGGTGCAAATGTTATAGTTCTTATAACAATGTTAAAACACACTGTTTTAGAACTTTAAAGCTGGGAGAAATTACTAGACATAGATCAATATAACAATAGTTCCAACACATTTTATCCAAGGAATCTGAAGTATCTGGCTTTAAATACAACGTATAAACAGGAGTACAATTTTGAAGCTTAAGTCATGCATTTTATGATTTGTGCTAATTCATGACCTTTGTATTATACTTTATTCTAAGAAAAAGAAAAAAGGGAAGGAAATTGAGGAGGGATAAAGGAAAGGGAAAAAGGGAGCATGAATGAACAAAGACATCCAAAATATTATTTTAATAACTCCTATGATACAAAAAAAGCATCCCACTCAGGTTCTCAACATCTGCCTTCTCATGTCTGTTTTCCTTTGTTTTTGCTCTATCCTCTCTGGGGCTTCTGGTTTGCTTGTTTGCTCGTGATCATGGTTTCTCTCTCTCCTCTGTGCTTTTGCCAGTCTCCCTTCCATTTCCCCTGCCTGCTTCCCTATCTTTCCCTTCTCTCTATCTTCCCCTTAACCTGCCTCCATTTCCACACAACACTAAAGTAAATTTTACAAAAAAGCAACCAAATTTTAGAACTAAAAGTCATGATACAGATCATCTTGTCTAAGAAACCTTTCATGGTTTAGGAAACTGAGGTTCTAAGAAATTATGTAATGTGCCCAAGTCACGAAACTTTTACCACATGATAGAATGGGAATTAAAGGCCCAATTGTGTAGCACACACTGGTTGACACTGCAACTTGGCAGGTTAGGCCACTGGGAAGCTCAATTCCTAGCCCACTCTAAAAGCCAGTTCCCCAAGATGATTTATTCACTGAAAAATAATGCAAAACTTTTAGGTATATAAAGGGGGTATATGGCTGTACACCTATACATACACAGAATTTTTCCAGATAAATGAAACTGCTAAAGTTTCTATCACAGTAAAACTCTAAAAGGAACTTTAGGGCTCTTCCAGTTCTAAAAAACTCCTACATTGGGAACCAGCAGTTAGCGTAATGGCTATGTCGCTGGACTCCCACGTAGTTGATCGCGGTTTGTGTCCCGGACCCGGTGGCTTAAAACTCACGCCGGGCGCATGTGTGTGCATGCCCAAGATCCCGAGAGGAGAATGGAGGAGAAGGGACTGCGGCGTGACCATCCCCCCTGGGGGGCAATTTCTCGCTTTCTGTCTCTATGTCTCTCTCTGTCTGGCGAGCGCACACGCCCTACAGAGAAAATCTCTGCAAAAAAAAAATAAGAAAACTCCTACATTATATTAAGGTCTTTCAACCTCAGACCTGCAAAGTGCACAGACTTCTTTGGTTTTTGTTTTTGTTTTTGGAGAGATTTTTGCAATAGGGCACATACACTCACTGGAGAGATGAGAAAGAGACAGAGAGACAGAAAGTAAGAAATCACACACACACACGGGAGGTGGCCATGATGCAATCCTTTCTCCTCCATTCTCCTCTCGGGATCTTGGGCATGTAAGCACACGTGCTCGGCCTGAGTTTTAAGTCACCAGGTGTGGGACTCAAACCAGAGTTGACTATGTGGGAAACTAGTGACATAACTATCACACCATCTGCTGGTCTCTTCAAAGACCTTTTTCAAAGGACTCTCCTTGAACTCATGAATGATATATACAATAAGAACCCCATCCCGTCTCAATCCCTTCGCTGGTTTACCAGCTCACCAGCTGGGCCCACTGGCACCTCCTCTCTACATCCCTGTCTTTGAGCTTTTCTTTACTCTTCAGTATGTCTTCCACATCCTGACAGCAACTCATTTTTCCCATAAACATGTTACAGTCTCCCAAAACCTGAAGACCATTACTAAGAGCTAGAGTTCTTCCTGCTTCCCATTGACACTCTTCTATTGATTCATTTCATTCAATATTCAGCAAACATTTACTAAATGACAACTGTATACCATACATTATAATAAGAAATCAAAAAGAGAAACCTAACACCTGGTTTCTATTCTTATGAAGTTTATAGGCCAGAACAAATTTTCAAAATTTAACTTGTTAACATGGCATACTAGAGAGGGCAAGAAACTGGATAAAGGAAGGCAACTTTCAAATGTTCAGCTACATATACCAGACTGACAGCACTAGGTACCTCCAGAGAAGTAACAGAGATTGAGGTGGTGGTCTACATGGCCACTGGCTCTGAATTTCTGGCTTTTTTATTTCTAAGAGCATATTTGCATATTAATTTGCAGCTCAAAATAAGCTTTTAAAAAGCAGTCATATCGGGCCAGCAGGTGGCATAGTGGTTAAGGTCCTGGAATTCCCACATGGGCAGCCATGGTTTGAGTCCCAGACCTGGCAGCTTGCTTTCTCACTCTCCCTCTCTCTCTGTCTTTCTCTGGCAAAACTCATATGAAAAATAATATTAACAATAATAATAATAAGTAGGGACCAGCAGTTAGTGTAATGGCTATGTCACTGGACTCCCATGTAGTCGACCACGGTTCGTGTCCTGGACCTGGTGGCTTAAAAATCACGCTGGGCGCATGTGCGAGCATGCCCAAGATCCTGAGAGGAGAATGGAGGAGAAGGGATTACGGCGTGGCCATCCCCCTTGGGGGGGTGATTTCTCGTTTTCTGTCTCTGTCTGGCGAGCGCACACGCCCTATAGCAAGAACCTCTCCAAAAAAAAAATAAATAAATAAAATAAATAATAATAAGTAAATGATTCTTTTTAAAAAAAAAAAAAGCAGTGATACCTAATTAATCTTTATATTCCTTTCTTTTTTTAACCTTTTTTTTTTTTCTTTTTTTGCTATAGGGCACATGCGTTTGCTGGAGAGAGAAACAGAGAGAGAGAGAAAGAAAATGAAAACTCACCCCCCCCCAGGGGGGATGACCACACTGCAATCCCTTCTTCTCCATTCTCCTCTCAGGATATTGGGCACACATACACATGCCCCCGGCATGAGTTTTAAGCAGTCAGGTCCAGGACTTGAACAATGGTCAACTACATGAGATTCAGCAACATAGCCATTATACCATCTGCTGGTCTGCATCTTTATATTCTTAGTGCCTATCTAGCATGGTGCCTGGTACAGAAACAGAGTTCCATACACTGTTGTTAGATGAAAGAAAAAATGGATGTGCAGAGTTCTACGAAAAAGAGCAGAAAAGGGGAGAAATGAACATATTCAATAAATTACTGCCTTTACTCAGTAATTGTTCTTGTAACATTAAAGGAGGGTTTCTCAACCTCAACAGTACTTGTATTTTAGGCCAGATAATTCTTCATTATGAAGAACCATACTCTATACTTGCCTCCACTATTCATAGATGCCAACAGCACCTCCACAATAATGAAAATCAAAAATGTCTGCAAACATTGTCAAATGTCCCTTCAGGGCAAAATCGTCCCCAGTTGAGAACCACTGAGTTAATGTTTAAATATTATCCTATTAACTTGCTCAACCGCCATGACTTTCTCTCTACTTCTTTAGTCCTCAATTATTTCAAGTTGGCAACACTTTTAAAACTCAAGACTCCACGCATGTTATTTCCAAGAGGCTTTACCTCCATCTCAATCATCCACTGGATCCTTAGCCACTATCACCACCCAAAACTCCTCTCATATCAAGAGTTCAGACTTATCACAAGATCCTGACTTTATTCTCTCCCACACCCTTACTCCTCTTGGACCTGTTTATCTCAGTTTACCATTTGACCCTAGATATGCTTGGCTACTAAAGACTTCAGAGTGCTATTGATAAAGTTAGGAAATCACTGGGGGGGGTAGGGGAGCAGGTGGCGTGATGGTTGAGGCACAGGACATTCCCATGTGGCTGACCATGGTTCAAGTCCGGATCTGGTGGTTTGCTTTCTCACTTTCTCCCTCCCTTTCTCTGTCTCTGATCAAATTAAAATGAATAAATAAAATTAAATAAATAATTCTTTAAAAAAAAAAAAAAAGAAGAAGAAGAAATTACCAGGGACTGCTTGCCAGTGGCGTGGTGGTTAAAGGTGCTAGATTCCCACAAATAAATAATTAATTACTTTAAAAAGATAAAAAAGAAACCACCAAGACAACCCCAGTCTAACCTGGTACTAAAGTAAGATATAATGATTCTTTTACTCTGTTACTTTTTTTTTTTTTTTGAGAGGTTTTCACTATAGGGCGCGTGCGCTCACCAGACAGAGAGAGACATAGAGACAGAAAGCGAGAAATCACCCCCCAGGGGGGGATGGTCACACCGCAATCCCTTCTCCTCCATTCTCCTCTCGGGATCTTGGGCACGCACGCACACACGCCCAGTGTGAGTTTTAAGCCACCAGGTCCGGGACACAAACAGCGGTCGACTACGTGGGAGTCCAGCAACATAGCCATTACGCTAACCTCTGGTTCCCCTCTGTTACTTTTTAAAAACATTTATGTAGGAACCAGTAGTTGGTATAACGGCTATGTCACTGGACTCCAATGTAGTTGACTACAGTTCGAGTCCTAGACCCAGTGGCTAAAACTCACGCCAGGCGCGTGTGCATGTGTGCCCAAGATTGCAAGAAGAGAATGGAGGAGAAGGGATTGCAGCGTGGCCATCCCCCCTGGAAGGTGATTTCTCGCTTTCTATCTCTCTCTCTCTCTCTCTGTCTTTCTGACGAGCGCACTCACCCCACAGAAAAAAACTCTCAAAAAAAATTATGTATTTTATTCCTATAGAGAACACATGCACACACATACGAGAGAGAAGAGACGGAGAGAGAGAAGAGCAGCTGGTCTCGGCACATGGTGATTCCTTTTCCCACCCTTCTAGCTCCTCAGGATCCTGGGCATGTTCACACACACTCAGAACATCTTCAAGCCAATGCAGATCAGAACCCGTGGTCAGTTACGTCGCTTCCAGCACTGCAATTCAGTTTGCTACTAACTGTGCCTTATTCTGCTTCTTGAAGAATTTTTACTATGCTGGAACAGCAGCTACTTCTAATGCTTTTCTACTCTTAAACATGTCAACACCACCTCTGCCTACAAACTACTATTCTTTTCTAAGTGAAGAAAGATTGAGTTCGTCTGACCTAAGCTGATTCAACTTTCCTTCTCAGAACCTCATACACATTAGGTGTTAAAAGTTTAGGCAGGAATAGCAGATGGAATAGCAGTTATATCACTGGACTCCCACATGGTCGACCACAGTCCGAGTCCCAGACCTGGAGACTTGAAAATTATGCCAGGCACATACACATCCAAAATCTCAGGAAAATAGAGAAGGGATTGTGGCATGGCCATCTCCCCCAACATTCCCAGGGATCGATTTCTCACTTTCCTCCAATGTACACATGTGCCCAAAGGCAAAAACCTCTTAAAAAAAAAAAACACCAAACCTTAGTTTAAGAAGGAAAAAGATCATGGCTTAATACTGGCTGATTTTTTTTTTTAAGTGATAGAAAGTGTATGTATGCATGGGCCCAGACCTTGGCTTGGCAGTTACATAAGCTAGATCCCAAATGGTAAACTGCACAGTTCAAGTCTCAGACACAGCTGCTTGCAAAACATGTTGGGATCTGTGTGCATACCCAAAATTCCAAAAGGAGGGAGAAATGAAGGGAAAGGGACTACAGCATAACCATTCCCCATGGAGGTGCTTCTTCATTCCCCCCCCAAATCTCTTTCTCTATCCCTCCCTAGCAAGTACATAACCCTCTGGCAAATTTTTAGAAAGAAAAAAGTATATGCATGTCCTCATGCATGAGAGAGAGAGAGAGAGAGACGGTAACCTCAACAGAATCTCATCACTTTTCCCCATTCTCCAGCTGCTCAGGATCCAGGGCACCTGCATGCATACCCAGAGTGCCCTGGGTTGATCCAGGCATTCAAAACCACAGTTGCTATATGGCTTGCCATTCCGCAGGACATTCACATTTTTATAAGAGAAAAAAAGAGCACTAGGTTTCATTCTAATTAAAGATTTTATTCTACAACACTAAGCAACCCTAAGTCAACTTGTCTTGGGACCAGCAGTTAGCGTAATGGCTTTGTCACTGGACTCCCATATAGTCACCGCGGTTCGAGTCCCGGACCCAGTGACTTAAACTCACACCAGGCACGTGTGTATGCGCGCCCAAGATCCCAAGAGGAGAATGGAGAAGGGATTGCAGCGTGGCCATCTGTCCTGGGGGTGATTTCTCACTTTCTTTTTCTCTGTCTCTCTCTGTCTTTCCGGTGAGCATATGCGCCCTATAGCAAAAACCTCTCCAAAAAAAAAGTCAACTTGTCTCTCTAACTTCTCAAGGCTACTACCACCGACCAATGCCAACCCTACTGCTGCAATGGGGAACTTTAGAGAATCACAAAAGGAGACAAAACCCCATGACTCAGCAGTTGAGTGCTACACAGAGGAACCTGAATCCCACATGGCCAGGCAGGTTCAAATCCTGGCCTTAGCAGCTTGAAAAGCAGACTGGGTATGGACCTTATGCCCAGAATGCTGAAGGGACAGAGAAATGGAGGAAAAGGACTGCAGTGTGACCAGGCCTCCTGGGAGTATACACTCTCGCTCTCTCTTCCTCCCCTTCTTCTTGTGCACGAACACGTGACTCTCTGACATGTCTAAAAAAATAGAAAGAAGCATAAACATAAGCTCCATTGATAACTGCCCACAATGTAAAGAAAAAGTGCTGCCTGTATACATGAGTGATTCTGAGTTCCCCAATTCAATGAGCTGCAAGTACGTACCTTAACAGGATGACAGAGCACTGATGGAATCTCACAAACTAAGACCCTCTGACTTGACCTTCCACTTGACACTCTGTGGAGACTCATAAATATTCCCTGAGAGGGCGCCAGATGATGGCAAAGCAGAAAAACAGGACAAAAGTTCTGGGTTGGTACCTGAAGGACTCCTTGAGCACGCCAAGCACACAGGCACTCATGACCCAGGGCTGAGGCTGGGCCTGGATCACAGCACCAAAACCCTATCCTGTTGGGGGCTCTCTCTCCCTTACACGTGAAAGAAATAAACAAACTTAGAAAAAAAACCTGAGAGTAAAAATTGCTCTGTGACAGGTTATAAGGCTTCAAATAATTAACTGTATAGGCAATTATACAACAGGACTAGAATTAAGTGTTCCAGGGGCCAGCAGACAGTCTGGTGATTAAGGTGCTGGGCTCCCACATGGCTGGCTGCAGTTCAAGTCCTGGACCTAGGAGCTTGAAAATTGCACCAGTGACATGTTCATGCACCCAAAATCCTGAGAGAAGAATGGAAAAGAAGGAATTGTGTATGGCCATCCCCCCAGGGCGTAACTTCTCACTTTCCTTCTCTCTCTTTCCCCTACAAGTACATGTGCCCCCATGGCAAAAACCTTTAAAAAAAAAAAGAGAGAGAACACAGTTTTCCATTTTCACCTAATCCCTGTGCCTTCCACAAGTCCAAGTTTATTGTAAGACATTCAACATGTTTGTACCATTTAAAGAGTCCCTAGGTGCCTACTGAATCTAAGGCATGCCACTGTTCCCAGTCTTTGTCTCGTAAGGTAATTAGGAAATAAGAAACTTGGCAAATGCTTGAGCAAAACAGAGCCAATAATTTCTCAAAACATGTTCTAAACTTTTCCCTTGTCCTTTAGCTTATGATAGCTTAGACAAGTAATCTTAAAAGCATTTCTAGTCATCCATTTTTGGTAACTTGTGGGCAAACTTATTTTTAGCTGAAAAAGTTTATTTCAAGCTTGCTCTCAACTCAGCAGCATATCACCAGGTTCAAGTTTTCTAGATTAATTTGTCTTTGAATAGACTCAAAGTATAGAACATTTCAGCTTCAAAGGAAAAACTTTCTCTTTAAGAGGTACAATCGAAATGTGCTAATATGCAAGATATGTGCTTTAAAAATTACGTGTCTACCTGCTGCCAGCCCCAGTACTCTGAAGAGGTTAAGCACTTATTCATAAATGTTTCTGAAGGCCAGCCCATGGCCTGATTAAGGGAGCCAGAGCCCAGATAGTTGACTGTGCAATTCACATCCTGGCCCCCGTGGCTTGAAAAGCAGCCGGACGCAGTTGTGCGTGCCCCACATTCCGAAAAGATAGAGAAATGGGGAAGGGACTGCAGTATGGACACACTCATCAGGGGCTCCCTTTCCCTCTCTCTTTCTGTCTCTGTCTCTCTGGCAAGTACATTCACCCTCTGGCATGATTTAAAAAGAAAAACAATTTTTTTGGAGAGGTTTTTGCTATAGGGCACGTGCGCTCGCCAGACAGAGAAAGACAGAGACAGAAAGCAAGAAATCACCCCCCGGGGGGATGGCCACGCCGCAATCCCTTCTCCTCCATTCTCCTCTCGGGATCTTGGGCACGCACGCACACGTGCCCGGCGTGAGTTTTAAGCCACCGGGTCCGGGACGCAAACCACGGTCGACTACATGGGAGTCCAGCGACATAGCCACTACGCTAACTGCTGGTCCAAAAAAACCCATTTTTTTAAAGCCTCTGATGTTCGAAACATTATGCTATAGCATTCCACACCATGAAGAACAAAATACATGCTCACATGGTAGAAAACGCTTCACATAAATTCGAGCATAATAAATAGATCATAAGGTTCAAGTTGTTTCCATGCAGAACTCAAAACTATGACTTCAAATAAAGGAAGAGTTTCTTCAAGGATGAATACAGCTGAGAAAATGAAGAATAGGAGTAATTCTGCTGGAAGGCAACATAATCACACACTTACGAACTAATCAAATACGGGCTTGCTCTGCCCTCTCTCTCTGTCTTTTTCTTAGTAAACAAAGACAGGGGAACCAGCAGTTAGCGTAATGGCTGTGTCGCTGGACTCCCACGTAGTCGACCGCGGTTCACGTCCCGGACCCGGTGGCTTAAAACTCACGCCGGGCACGTGTGCGTGCGTGCCCAAGATCCCGAGAGGAGAATGGAGGAGAAGGGATTGCGGCGTGACCATCCCCCCTGGGGGGTGATTTCTCGCTTTCTATCTCTATGTCTCTCTCTGTCTGTCTGGCAAGCGCACGCGCCCTATAGTGAAAACCTCTCAAAAAAAAAAAAAAAAAGTAAACAAAGACAGCAGTACAACTCCACCTACCACTACGAGGATATTCTCCTTGAGTGGTAGGGTCATTCGATCTCAATCTCTACCCGTCAGCCGTGTTAACAACAGTACATGACTGCATGAGGATGACAGTCTGGATCAACTGATTACCAAAGGCACTTTGGGACGATCCCTTGGCCTCACGCCCTCCATCCCACCCTCACTGGCCCACTACAGCTCCTCTTGGGCCTTGGTCTCACACGCACTGCTTCTTGTACCTGAAATGGCCTGCCCCCCTCCTCCCTTTGCCTACTTACCCCTACTCACTCGCTCAGTACTTGGCAATAAGTCCTTGTGCCCATTCCACCCAAACTGGATGAGAATCCCTCCACTATACTCCCATAGAAACACTGCATTCACTCCTACCAGGATATAGAATCTTCTCTAGTTACCATCAAGATGGGCTTTGGAATGAAAGGCTGCTCCGAAGTCCATTTGCCCTTAGAATTTCAATGTGAAAAATTCCAAGTGACCAATGGGTGCACATCTAGCTAGAGGACATTTCTTCAGAAAACCACAGAGACTTCTGACAACAGTGGCTCAGGTTCCATTTATTGAGTCATGATGCATTAGTCAGGAAAGGCATGATGCATTTTTACATAGGAAAACATAGAAAAACATGTCATAATTTTCCTCAAAACTTAGTATTTCTTCTCAACCCACTTTAAGATTTGCACTTCATAATTTACCCTTTATAATTGTACTGCTGACTGATTGATCCTGCATGCACATGATACATTTATCATTTTCTAGTATTATTTTCCATTTCTAATAATCTCTCTATATATCTATACCTTCATATCATTTCCAGTTAAAAAATGTGACAAAACACAGCTAATATACAAATAGATTATATACCTACATAAAATACAATAAGTACATAGTATAAACTATATATTATAAACATAAACACTGGAAATAATCTATGTCCCAATAAAAAATGGAATAGAGAACAGCAGAATTACCACCACTAACCCTTTTGTAGTGATATAGAATGGGCACACTTTTTTTTTTTTTTTGAGAGGTTTTTGCTACAGGGCATGTGCACTCACCAGAGAGACAGAAAGCGAGAAATCACCCCCCAGGGGGGATGGCCACGCCACAATCCCTTCTCCTCCATTCTCCTCTCAGGATCTTGGGCACGCACGCACACATACCTGGCGTGAGTGTAAACTGGGCCCAGGATGTGAGCCGCGGTCGACTACATGGAAGTTCAGCGACATAGCCATTACACTAACTGCTGGTCCCAGAACTGTCATACTTTTAACCTAACACATAACTTTATTCATTTCTATGAAAACAAGCAAGGATCGGCCCTGTAACTCAACAGTTAAGGGAGCCAGATCCCACATGGCCAACCATAGCTCAAATCTCAGCAGGGTTGAAAAACCTGCCTGGGTAGTGCCTTCTCTCACTCCCACCCACCTCTGAAGAGCACACATGCTCTCTGGAAAAATTAAAAAATAGAGCAAGTTCAAGGATCATACACTCTGTCCTTATTGTTATGTTATTTTTAATTATCTTATTTGGAAAACATGCATGTAATAGAATTCAAAAGGCTCACAAGGTATGCACTAAAAATTAAGTCTTCATCTATATCCCTACTGCTCTTTCACTCAGTACCCTTCCCCAGAGGCAAGCACTATTACCAGAGCCATGCTTTTCCTGACAAAGAAAGTCTATGTGTACACAGGTAGATACATTTTTTTATGACACAAACAATAGCAAATTATATACTCTTCTGCACTTTGATTTTTACACTTGATATATTTAAAGAATGTTCTATATCTGTTCATATACAGCTACCTATTCTTTTTAATGGATAGATGGGTTGACTGACTGCATTTCAAAATGGCTTCTCCTATAGGATTTCTAAAAAAACAGGAGTCATACTTGTCTGAAAGAATTAAGTATTGCTCTACCTTAAAGTGTCTATCTTCAAAATGCCAGGGAAGCTGAAGGACCTCCAATGTAGCTCCCAAAGGAACACAACAATTCCTTCCAGGCAAGCTGCCAGGTCCAGGACTCGAACCACAGTTGACCGTGGGGGAGTCCAGTGCCCTAACCACCATGTCACTTGCTGATCCCACACAACCATTTCTTTTTATGCACCTTTCCAAAGAGTTTACTCTCAGCATTTATTGTGCAGTCACATGCTCATTTGCTTCTGTGTAGTTAATGATAAAATCTTTCAGTGAATACAGTAAATACTGAATCCGGCGCCCCTCCAGTCAGCCATGTGTGTGCCACGGTCTCCAGGGCTCCTGCTTTGTGTAACAACCAGCACTGTAACAAAAGACTACAACACATAGTACTGGCCACGGACCGAGCATGTAAATTTACTATGTTAAATCATCAGTAGTCACAATCACCGCGGAAGGCAGAGACTTCTTACCTCCATTTCACAAATGAAAAACTGAAGGGGTTTAGTAACTTGCCTAAAGGGCAGAGCTAGATAGATAAAGATACAGAATTTGAATCTATACAATCTGACTCGGGGTCGTCTTAACCCAAATATTGTAATACACTGCAGTAACTGCACTAATGGAGGTTCGCACAGTATGTGTGTTACCAAGGCATTACACTCTAACTCGCACTCTGTGGGTACCTCTATCGGAGCAATTATCACCCTGAACTGCTGTTATCTGACCACACATCCACTGCCCCAGGGCAAATTCAAGTCACTGGGCCTAGCACTACTGCCTAGTGCTATAGGCCTCAGTAAACTCTTCAACTGGATTTTAGGATAAGAGGTGGAATAAAGAAATAATACTTCTACTCCTCAGGTCTGCACTTCACATTGCCTACATAGGTACTTCTTCGGTCCCCTGTGCCACCATTTCCCAGATCCACCCCCTCTAAGGTAAGACCTACATCTTACATTGAGTACTGCTTCCCTAAAGATGACTGTCAGGCCTCTCAAACTGCCTTGGTACAGTACTGGAGTCCTGAGACAATGCAGAGACCCACACCATCACTCCTGCTGGGTAGATTGAGATTGCTAGCAGTATAACCTCCCGCACCCCCACCCCCAGCTGCCAGCAGCCCGGATCAACAGCTCTTATCAGGAACAGGGAGTAACTTGAGCCACCTGCCAGTCCATCTCTGGACTGCTATGGCAAGCGCTTTCTGCTATCAGGTTGCACAAATGCCTGGAAACCTTACACCCGGTGTGAAGGAAAAAGCAATAGGGCAAACAACACAGCATCTGGTGTCCTGTACGCTTTTATTCGCTGCTTAGGGAAGGAGCACTAACCTGGGAGCAGGTCCAATTCACCCATGGCAGAGCCTTAGGACTACAAGGACTGTATGGTGAGATTCGGAGAGAATGACGGTCGCCATTCACCTAGAGTGTGACACATCCCTACTGGCCTTACTCTCCTTCTCCCAACAGCTGTAATGCTACCTTCTCTATAAACCCTCATGAGACAAAGGTCCACTGCAGAAGGCAATTCTGAAAAGTACAGTTTTATTTCCTGTACTTAAACGCAGAAGTCTGTAAAGGTTCAGTGAGCCAGAACCAAGCCTAAGCCTGAACTCCTTAGTCCTACATCTGAATCAGAACGCTCTACTGTCCTAAACCAAAGAAACACATCCCCTGTTTGCTGACTCATAGCTGCTCATTTCCATCACTTCTCAGTCCACAGAGGCCATGTTCTGTGGAAGAAGAGCATTCACTCCATTCTGGGTTCTCTACAAGCGCAGGGGGTTAATGTCACTCACAGTAATTATGGCTGCCAAGATGGGGACACCTATTAGGAACTGAAGCCTCCTTTTTCGAAACTCAACAACAAACTTGGTTCACTGAACAGCCAGCCTCCTGACAGGAGTGGC